>NC_039364.1:169879035-170216457 GCF_003573695.1 Papaver somniferum | reverse complement strand
AACATCTTCGTTTCACTGTTTGTGATTCCTCGACAAACCGCTTGTGTAGTCAAGAAGGATTGTTGAGAGGTGATTGATTAATCTAGGATGTTCTTCGGTAATATAAGACCGGATTATCAATTGGTTCTTGTTCACCTTGATTTTATATCTTGTGATTATCGAGACTGATTTGTCAAGATCTCCATCTGATGAATCTGTCTCAGATTGATCATCTTCAGAGATATACACTTTTATCAAGTAATTTAGTGTCCTTTTGTGCTTTGAACGCAACATCCTTGGTTTTGGATGAATGTTCGTGATCAAAGATCTCAATCGTCCCAACCAGCGTATTTCTGGAGAGATTATCAAGGTTTTGGATGAATGTTCGTAACGATAGAAACAACAAGATCAGATCACACAACTACGATAAAAGTAGTATCGGTCTGGCTTCACAATCCCAATGAAGTCTTTAAGTCGTTAACCTGGTTTAGAAGAAGAAACCAAAGGTTAAAGGAGAATCGACTCTAGCTTAGCACAACTAGTATCAAACAGAATGTGTGGGGATTAGGTTTCCCAGTTGCTAGAGTTCTCCCTTATATGGTCTTTCAAATCAGGGTTTGCAATCAATGTTAGCTTGGTAACAAAGCATTCAATATTCACCGTTAGATGAAAACCTGATTAGATTCAAGCTAATATTTCTCAACCGTTGGATCAAAAACTTAGATTGTTACACAAAAATGAAATGTCCAATTTTGGGTTGATGAACCGTACCCAAACATTAACATTTGTTGGTTCAACAATGGTTAACCAAAGGTTAGCCATATGATCACTTTCATATCAACCATCTTCTTCTTCGCCATAACTAGTCCAAATGACTCAAATGAACTAGTTAGATAGTTGTTCAATTGCAAGGAAATATTAAGTAACTACACAAGACACAATCGAAGCAAAATCGGTTTGATTCACTCGAATCGGTTCATGAACTTTATATCCACGGTTTGAAAAAGCATTCCTTAGTTTATTTAAACATTAGTTCAAGAACAACCGGTTTTAGATATAACCTGCTCAAGTTCGCGGACTGGGTTCGCGGACTTAAGCTCATGGAAGGAGTACACAAACTCCAGCAGAAATTCTCGGGTTTGAGAACTTCGCCAGTTTGCGAACTGAGTTCGCGGACTTGGCTCACGCCACTTCCATTTCTCTTGATCAACAAAGTTCGCAAACTTTGGTTCGAGGAATAAGGACTTATACATATATGTGTTTCCACAACAATGTTTATATCCTACCAATGGTTATGTAATCTAAACTCTCATTTCAATCATTTGAAACATTCTCAGAGAACGTTATATAGCCGTTATTCACAGATCATTTTTCGTCAGAGCAATTTCCAAAGTGATTGAAACACTACATGACTTTCGTCACTAGGCAAAGATGAATTTCGCTAAAGCGAAAGCTTACCAACACACATTTCAAGAAATAGATAGACGAGATAAACTCGACTCAAAATAGCAAATGTGTATAGTAAAAGTCTATACCAAAACGACTTTTATCCCAAGAGTAGGAGATAGAGTAAATAGACTTTTGAGTGATAGATAAGTTCAAGTCTCCACATACCTTTTAGTCGATGAAGATCCACCAGTTCCTTGATTAGGCCTTCGTCTTGTATGATGATTTCCATGGAGTCTTGAGCTCAACTACACTTTCTATCCTAGTCTGAGACTTTTAGATAAATAGGCTAGAAATCAAGACTTATAGTTTTGATCACTAACATTGACAAACATGCTTGAGATAGCAACGCATGCGAGTTCGACCGAGCAATGCTCTAACAGGCTTAATTCTGAGAGTATTCAATTCTGGACTAGGTCCCAGGGTTTTTCTGCATTTGCGGTTTCCTCGTTAACAAAATCTTGCTGTGTCATTTACTTTTATTTCCTCAATTATAATTGTTGTTTATTATAATTTAAAGTAAATTACACAAATGTTAATTTCGTAATTACTTGATAGCAATCCTATAGATTTTGCTTAAGTCCGAACCTATTATCAAGTAATCACACTTTCGATGTTGTATTGTCTCGATCTTGTATCCATAGTCAATCACACAAGTTATCTTGTTGTCGTGTTGTCTCGATCTCGTATCCATAGACGATCACACGAAGTGTGAACCGATTCGTTGTATTGTCTCGACTCAGTCCATAAAAAATAACTTTCGGTAAGAGGACTTATAGGTGGAATTTTTTTAGATTGAGGTATATTTGGGTAACCTCGTCTTTTCAATTGGTATCAGAGCAGGCAAACACGAAAAGATCTAACAATCTGTGTTTGGTGCGATCCAACCTATAAGAATTGAATCTATGTCTGATTCAGTTAATGTTTTGCAAGATTATGAATACTCAAAAGTTGATGATGTTACCACTTCATTGACTCATGATCCAGGAATTACAAAGATCAAGAGTACATCTGAGTCTTTTTCTGATGAAAAAGAAGATGCTGATAAAGAGTTGGTAAAACTCCTAAAGCCTATAAAATCTTTGTCTACAAAAATGCTAATATTAAAGACAATGTCAAATCTTCTTAAGAATGAGATCAGAGATAAAGACATTAAACTAAATATTCTAGCCAAAGAGAATATGGATTTCACTGTCAAATTAGAAGCCCTTAGTAAATCTCTTGCTCAAGATCAAGAGACTCATCTTATGACCCTGACTAATGATTTTTTTATAATTTTTTCTGATGAAGAAACCAAAGGTCCTTGCTAGACTTTGAGAGATTGTGATGACAAAACTTGTTTGATCACATCTGAAACAGATCATGATGATGGTAGTTTGCGTAACTACATCAAGTCAGACGAGGATGAGAAACCATCTTCTACATTTACTGATGATCAGACGAAATATTTTCCAAAGGAAACTTTGAACTGATTCCGTGAACGTGATCTTAAGGAATACAACTTTCATTCACTTGGAAGGAAACTTATACTTCTTCAACATACGGTGGTAAAAATATTGAAAGAAGTTTCTTATCTTAAAAAACTAAAAGATCATTCCTCAGTAGAAAGATAGAGTTTACCACATTTCGATAAAATCAACTCAAAAGAAACGGGAGTAAGAGTTGATAATCGATTCCGGAAAAAGGTTCCTCCTCACCCATATCGAAATAGTTCTTGTTTTGATGAAGAACGACTCTAGAAGAAAGGGAAAGAGAAAATATCTGCCAAAGGAAACAATCAGAAATTTCTAATAATTGTCTCAGACAATCATGCTGATGTGCATCATAAGAAATCTTTAGAATGAGAAAATCTTATGAAAATCTCATTGACAGAATTAAGAGAGATTTATCCATCTCTGAAAATCCTCACGTCAGTACAGTTTCTCCTAATGATCATACCGTTAGATCAAAGAAGAATCACATTCTTGGGAGAAAATATTTTGGGCAGAAATTCCCAAAGAGATACATGAACTATGTTTGTGATACTTGTTGTAAGCTAGAAAAAGCTTACTCCGATACAACCTAGTTGTATGGAGATTGTGCACTCTCATCCTAATTCGTGCTCATAATTTTGGGATGGGAAGCACATAAAATGAGAGCACAATTTTTTATTTGTGTCTTTTTATCAGAAAAATCTGAGGCAATTTATGGATAGCTGCGCATCCATGTTTGTCTAAAAAGTGTTCATGTTTAACATGATCTTACAAAATAGGTTTTATTTGAAATTTTCGAATTTTAATAAATCTTCCAACATGAGAAGTTCGGACAAAGGAAACAAAATATATTTTGCGTATATTTTCGGTATTCCACAAGTTTTTATTTTTTCAGTCCGAAAATTTGTTTCTTCTTAGGAGAAACAATCTCTTGCTTGTATTAAGAAACCCTGATTAATCCCTGTTTAAATAACCAAGCATGCCTCCAATAACTCGCAGTGTTACAAAGGCTAATAAAGAGAAAGATCAAACGTTTAAGGATTTTCAAGGAATCAATACAGAGAGGAAGAAGAAAAACATATCAAAAATCATGTCTAATTATGATTCTGATAGTTCGAATGGATCTCAAGATGAGTCATATATGTTGGCTTACAACTTTCAAGATCCAACAGAAACCAAGTGTATATGTTCTGATAGTATGATTAACTATATCCAAGGTTTTGAAGAACTAAGAACCAATCTCATAATGACAGTTTGACATCAAGATTGGCTCAAAGACAGAATCGATGAAATAAAATTTGTTCTTGATGAACTTAAGGTTCTAGTTGAAGAACTTGAGAAACAGGAAGTGGTTGCTGACAAGTCTCTTGAAACTTGCTTCAAAAGTTTGAGTACTGATGAAACCTCAGTAAACAATAAGAGCACCACTAGATATTAAGTCATATATTTAATCCAGGAAAATAGACATCGGTTTTTGATTCCTTTCAATAATTGTATAAGTTCTATTTTGAATAAAACTATCTATTATAATGAATAAAATTATTATTTTATAATTTTTCTTGTGATGGTTTTTCGATTACATAGCTTGTGCTTGAATGATTTATATTATTTCTATGTGTTTATGGGATATTTGATTTCGGTTTTCATAACCTTAATATCCGATCTCATATGGTGTGAACCCTTATGGTTTGTGTGGCTTTTTGATTTAGCGGGATTGAGTTCTAGCTCATGTTGGTAGGATTTATCAAATGATCATAAGGTGTTCCGATTGAAACTCATATGTGAAAAAGTCAAAATATGGTGAATCGATTTTTGTTTATCATAAAAGCATATGTGTTTCGGGGTTTTCAACTTTTGCCTTGCATTAGTTAAAACCGATTCAACCTTTCTCTGGTAAAGGTTGCTTTTGCTGTTGTTCTTTTGTTCTTGCGAGAGGATGACAACACAACGGGGGAGAGTTCTAACGTGAACTTGCTCTTAATGATATATCTTTCTGGGGTGAAGAGGATGCGGAGTCTGAGGTAAAGAATTCGTTAGTTATTCGTTTTCCTGTTTAAGAAAAGCCCGATTTTATTGCATATATTTTGCTTTTGCTTAACAAAATTTCGGTACAATTGATGTTTCTTCCATTATGTGTGTATGGATGTGTGTGTGATTCAATTGTTTCCAGTTGAGAAAAACTATTATTATCTTTCTTTATTATTTGGTATCAATTGTTTAGGCTTAACGAAATTTCGGTGCAATTGCGGTACTTTAATGTATATGTTTGTTTCAATTGCTTCCGGTTAAGAAAAATAATTATGCAAGTTGATTTATTTGGTTTGTATGAATTATTTATGGCTTAACAAAAATTCGGGATCATTTGTTTAGTCCAATTCGATTCCGGATAAGAGAAACTAAGTTAGTTCTGATCTTAGTTAGACTTATCAAAGTGAAGGATTCGGTTATTCAAGTTTAATCGAATATCTTAACAAGAAATACAACCTAGTACTTGTCTTGTTTAAAAGTGAAAGGTCTAAGTTATAGTTTGAATAATTAGAACCTGATGAGAAAAATAAAGTTAATTTTGATCTTTATTTTGGTCTTATCAAACAAGTGATTGTATTTGTGCAATCGGTTTAGCAAAAAGAACTAAGGCAATTAGTCAATTTGTTAAACTATTAGGGAAAATTGCTACTGTCAATTGTTTCCTTGATAACATATTAAAACCAAATTACTTGTAGTTTCGATTTTGATATTGGTTATCTAAAATGGTATGTGAAACCTTCATGCTTATAACTCTTATAGGTTGTACAAGTCTTTTAGATTTGTAAGATCCTTTCGGTTTGTCCTTTATTTGCTCGTACCCTTGTCATTTTGTGACAAAAAGGGGGAGAAATATATGGAGTAAACAAGTGATTGGTATTCACTAAGGAAATAAAAATTGTGCTTAAAACGTTATATCTAACGAAAGAGTAAATCATTGACTAAGGGGGAGAAACATATCATATGATGATTGTGGTTATTTGTACTACAAGAGAAAATAACAAAGATGTGCGGATTGAAAATCTACCTATCTCACCTTTAGGGCGAGTATTAGCTTTGTTATTATAATGTCAACAACGGCATTTAAGAATTGAATTTATGCAGGTTATTGTGTTGTTGAAACTTGGAATCAAGCGTATGTATAATGAATTTTTGTAATTTGTTTATCCATATGATGTAAGAGTTTTTTCACTAAAATTGACAAAGGGGGAGATTGTTAGAGCATTGCTTGGTTGAACCCACCAAGCGTGGGTATGTCAAGTTTGGTCGTCATATTTTAGTGAACCAAAACTCATTTAAAGAGTCGCTTGATTATGTACTAGAGTCAACTTCGTACAGGTTAAACTAGAAAGTTATTAGGATATGAGACATACAAGTATTACTCAAAGACTTGAAGAATGTGAAGAAGTAAAGAGCTACATCGACGACATCATCCTTCCTCTTGAGGTTAGTAATATTTTGACTTGAACTGTTTCATTCCTAACATATCTTTCAAGTCGTGCTATATTGAAAACATAACTGCGAAGCTGTGAATGATTATACTCTAGTAGATAGACATAGTATTAAGGAATTACAATACGAAGTATAACGCTTATCTTTTGAACTTCGTATATAAGACATCGACATAATCTATTTTGAATAAAACTATCAATTATTTATGAATAAATTATTATTTTATAATTTTTGTGTGATAGTTACCAATTACATGGTCTGTAAATGAATGTTTATATTTTTGCTATGTGTTTTCGGTTTATGAGATGTCTGATTTTGGTTTTTGTTAACCTTAATATTAGATACCATATGATGAAACCCTTATGATTTTTGTGGCTTTTTGATTTATCAGGATTAACTTGTATCCCATGTTGGTAGGCTTTATCAAAGGATCATAAGGTGTTCCGATTGAAACTCATATGTTAAAAACAATATGTTGTATCAATTTGTGTTTTCATGAGTTGTGTTTATCATAACATATGTGTTTCGGGTTTTCAACTTTTGCTATACGCACGCATTATTTAAAACCAATTCAACATTTCTCTGGTAAAGGTTGCTTCTGTTGTTGTTCTTTTGTTCTTGCGAGGGGATGACAACACACTGGGGGTGAGTTCTTATTTTAACTTTCACTTAATGATATGTCTTTCTGGGGAGATGTGGCTGCAGAAATTGAGATAACGAATTTGCTAGTTAATTGTTTTCCCGTTTAAGAAAAGCATGTTTATATCGCATATATTTTGCTTTTGATTAACAAATTTTCAGTACAATTGATATGTTCCATTATATTGTGTATGCATGTGTGTGTGTGTGTGATTCAATTGTTTCTGGTTAAGAGAAATTGTGTCAATTTATTTGACTTGTTGTTTGGTATCTTCTTTATTGTTGGGTATCAAGTGTTTTTACTTAACGAAACTCGGTGCAATTGCGGTGTTGTAATGTTTATATTTGTTCAATTGCTTCCGGTAAAGAAAATAATTGTGCAAGTCAATTTATTTTGGTTTGTATCTATTGTTTGTGGCTTAACAAAATAAGGGATCATTTGTTTAGTCCAATTGGTTCCGGATAAGAGAAACTAAGTTAATTCTGATCTTAGTTAGACTTATCAAATTGGAGGATTCGGTTATTCAAGTCTAACCGAATGCCTTGACAAGAAAAACTAGTTAACTAACCTAGTGTTTGTCTTGTCTAAAGGGAAAGGTCTAAGTTATTGTCTGATTAATTAGAGCCTGGTGAGCAAAATAAAGTTAATTCTGATTTTTATTTTGGTCTTATCGAAATAAGCGATTGTGCATACGCAATCGGGTCCAACAGGGGAATTGAGTATCTTAGTCGAATTGTTGAATTATATGGAAAATTGCTTTGGGCAATTTTTTCCTTGATAACATATTGAAACTAAATTACTTTGTAGTTTCAGTTTTAATATTGGTTATCTAAAGTGGTATGTGAAACCTTCGTGCTTAACACTTATAAGTTGTTTACAAGTCTTTTAGATTTGTAAGATCCTTTTGGTTTGTCCTTTATTTGCTCGAACCTTTATCATTTTGTGACAAAAAGGGGGAGAAATATATGGAGTAAACAAGTGATTTTTAATCACTAGGAAAGGACAATTGTGCTTACACGTTATATCTAACGAAATAGTAAAGCACTGACTAAGTGAGAGAAACATATCATGTTGATGTGTAGTAATTATTACTACAAAAGGAGAATAACAAAGATGTTAGGATTGAATATTTACCTAGCTTACCTTTAGGGGGAGTAAAAGCTTTTGTTATTCAAATGTCAACAACACCATTTATTGATTGAATATATGAAGGTTATTGTGCTGTTGAAACTTGGAATCAAGCGTATGAAGAATGAGTTATTTCGTGATTCTTTTAGCTACATATGTAATAAGAGTTTTGTCATTAAAATTGTCAAAGGGGGAAATTGTTAGAGCATAGCTCGGTTGAACTCACCAAGTGTTGGTATGTCAAGTTTGGTTGTCATATTTTAGTATCAAAACTCATCTAGAGTCGCATGATTAAATACTAGAGCCAATTTTAGGTTAGACTAGAAAGTATAGGAATGTTGAGACATACAAGTATTACTCTGAAGACCTGAAGAATGTGAAGAAGTAACGAACTACAACGACTACATCATCCTTCCACTTGAGGTTAGCAATATTGACTTGAACTGTTTCATTCCTAACGTATCTTTCAAGTCGTGCTATATTGAAAGCATAACTGCGAAGCTGTATATACTGTACATATTGTATATGATACTCTAGTGATGTGACATGATTATAATAGTATGATTATAGTATTAAAGAATTAGACTACGAAGTATAACGCTTATCTTTTGAACTTCGTAGATATGACATCGACATAATATTGTATATAGTATTATGATTATGTGAATTGGTTACGATGAA
The DNA here is from genome assembly GCF_003573695.1 of Papaver somniferum. NCBI lineage: Eukaryota > Viridiplantae > Streptophyta > Magnoliopsida > Ranunculales > Papaveraceae > Papaver > Papaver somniferum. The sequence continues at coordinate 170,207,634 of NC_039364.1, read as the reverse complement.
GATTTCTTCTTAGGAAATAATGTTTTACATTTGTTTAAAGGATGTACATTCATGAAATTGCTTCGTGAATCGAAAGGGAATCAATAGGCTTATTGGTTCGGCTATTCATTGCATATCTTTGGATGACCAATATGTGTGAGTTAGTAGAACCGATCTTAACTCAGGTTATGTACCTTGGTATAACTGATCTTAATGCCTAGACTTATGATTTGGTATGACCAGTCTTGATAATTTATGTAACCGATCCTAATTAATCATCATGTGATGGTATGATCAATCCTTGTAATTGGTGTGACCGATCATAAGTGTTGTGTGAACGATCCTTGTAATTGGTGTAACCGATCCTGGTAACTGGTGTGACCGATCACAAGTAGATACCATGTGTAAATGGAACCGATCCTTGTAACTGGTGTAAGCGATCCTAATGACTAGTGCGATCGATCACAAGTAAGTACCATATTTAGGTATCTCCGATCCTAGTGATGATATAACCGATCCGAACCCATGTATGTAATTTGGTATGATGAAATACAGGAAAACCAATTCTAAACTTGTTTGGAAGTGTGGTATAACCGATTCCAAGAATGCAAATCCATGTAAATATGAAATAAGGATTTGCAGTGAAAAGATGTCAACATACTTTTAATACGAGCATTAACTCTTATCATTTATTGTTCAAAGACATTCCTTGGTACTCAAGGTGATCCTATGCCGAAATAAATTAAGAATCTTTTAATTAAGGTTTTTGGTTCTATATGCTTTAATTACCAACGATTAATGCATAGCTCTAGAGAATAAAAATTAGTAATGTGCATTTACTAATTGGATATATTTTATTGAGAGATCTCGGAAATATTGGACAAGCACTTATTCGAATTATGAAAACCGAATTTTTGGATTAATTGGATATCTTGAGAATATTTTCGGTTTTGGAAATTCCTTGGTGTCCAAACATCTTTGGTCTATAAATACCTAACTTTGCATTTCTAGCAAACTATCCTAAGAGCCAGGTAAACTTCATTTCTTGTTGTTTCTAGTGGAGCCGTCTATTAGGAGATGAAAGTATCCTAATTAGGTGAAATCTTTTACGACCGCTTGTTTAAAGACTTTTGTGGGATCAAGAAGCTCTACGAGTACCGTTGGTGGGAAACTATATAATTACAGTGTTATTATTTTTCGATTGATTTGATTGACTAACGGTAGTTGAAACTTTGATTGCACCTAGTTTGTTTATGCTTCAGAATCTTCTCTTCTGATATAAGATTCACTCAAGCTAGATCAAAGTATCGACGGGATATTTAGAACTGTTGTTAGATCTAAAGACATCTTGTGATAATCCATTGTTAACATACTCCATTCTGTGCGTGATTGATCACAAGAGACTGAAGTGGTGTTGTGTAGGTTTTGAAGATAAAATAATATTTGAAGACAAAGAAGATTTCTTATTAGTTTTCGTATCTTTTGAATTATGTGCACAAGCCTTGATCGGCTGGGATCCAACTAGAATCAGTTTATCTTTGATAGATCTGATTGATTAGTTGCGTGAGATCGACGTTCTCTATATTTCTCTTTGAGATTTATATTGATTGAGTGTGAATCTATACTTGGCTATTTCGGTAGTTAAAGTTAGATTGATCTAACCAAACAAAGGAGTTTATTAGATTAAACGGAAGAGCCTTTGTCAACAACTCATTTATATCTTGTAGTAAGATTGATTAGAGTAGTTACCAAACAGATTGTTCCTTTGTTGTTTGGAATACGATTCAAAGGACTTGCTATCCACGTGCGTGACTCTAGAAGTCGAAGGCGCAGGGATACATAGGGAACCAAGTAGCTAGGGGTAGTCTGCTTTGTCTCAACTATACGAAGTTGGTATTAGATTTTGTATATCGGCTTAATTCTGAGAGTATTCAAAATTGGACTAGGTCCCGGGGGTTTTCTGCATTTGCAGTTTTCCTCGTTAACAAAATCTTGTTGTGTCATTTACTTTTCTACTCCGCAATTATAATTGTTTTATTATAATTAAAAGTAAACTACACATATACGTTAACTTCGCAATACTTGATAGTGATCCTATAGAGTTTGGTTCTTACCGAACCTATTATCAAGTAACACACTTTGTTTTTGTATTGTCTCGATCTTGTATCCATATTCAATCACACAAGTTATATTGTTGTTATATTGTCTCGATCTCATATCCATAGACAATCACACGAAGTGTGAACCGAATCGTCGTATTGTCTCGACTCTTTCCATAGACGATCACGTTCGGTAGAGGAATTATAGGTTGAAACAAAAAGATTGTGGTGTATTTGGGTACCCTCATCTTTTCAATATCTTTTCTAAGAGTATAATCAAATACGCAGTTTCAGTTTACTTGACTTTGTCTTTGTCCATTACCAACTTCCCTTTCGAAACTTTTTCCTTTATACATAAGCAACCATTCGAGGAACCTCTTCAAACAAATCCCAATGTGCAGCTCTCTGGTGTGTTAATACTCAGACCACATCGTTATGATCTAGAGTCTAATACATTCTCTTTGCCCGAGAATCTTTGTAACCAATCAAAACCTTTCCTCCATATTTCGGAAGACCATGGGGTAAACCATCCTCTCGAGCAGGTATTACATTATCCTTATAAGGAATGAGCAAACTTGTAATCCGCGGTTCAGTAAACTTCTTCTCTTTCCGGGTTTTTGTTGATGTTACGTTTCTTCTATTTTTTCTTCATTATTATTAGAGCATAGCTCGGTCGACAATGCATGCGTTGTTATATCAAGCATGTTTGTCAATGTTAGTGATCAAAACTATGAGTCTTGATTTATAGTCTACATAGCTAAGTCTCGAACTAGGATAGAAAAGTGTAGTTCAGCTCAAGGACTTCATGGCGATTCATCATACAACGACGAACATCTACTCAAGGAGTCGTGGAACTTTATCAACAAAAAGGTATGTAGAGTCTTGGACTTATCTATCACTCAAAAGTCTATCTATTTTATCTCTTACTTCTTATGAGACAAAAGTCGTATGCTATATAGACTGGATCATACACATTTGATATTTCGAGCCGAGTATATCTCGCATATCTATATCTCGAAATCATGTGTTGGTAAAGCGTTTCGCTTTGATCGGTTTTATCTTTACCTAATGATGAAAGTCATAATGTTTCAATCACTTTGAAAATCGCTTTGACGAGAAATAGAGTAACAACTGTATAACGTCCTCTAAGAATGTTTCAATGGTTGGAATGAGAGTTTAGGTCAATATGACCAATGATGGATATAAGCGTTGTGTGGTAACACATATGAGCATAAGTCCTATTCCTTAATCCGAAGTTTGCGAACTTTGTTGATTGAGAGAAACCGGAGGAATTGTCTTTGCCAAGTCCGCGAACTCAATTTGTGAACTCAGTTCGCGAACTGACGGAAGTTCTCTTACTGAGAATTTCTGCTGGGATTTCCAAAAACTTGTTTGCGTGTTTAGTCCGCGAACTCAGTCCGCGAACCTAGTCCGCGAACTGGCGGAAGTCTCTTTGTCGAGATTTTCTGCTGAGTTTGGAAAACTCTGCCGGTTATCTTAAGTCCGCGAACTTGAGTGGGTTATGATCTAAAGATGTGCTCTGAACATGAAACTTAAATTACTAAGGAATGCAGTATGCAAACCGTGGCTATAAAGTTCATGAGCCGATTCAAATCGAATCGAATCATCTTTGTTTCAATTGTGTCTTATGTAGTTACATAAGATATCATAGTAATTGAACAACTCTCTAACTAGTTCATTTGAGTCAATTGAACTAGTTATGGTGAAGAAGAACAAGGTTAATATGAAATGCTCATATGGTTAACCTTTTGGGTTACTATGTTGAACCAACATACACGTACACGTTTGGGCACGGTTTTCACAAACCCAGTAAACGTATATCTCAAGTGTGTGTGACAAGCTAAGTTTTTGATCTAACGGTTGAGAAATATTAGCTTGAATCTAAATCAGGTTTTCATCTAACGGTGAATATTGATTGCTTTGTACCTAAGGCAAAACCCTGATTTGAAGACTATATAAAGGAGACATCTAGCATTGGGCAAAACTAATCCCCACACGTCTGCGTGATACTACTGCGCTCGCTAGAGTCGATTCTCCTCTAACCTTTAGTTTTCTTCTCTATAACCAGGTTAACGACTTAAAGACGTCATCGGAATTGTGAAGCCAGACCGATACTACTTTTATCGTAGTTGTGTGATCTGATCTTGCATCTTCTATCGTACGAGTACTATATTATTGATTGGCTTGAGATCGTGAGAGTTCTCCGATAGGCAAGATAAAGAATTCACAAACATCTTCGTCTCCCTGTTTGTGATTCCTCGACGTCCTCTTGTTTATACAAGTAAGACTGTTGAGAGGTGATTGATTAATCTAGGTTGTTCTTCGGGAATATAAGACCGGATTATCAATTGGTTCCTGTTCACCTTGATTTCATATCATAAGACGGAACAAAAACCTAGGGTTCTTCTGTGGGAGACAGATTTATCCTTTGATAGACTTTTCTGTGTGAGGCAGATTTGTTTATTATCAAGTCTGGGATTTTGGTTGCAACAACTCTTAGTTGTGGGTGAGATCAACTAAGGGAATCAAGTGCGCAGTGTCCTGCTGGGATCAGAGGCATAGGGAGTACAACTGTACCTTGAATTAGTGGGAGACTGATTGGGGTTCAACTATAGTCCAGTCCGAAGTTAGCTTGGAGTAGGCTAGTGTCTGTAGCGGCTTAATACAATTTGTATTCAATCTGGACTAGGTCCCGGGGTTTTCCTGCATTTGCGGTTTCCTCGTTAACAAAACTTCTGGTGTCTGTGTTATTTCTTTTCCGCATTATATTTTTTTATATAATTGAAATAATATAGGTTGTGCGTTTGTGATCATCAATTGGAAATCCGACCTTTAGTTGTTGATTGATATTGAATGATCCTTGGACATTGGTCTTTGGTACCGTCCAAGTATTCCTTGTGTTGATTAGGACTCGCTGATTTCTATTAGCTTGAATAATATCAAAAACAAGAGAGAGATATTAAAACCTTGAGATACTTTTATCTAGATTGAGTCTGACTGTCTAGTTGATTCTCTAGAAAAGTATTTCGGAGTTAGTCCATACAGATTGCTAAGCGAAATATTTGGTGGTGTTGTTAGACCCCCGTTTTTTCAATTGGTATCAGAGCAGGCAAACACGTTTAAAGACCTTAGCGATATGATTATGGACGAGTCTATCTCTAATAACGTACATGTTCATAAATTACCAGATGATTTTCAAAGCTTGGATTCACTGAAGAGGACTGTCGCATCTAAGTCAGTATCTAAACATTCTCTTAATGTAAAACCTGTTGAAGTCTGGGAAACACGCCTAGAAGAACAGTTGGATGAACTTTCTGATGAAGGTGATTCAGATATTGATATAGATGTTGATGAGGAAGTCTCTGAGTATGTGAAGGTTTTGAATTCGTTAGAAAATAAGAAGATGACAACGTCTCATGTCACTCCTCTTCTGAATCCTCTCTGTCGTGAAAACAAGAAATTGAGAAGATGTTACACAGGTGTTTATGTTTCGAATCGTTCTAACGAATCGATCCTCAAGGATTCTGAGGAAAACCTACGTATGAAGTCACTTGAATGTGATAATATTTGTCAAAAGTACTTTTTGTTAGAAGAGAAACTTGCAGAATCTGTGAACAAACGAGTTTTGATGACAGAGAAAGCGCTTATCTCACTCGAGAAAAACGCCTTGAGGCTGATTTAGTTGTTGCTCTTGATAAAATCAATGTGTTGGAAGATGACTTGAAAAAGTTCAATACTAGTTCAAGCAAATTAACCACTATGCTAGGAGCAAGTAAAAATCATCGTGATACACGAGGATTGGGCTATAAGGGAATAGACGCTCCAAGTATTAGCAAAGAGGTAAAATTTGTCAAGGCTAGTGATTCTTCTCAACAAAATGTTTCTACTGATGGCAAAAGTGAAATACCTTCACCGGAAGTTAAAGTTCGAAAGAGCAAAGTATATCAACCTCCAAAGTCAGCACACACGGATCGAGGTAAGAACATTCCTTATGTTTGCCACTATTGCGGAAATAAAGGTCACCTGGAAAGGAGATGTCGTTTCCGTATAAGGAATGATAAACTTCATGATGTTCTTGTTTGGGCATCACAAGAAGTTGTGAAACCAAGATCATATGTTAAGACCAATCCCCTTAACGTTACAGGTTGTAACTGTTTAACCTTTAGGCAAAGGAATTGTTGCTGTGATAAACCTAGATTTGCCTATAAACGTTATACGAAGCCTTTTCACAATCCTAATGGTTATCAAAAGGATAACTTCGTAAAGACGAAGACAAGATCCGATGCTCCCAATTGGAGAAAGACTAACTTGCAAAAGAATAGTCAATCCAATCCTCTTCCGAGAAATCTTGAAGAGAGTAATGGGAAGAAGGTTTCGGTTGTTCCTAAATGCAGTCAGAAGTGGGTACCAAAGAAATCTAATGATGCTTTGATTGTGAAAAGGAATGATCTTCCAGGAAATTCCATGACTATGGAGAAGGCAGTATCCATGATGTTGGAAGTTAACAAGTTTTTTGGAAAAATGGAATTGGATGTGAAAGGCTCTAAAAGTGATCCCTTTCATGATAATCCAGAGGTCAATTTTTGTGAGCAAGACATTGTTCACCCCAACAAAACTTGATTGTGTTGTAAGTGCATCCTCACCAAAAAATGCCCTGCTATGTATACGGAGAGGGAAGCACGAAAATTGGGGCGCACAAATTATGTTCGGTAAGGCTGTAGAATTCGATTGGATTCATCTAAAAAGGTATGTCTATAAACTTGAGAAAGATTTGTGCTTTTATTTGTTTAGAGAACTTATAATGATTCACGTACCTTTCTTATCGTTCTTTTCTACCTAACTTCATATGTGTTTAAGGTTCTTAAACGTTTAGGTTTGAAAATAGTAGTTCGGGATGTTTGGACTTCATGAGACACCTACCAGGTGTGCATAACATCTTTTAAAATCAAAATCCAGGGGTTAAGTTCGCGGACTTGAAAATTCGTTTGCAAACCCGTATGCATACTTTACGTCGATATTCGGTAAACTTGTTTTGGCCGTAACTTCTTCGTACGAACTCGAATTGACCTAATTATTTTTGGACTCACTTACTATGTGAATTCTCTTTAAAATGGAGATGAGAAACCTTGAATTTGGATGAGTTAAGATTGGTATTTGTCTTGTCTCTTGTTTTTGAGTATTTTGCTCCGTTTCCTTGCACTTGTTCCACTTCTCTTGAACTTGGGCACTTGGATTCTTGGAGTACTACTCTTCTAAGCTAATTTGTATCTTTTACAAGAATGTTGTTGGTGAATCATAAAGAAGGAAGTTCAAGAATGGAAAGTAGTACGCAGTGCTATGGAATTCTTGAATTTCACAATCATCCTTTGTGAACTATGGTGCATAGTCGTTATTGACTTTGTATGTTCTTCTTTGTTAAGAAAATATTTTTATACGCCTTTGGTAGCTATTATTGGTGTAAATCCATGCGAAAAAGATTGATTCTACCCTATAAGGACAAATCATCTTGTATGTGCATTACGAGTTTGTCTTGTTGCCTAGGAAAATTCTTATGAGAATTTATTCTTATTTTTGAGAAGGATTACTAGAGTTTGGAATGGCCATTATTGTGATTACACATTGCTATGTCCAACGGTTTCATCTTCATGTTTTTAGATTTATTTGTTTAAATTCTAAAAATATTTGGAGGATGATGTATTGCAGTATTAGTCTGTTTGATTTTGAAGTATTGCAATATTTTTATGGGATATGTATTGTTTGCGTCCGTGAACTTGAAGGTCCCATATATTGTCAAAAGTAAAGTCGTTCATAAATTGGTATTCCTATTGATGAAAGGACGAATGGACTTTTGACAAATACAAAAGTTATGCCTATGCAGTCATTTATTTGATGAAAAATAGGGTAAAATCTTTTGTGTGACAAGGATAAAGTATATTATGTCGTTATGCAAATAGTGATGGAAAAATAGAATAGATCCTTGTATGTATTCCACAGTAATGATCATCACTGATCCATATCTTATGTATTACTGTGAGGCTCCGTAATGTGTCTTATGTCGACCACGATACAACTAAGTTGATTACTTTGTGATTACCTTTGTTGGTTGTTCCGTAAGGTACTTTATGTCGAGCATCTTTGAACTAAATTAATCATCTTGGTTGGTTATTTAGTTATTTGCTCCGAAAGTCTTCTTTTGTCGAGCAAAATAATTGACAATTAAATTGATTACTTCTGTGATTAGTTTGGTTGTGTTCTTCAATTAGATTAATTATAGGTTCTCTTGTAATTAGTCTAGTTGAGTTTTCATATATTCCACAAGTCCTTGTGTTGAGTATATGAACGGCTATACTAATCATGCTCTATTGGTTAATGTAGTCGTATATTCCGTAAGGTTTTTCTTATGTTGAGTATGTGAACGATTAAGTTAGTCATCTCCGTATGATTACCTTGGTCGTAGCTCCGTAAGTTTACTTATGTTGAGCACAATCAATTAAATTGATCACTTTTGTGGTTTGATTTAGTTGCGTATTCCAATTAAATTAATCATGGGTTTACTTGTGATTAATTTGATTGAGTTTTGGATATAGAAAATCATTCCTATGGTTTTTGGTTTCTAATTAAAAATCCTTCTTTTCTTTCGAAATTAAGGTCGCTCTTGTTGTTCTTTCGGGAATGACATCAAATGGGGGAGAGTTCTTTTGAACTTGTGCTTATTGGTAATATCTTGCGGGGTGTGCGGCTGTGGAATTTTATAGGGGTTATCTTGTATCTTAAAACTCCTTGATGAATGCATTTAGATTCGGCTTTATGATTGCATCTAAATTAAGTTGGTATGTATTTTTTCTTTTAGTCTATGAAACGTCTCTTCTCGGAAATTTCATTAGGATCCCGTTCTTGTACCTTTGCCAATTTTATTGACAAAAAGGGGGAGAATTAATGTGTAGTTCTACTACATATACATATGGTTTTCGGATCATTGTGTAAGGGGGAGTGGTTTCCATGTGAGATGGAGTATTGACTAAGGGGGAGTGATACATATCACCGTAGTATTATTGTTAAAGTCGTGATGCAATTGGACTTTGATATTACATAATAATACTATGTCACTGTATAATGATGATCGAGAATTTCGATTTCTCTCATTGTTATAGCTACGGATCTTCAACAACGGTGATGCTAAACTTACAACCTTTGGGATCATTGGAGTACTTGGAAGGACGAAGATTTCAGGGAACGTTGAAGATTAGACTATGGAATATGAGCCACTAAAGTTTATCTTTTTTGTATTCCATATGTATTAATAGTTTTGTCACTAAAATTGACAAAGGGGGAGATTGTTAGAGCATAGCTCGGTCGACCTCGCATGCGTTGCTATATCAAGCATGTTTGTCGATGTTAGTGATCAAAACTATGAGACTTGATTTCCAGTCTACATAGCTAAGTCTCGGAGTAGGATACAAAAGTGTAGTTGAGCTCAAGGACTTCATGGAGATTCATCATACAACGATGAAGATCTACTCAAGGAACCGTGGAACTTCATCAACAAAAAGGTATGTGGAGACTTGAACTTATCTATCACTCAAAAGTCTATTTATTCTATCTCCTACTTCTTATGAGACAAAAGTCGTAAGCTATATAGACTGGATCATACACATTGGATATTTCGAGACGAGTATATCTCGCCTATCTATATATCGAAATCATGTGTTGGTAAAGTGTTTCGTTTTGATCGGTTTTATCTTCACCTAATGACGAAAGTCATAATGTTTCAATCACTTTGAAAATCTCTTTGACGAGAAATAGTGTAGAAACTATATAACGTCATCTAAGAATGTTTCAATGGTTGGAATGAGAGTTTAGGTCAATACAACCAATGATGGATATAAGAATTGTGTGGTAATACATATGTGCATAAGTCCTATTCCTTAATCCCAAGTTTGTGAACTTTGTTGATTGAGAGAAATCGGAGGAATTGGCTTTGCCAATTCCGCGAACTGACGGATGTTCTCTTACCGAGAATTTCTGTTGGGATTTCCAAAAACTCGTTTGCGTGTTTAGTCCGCGAACTGGCGTAAGTCTCTTTGCCGATATTTTCTGCTGAGTTTGGAAAACTCTACCGGTTGTCTTAAGTCCGTGAACTTGTTTGCGAACTTGAGTGGGTTATGATCTAAAGATGTGCTCTGAACATGAAACTTAAATTACTAAGGAATGCAGTATGCAAACCGAGGCTATAAAGTTCATGAGCCGATTCAAATCGAATTGAATCATCTTTGTTTCAATTGTGTCTTGTGTAGTTACATAAGATCTCATAGCAATTGAACAACTCTCTAACTAGTTCATTTGAGTCAATTGAACTAGTTATGGTGAAGAAGAACAAGGTTAATATGAAATGCTCATATTGTTAACCTTTTGGGTTACTATGTTGAACCAACATACACGTACACGTTTGGGAACGGTTTTCACAAACCCAGTAAACGTATATCTCAAGTGTGTGTGACAAGCTAAGTTTTCGACCTAACAGTTGAGAAATATTAGCTTGAATCTAAATCAGGTTTTCATCTAACGGTGAATATTGATTGCTTTGTACCTAAGGCCAAACCCTGATTTGAAGACTATATAAAGGAGACATCTAGCATTGGGCAAAACTAATCCCCACACGTCTGTGTGATACTAGTGCGCTCGCTAGAGTCGATTCTCCTCTAACCTTTGGTTTGCTTCTCTAAAACCAGGTTAACGACTTAAAGACTTCATTGGGATTGTGAATCCAGACCGATAATACTTTTATCGTAGTTGTGTGATCTGATCTTGCATCTTCTATCGTACGAGTACAATCTTATTGATTGGCTTGAGATCGTGGGAGTTCTCCGATAGGCAAGATAAAGAAGTCACAAACATATTCGTCTCACTGTTTGTGATTCCTTGACGTCCTCTTGTTTATACAAGTAAGACTGTTGAGAGGTGATTGATTAATCTAGGCTGTTCTTCGGGAATATAAGACCGGATTATCAATTGGTTCATGTTCACCTTGATTTCATATCATAAGACGGAACAAAAACCTAGGGTCTTTCTGTGGGAGACAGATTTATCCTTTGATAGACTTTTCTGTGTGAGAGAGATTTGTTTATTATCAAGTCTGCGATTTATGGTTGCAGCAACTCTTAGTTGTGGGTGAGATCAGCTAAGGGAATCAAGTGTGCAGTGTCCTGCTGGGATCAGAGGCGTAGGGAGTACAATTGTACCTTGAATTAGTGGGAGACTGATTGGGGTTCAACTATAGTCCATTCTGAAGTTAGCTTGGAGTAGGCTAGTGTCTGTAGAGGCTTAATACAGTGTGTATTCAATCTGGACTAGGTCCTGGGGGTTTTCTGCATTTGCGGTTTCCTCGTTAACGAAACTTATGGTGTCTGTGTTATTTCTTTTCCGCATTATATTTTTTATATAATTGAAATAATACTGGTTGTGCGTTCGTGATCATCAATTGGGAATCCGGCCTTTGGTTGTTGATTGATATTGATTGATCCTTAGACATTGGTCTTTGGTACCGTCCAAGTATTCCTTGTGTTTGATTAGGACTCGCTGATTTCTATTAGCTTGAGTAATATCAAAAACAAGAGAGAGATATTAACTCCTTGAGATACTTTTATCTAGATTGAGTCTGACTGTCTAGTCGATTCTCTAGCCAAGTATTTCGGAGTTAGTCCATATAGATTGCAAAGTGAAATATTGGGTGGTGTTGTTAGACCCCCGCTTTTTAAATTATCATCATATTCGTCTTCATCATCACCATCATCATCATCTCTTCCTCATCTAACTCTTCCTTCTTGTTCGCTTTGCATCTCTGGCGGTGGTTCAAAAATTTCTAAAGAAGCGTCTTTGTCAGTTCCTCTGCCTCATGCTCCCAATTTTTTGGTGCGTCCTCCTCGAGGATTGAGAGTTATAGAATAAGGCGTTACCTCCATGTTCTAGATTTTTTGGGTGCATCATCCGTTTAAATTTGTTGTTCCTAAACCAAGTATAAAATACTTAAAACAACAAATATTCAGCTAAAAATCTTTGAAGTTGGGTTGAAGTTATAGCAAATCAAAAAGTTCGGTTGTCCTGAAAAATCAATTATGATCCGAACTTATAACACCCAGTGTACTCCACACAGAGATTAGCTCGGATAATCAACTATGAGACAACATAACTGATATGATACCAAATATGAACATGGCTTACTCAAATCAACATATCCGAATTTACTTAAAATATATTTCTTGCCAAAGAAGAAAAAAATGATGAATATTGTTATTGACTCAAGTTGAAAACTAGAAGAGATAGGAATTGAAATGTAATAGCGTTATTTTACTGTGGTACATTTTGATAAGTGCATAATTCATAGATTTTAGTGTTCATTCCATATATGTTTTAGTTATTATTCTTACATATTTTCGTATTATTACTCTTGTTTTCTCTTATTTGTCTCTATTAGGTGAATCATCCAAAAAGGATCTACAAAGTGCTACAAATATCTAAGAAGAAAAGTATCCCAAGTATCTAAGTGCCCAAGCCAAAGAGAAGTGGAAGAAGTGCGACGAAACGGAGCAAAAACGCTCAAAATCAAGAGACGGGCCAAATACCAAGCTTAACTCATTCAAATTAAGGATTTCTGGTTCATTTTGATAAGTGCATAATTCATATGATTTTAGTGTTCACTCCATACATGTTTTAGCTATTATTCTTGCATATTTTCGTATTATTACTCTTGTTTTCTCTTATTTGTCTCTATTAGGTGAATCATCCAAAAAGAAGCTACAAAGTGCTACAAATATCTAAGAAGAAAAGTATCCCAAGTATCTAAGTGCCCAAGCCAAAGAGAAGTGGAAGAAGTGCGACGAAACTGAGCAAAAACGCTCAAAATCAAGAGACGGGCCAAATACCAAGCTTAACTCATTCAAATTAAGGATTTCTCGTCACCATTTTGAATATAATTCAATTACAAAGATAATGCAAAAATAATGAGGTAATTCCGAGTTCGGACGAAGAAGTTATGGGCAAAAAAAGCTTATCGAATATCGACATCTACAATAGGGTACGCATACCGGTACGTGAACCATGAAAACTCTGAATTTCGTGGACAAGAGGGTATGCATACTGCTATGGATACCAAAAAGTTCCTGGACACTTTTCTAAAAAGATGGTATGCATACTGGTACATGTACCATGAAGGCTAAAATTCACGAACTATCTTTTAGGACTTTCTTTCGTAGTTTAGGGTCAGGTTCTTCAACCAAATTAGATACTTGAGTGCCAAGCAATGTAAACCTAAATAAATCAGTATTAGTCCATGTATAAAAGGATATCAATAGGGCACGAAATTGTAAGCATTGGATAGGAGAAAACAACACACGGAGCGAAAGCTAGGGTTTCAGAGCGGTTCCTCTTTCGTAACTTTATCTCTTTACTTTTCTTATATTTATACCATGGATGTTTCTACATCCATGAGTAGTTAATCACCTATTGATTGACGATGAATTCTAAGTTCTCAACTTGATTTGAATTAATATATGAATTTATTTTGATTTCTCCATTTGATTATCATTTGTTTATACTATAACGAATGTTTATCATTGATTGATTGATTGTTCGGGGTGGCCAACTAAATCAGTTTCTTGATTAATATAAATCTAGTAAAGGGTTAAGATATCCATGTAATTGTTGAATAACCCATACACAAGTAGAAAACGTGAAACCTTGCAGAGGGATTCTGTGGAGCAATCGCGTGTAGAAACAACACTAGAAATTGGACCTTGCGTCAAGAGTTTAACTATTAGGATTGACCTAAGTCACAAAACATAAAGCATTCGACCAAGCTACACCTTGAGTGCGCTACTACTTGGTGGTTTGGACGAATATAATATGGTATTCGAGCGCTTCGGTATCCAGTGACCAAAGGACTTTAGAGGATAGCAATGCTCTAGATGCTTTACTATAGTTGGTGATAATCAATGACTAATGACGAATAGATGAATATAATAACTCATTGACGGTTTAGTAACGAAGAAGGATTCCTCGATCATATCTCTCTCTCTTGATTACAACTCAACTTTATTTGCTTTGATTATTTTATTTTGTTTAAAATTTAAGACAAACCCTCCTTTGTAACACATTGACAACTAAAACTCACTGCTCTTAGTGGGAACGATCGTTGTTTCCATTATATTACCAGTTAATTGTGTGGAAATAACTGATTTAATTTGATTGCACTTACGACAGCCATCAAATTTTGGCCCCGCTGTCGGTAGCTTTAGTTGTTATATATTTTAGTTTTATTTTTATTTTTAGATTTCCCTTTTAGTTTTCTAGATATTTGGTTTCAGGTACTTAATCTCTGGCACCGAAATATTGGGATTACCCGAGGTGCGGAATTCAAACTCGCAAGGGAACAATGTTACAAGCACATCAACAACCACAACTAGAGCCGTCTACATCATCCATGACGAACGGTGCAGCTCCACTACCGCCACCACCTCCTCCTCGACCTCCGAAGAGGAAGATGTTGAGAGATCTGACATCCCCATGCTTGGAACTTAAGTCAAATCTTTTTCATTGCGTATTACTCTGGATGACACTATGGAACTTAAGTCAAATCTTTTTCATTGGATTCCGAAGTTCAAGGGACTACCGGGTGAAGATCCTAATCGACACCTGCAACAATTTCTGAATACAGTAAGAAATATGAGAAAGAGTGACGATAATGATGAAACAACTTTCCTACAAGCTTTTCCATTCTAATTCACGGACAAAGAAGAATCATGGCTATATTATCTCCATCCTGGAAGTGTTACCACATGGACAGGAATGAAAAAGTTGTTTTTAGAGAAGTATTTCCCTGCTTCTAAAGCTGCATATACTCGTAAAGATATTAGTGGCATTGTGCAAATTACTGGAGAGTCTTTGTATGAATACTGGGAGAGATACAAGAGATTGTTGGCGAGTTGTGCACACCATCAAATTCCACCACAACTTATCATCGTACACTTTCTATGAGGGGTTACTACCGCATGAGAGACACTTGATTGATGTGGCTAGTAGTGGTGCACTGGATAATAAAACTATCGAGGAGGCTACTAGTTTGATCGAGAGCATGGCTGCAAATACGCAACAAATTTATACTAGAGATTCATCGGCGGTAGAAAGAGTTAGTGAAATGGTAGATTCATCAAATATGGAGCAACGAATGTGTTAGAGCATAGCTCGGTCGACCTCGCATGCGTTGCTATATCAAGCATGTTTGTCAATGTTAGTGATCAAAACTATGAGTCTTGATTTCTAGTCTACATAGCTAAGTCTCGGACTAGGATAGAAAAGTGTAGTTGAGCTCAAGGACTTTATGGCGATTCATCATATAACGACGAAGATCTACTCAAGGAACCGTGGAACTTCATCAACAAAAAGGTATGTGGAGACTTGAACTTATCTATCACTCAAAAGTCTATCTATTCTATCTCCTACTTCTTATGAGACAAAAAATCGTTTGCTATATAGACTGGATCATACACATTTGACATTTCGAGCTGAGTATTCACTACTTATCTTTTTCTCGAAATCGTGTGTTGGTAAAGCGTTTCGCTTTGATCAAGTTTATCTTCACCTAGTGACGAAAGTCATGAAAAGTTTCAATTACTTTGAGAATTGCTATGAGAATGTCTCAATGATTGGAATGAGAGTTTAGATTAAATAACCATGTATTCCTTAATCTGAAGCTTTCGAACTTTGTTGATTGAGAGAAACCGGAGGAATTGGCTTTGCCAAGTCCGCAAACCCAGTCCGCGAACTGACAGAAGTTCTCTTACCGAGAATTTCTGCTGGGATTTTCCAAAAACTCGTTTGTGTGTTTAGTCCGCGAACTCAGTCCGCGAACCTAGTCCGCTAACTGGCGGAAGTCTCTTTACCGAGATTTTCTGCTGAATTTGGAAAACTCTGCCGGTTGCCTTAAGTC
Organism: Papaver somniferum; assembly: GCF_003573695.1. Classification (NCBI taxonomy): domain Eukaryota; kingdom Viridiplantae; phylum Streptophyta; class Magnoliopsida; order Ranunculales; family Papaveraceae; genus Papaver; species Papaver somniferum. The sequence continues at coordinate 170,191,554 of NC_039364.1, read as the reverse complement.
CGCGAACTTGTTTGTGAGCTTAAGTGGTTATGATCTAAAGATGTGCTCTGAACATGAAACTTAAATTACTAAGGAATGCTTTATGCAAACCGTGGCTATAAATTTCATGAGCCGATTCAACGAATCATCTTTGTTTCAATTGTGTCTTGTGTAGTTACATAAGATCTCATAGCAATTGAAAAACTCTCTAACTAGTTCATTTGAGTCAATTGAACTAGTTATGGTGAAGAAGAACTAGGTTAATATGAAATGCTCATATGGTTAACCTTTTGGGTTACTATGTTGAACCAACATACACGTACACGTTTGGGCATAGTTTTCACAAACCCAGTAAACGTCTACCCAAGTGTGTGCGACAAGCTAAGTTTTCGATCTAAAAGTTGAGAAATATTAGCTTGAATCTAAATCAGGTTTTCATCTAACGGTGAATATGGATTGTTTTGTAACTAAGGCAAAACCCTGATTTGAAGGCTATATATTGGAGACATCTAGCATTGGGCAAAACTAATCCCCACACGTCTGTATGATACTAGTGCGCTCGCTAGAGTCGATGCTCCTTTAACCTTTGGTTTTCTTCTCTAAACCAGGTTAACGACTTAAATACTTCACTGGATAGTGAAGCCAGACTGATATTACTTTTATCGTAGTTGTGTGATCTGATCTTGCATCTTCTATCGTACGAGTACAATCTATTGATTGTCTTGAGATCGTGAGAGTTCTCCGATAGGCAAGATAAAGAAGTCACAAACATCTTCGTCTCACTGTTTGTCATTCCTCGACAAACCGCTTGTGCAGTCAAAAAGGATTGTTGAGAGGTGATTGATTAATCTAGGCTATTCTTCGGGAATATAAGACCGGATTATCAATTGTTTCATGTTCACCTTGATTTTATATCTTAAGACGGAAAAAAACCTAGGGTTTTTTTGTGGGAGACAGATTTATCCTTTGATATACTTTTCTGTGTGAGACATATTTGTTTATTATCAAGTCTGCGATTTTGGGTTGCAGCAACTCTTAGTTGTGGGTGAGATCAGCTAAGGAAATCAAGTGCGCAATATCCTGCTGGGATCAGAGGCGTAGGGAGTACAACTGTACCTTGAATTAGTGGGAGACTGATTAGGGTTCAACTATAGTCCAGTCCGAAGTTAGCTTGGAGTAGGCTAGTGTCTGTAGCGGCTTAATACAGTGTGTATTCAATCTGGACTAGGTCCCGGGGGTTTTCTGCATTTGCGGTTTCCTCGTTAACAAAATTTCTGATGTCTGTGCTATTTCATTTTCCGCATTATATTGTTTATCTTTATAATTGAAATAATACAGGTTGTGCGTTAAAGGTTAATCTATTGGAGATCCGACCTTGTGGTTGTCGATTTCATTGATTAACACTTGGACATTGGTCTTTGGTACCGTCCAAGTTATCCTTGTATTTGATAAAGACTCGCTATTGTTTTTAGCTTGAGTAAAAATAAAATTAAGAGAGATATATTAACTCCTTGAGATAATTTTATCTAGATTGAGTCTGACTGTCTAGTTGATTCTCTAGCAAAGTATTTCAGAGTTAGTCCATACAGATTGTTGAGCGAAATATTGGGTGGTATTGTTAGACCCTCTCTTTTTCAATTGGTATCAGAGCAGGCAAACACGTTAAAGACCTTATAAGTCTGTGTTTGTAGCGATCTGATTATGGACGAGTCTATCTCTAATAACGTACCAATTCAGAAATTACCAGATGATTCTAAAAGCTTGGATTCACCTGAGAGAAATGTCACATCTAAGTCAATACCCAAACATTCTCTTGATGTAAAAACTGTTGTTGGGAAACTCTCCTAGAAGAACAATTGGATGAACTTTCTGATGAAGGTGATTCAGATATTGATAGAGATATTGATGAGGAAGTCTCAGAGTATGTTAAGTTTTTGGATTCGTGGTATATGAAGAAGATTACAACTTCTCATGTCACACCTCTTCTGACTCCTCTCTGTCGAGAAAACAAGAAATTGAGAAGATGTTACGCAGGTGTTTATTTTTCGAATCGTTCTACCGAATCGATCCTCAAGGATTCTAAGGAAAACCTACGATGAAGTCACTTGAATGTGATAATCTTTATCAAAAATACTTTTTGTCGGAAGACAAACTTGCAGAATCTGAAGCAAGGTTTAACTCCCAGCAAACAAGTTTAGACGACAGAGAAAGCGCTTATCTCACTCGAGAAAAACGCCTTGAGGCTGATTTAGCTGTTGCTCTTGATAAAATCAAGATGTTGGAATATGACTTGAAAAAGTTCAATACTAGTTCAAGCAAATTAACCACTATGCTAGGAGCAAGTAAAAATCATTGTGATACACGAGGATTGGGCTATGAGGGAATAGATGCTCCAAGTACTAGCAAAGAGGAAAAATTTGTCAAGGCTAGTGATTCTTCTCCACAAAAGGTTTCCACTGATGGAAAAAGTGAAATACCTTTTCCGGCAGTTAAGGTTCAAAAGAGCAAAGTTTATCAACCTCCAAAGTTAGCACACACGGATCGAGGTAAGAACATTCCTTATGTTTGTCACTATTGCGGAAATAAAGGTCACCTGGAAATGAGATTTCGTTTCCGTATAAGGAATGAGAAACTTCATGATGTTGTTGTTTGGGCATCACAAGAAGTTGTGAAACCAAGATCATACGTTAAGACTGATCCTCTTAACGTTACAGGTTGTAATTGTCCAACCTTTAGGAAAATGAATCAGTGCTATGATAGACCTAGATTTGCCTATAAACGTCATACGAATCCTTTTCATAATCGTAATGGTTATCAAAAGGATAACTACGTAAAGACGAAGACAAGATCCGATGCTCCCAATTGGAGAAAGACTAACTTGCAAAAGAATAGTCAATCCAATTCTCTTCCAAGAATTATAGAAGAGTGATAGGAAGAAGGTTCCGACTATTCCTAAACGCACTCAGAAGTGGATACCGAAGAAAGACAATGATGTTTTGAGTGTGAAAAGGAATGATCTTCTAAAAAACTCCATGACTATGGAAAAGGCAGTATCCATGATGTTGGAACTTAACAAGTTTTTTCGAAAAATGGAATTAGATGTGAAAGGTTCTAAAAGTGATCTTTTTCATGATAATCCAAAGGTCAGTTGTGGTGAGCAAGACTTTTTTCACCCCAACGCACCTTGATTGTGTTGGAAGTGCATCCTTACCAAGGAATGCCCTGCTTTGTACACGGTGAGGGAAGCACAAGAATTGGGGCACACAGATTATGTTCGGTAAGGCGGTAGAATTCGATTGGATTCATCTAAAAAGGTATGTCTATAAACTTGAGCAAGATTTGTACTTTTATTTGCTTAGAATACTTATAATAATCTTGCTTATCGTTCATTTCTACCTAACTTGAGTGTTTACGGTTCTTAAATGTTTAGGATTGAAAATAATAGTTCGGGATGTTTAGACTACATGGTACACATACCAAGTATGCATAACAGCATTCAAAATCAAAATCCAGGGATTTAAGTTCGCAAACCCTTATGCATACTTGACGTCGATATTTGGTAAACTTGTTTTGGCCGTAACTTCTTCGTCCGAACTCGGATTTACCTCATTATTTTTGCATTCTCTTCCTTATTGAATTCTCTTCAAAATAGAAATGATAATTGTTGAATTTGGATGAGTTAATATTGGTATTTGTCCTGTCTCTTTTTTTTAGTGTTTGCTCCGTTTCGTTGCACTTGTTCTATTCTCTTGGACTTGGGCACTGGGATTCTTGGAGAAATCCTATTCTAAGCTATTTTGTGGCTGTTACAAGAGTGATGTTGGTGAATCAAAAAGAAGGAAGTTCGAGAATGGGTAGTAGTTCACATTGCTATATATTCTTGAGTATTCACAATCATCTCATGTGAACTATGGTGTATAGTCGTTAATGACTTTGTATGTTCTTCTTTGTTAAGGAAATCTTTTTATATGCTTTTGGTAACCACTATTGGTATAAATCCATGCGAAAAAGATTGATTCTACCTTCTAAGGGAAAAGATTGTTATTGCAGTATTAATCTTTATGATTTTGTGATATTGCAATTGTTTATGAGATATGTATTGTTTGTGTCCGTGAACTTGAAGGTCCCATATGCTGTCAAAAGTAAAGTCGTTCATAAATTGGTATTCGTATTGGTGAAAGGAAGAACGGAATTTTGACAAATACAAAAGTTATGCTTATGCAGTCATTTATTTGACAGAAAATAGGGTAAAATCTTTTGTGTGACAAGGATCAATTCTATTGTGTTGTTATGCAAATAGTGATGGAAAATAGAATAGATCCTTGTATGTATTCCACAGTAATGATCATCACTGATCCATATCTTATGTATTACTGTGAGGCTCCGTAATGTGTCTTATGTCGAGCACGATACAACTAAGTTGATTACTTTGTGATTAGATTTGTTGGTTGTTCCGTAAGGTACTTTATATCGAGCATTTTTGAACTAAATTAACAATCTTGGTTGGTTATTTAGTTATTGCTCCAAAAGTCTTCTTTTGTCGAGCAAAACAATTGACGATTAAATTGATTACTTCTGTGATTAGTTTGGTTTTATTTTCCAATTAGATTAATTATAGGTTCTCTTGTAATTAGTCTAGTTGAGTTTTCATATATTCCACAAGTCCTTGTGTTGAGTATATGAACGGCTATACTAATCATGTTCTATTGGTTAATGTAGTCGTATATTCCATAAGGTTTTCCTTATGTTGAGTATGTGAACGATTAAGTTAGTCATCTCCGTATGATTACCTTAGTCGTAGCTCCGTAAGTTTACTTATGTTGAGCACAATCAATTAAATTAATCACATTTGTGGTTTGATTTAGTTGTGTATTCCAATTAAATTAATCATGGGTTTACTTGTGATTAATTTGATTGAGTTTTGGATATAGAAAATCATTCCTATGGTTTTTGGTTTCTAATTAAAAATCCTTCTTTTCTTTCGAAATTAAGGTCGCTCTTGTTGTTCTTTCGGGAATGACATCAAATGGGGGAGAGTTCTTTTGAACTTGTGCTTATTGGTAATATCTTGCGGGGTGTGCGGCTGTGGAATTTTATAGGGGTTATCTTGTATCTTAAAACTCCTTGATGAATGCATTTAGATTCGGCTTTATGATTGCATCTAAATTAAGTTGGTATGTATTTTTTCTTTTAGTCTATGAAACGTCTCTTCTCGGAAATTTCATTAGGATCCCGTTCTTGTACCTTTGCCAATTTTATTGACAAAAAGGGGGAGAATTAATGTGTAGTTCTACTACAAATACATATGGTTTTCGGATCATTGTGTAAGGGGGAGTGGTTTCCATGATCGAGATGGAGTATTGACTAAGGGGGAGTGATACATATCACCATAGTATTGTTGTTAAAGTCGTGATGCAATTGGACTTTGATGTTACATAATGATACTATGACACTGTATAATAATGATCGAGAATCTCGATTTCTCTCATTGTTATAACTACGGATCTTCAACAACGGTGGTGCTAAACTTACAACCTTTGGTATCATTGGAGTACTCTGAAGGACGAAGATTTCAAGGAACGTTGAAGATTAGACTATGGAATAGGAGCCACTAAAGTTTATCTTTTTTGTATTCCATATGTATTAATAGTTTTTCACTAAAATTGACTAAGGGGGAGATTGTTAGAGCATAGCTCGGTCGAACTCGCATGCGTTGCTATATCAAGCATGTTTGTCAATGTTAGTGATCAAAACTATGAGTCTTGATATCTAGTTTACATAGCTAAGTCTCGGACTAGGATAGAAAAGTGTAGTTGAGCTCAAGGACTTCATGGCGATTCATCATACAACGATGAAGATCTACTCAAGGAACCGTGGAACTTCATCAACAAAAAGGTATGTGGAGACTTGAACTTATCTATCACTCAAAAGTCTATCTATTCTATCTCCTACTTCTTATGAGACAAAAGTCGTATGCTATATAGACTGGATCATACACATTTGACATTTCGAGCTAAGTATTCACTACTTATCTTTTTCTCGAAATCGAGTGTTGGTAAAGCGTTTTTATTTGATCAAGTTTATCTTCACCTAGTGACGAAAGTCATGAAAAGTTTCAATTACTTTGAGAGTTGCTCTGACGTGAAACGGTCTGTGAATAACGGTTATATAACGTCCTCTGAGAATGTCTCAATGATTGGAATGAGAGTTTAGATTGCATAACCATGTATTCCTTAATCAGAAGTTTTCGAACTTTGTTGATTGAGAGAAACCGGAGGAATTGGCTTTGCCAAGTCCGCAAACCCAGTCTGCGAACTCAGTCCGTGAACTGACGGAAGTTCTCTTACCGAGAATTTCTGCTGGGATTTTCCAAAAACTCGCTTACGTGTTTAGTCCGCGAACTCATTCCGCGAACCTAGTCCGCGAACTGGCGAAAGTCTCTTTACCGAGATTTTCTGCTGAGTTTGGAAAACTCTGTCGGTTACCTAAAGTCCGCGAACTTGTTTGTGAGCTTAAGTGGTTATGATCTAAAGATGTGCTCTGAACATGAAACTTAAATCACTAAGGAATGCTTTATGCAAACCGTGGCTATAAATTTCATGAGCCGATTCATCAAATCGAATCATCTTTGTTTCAATTGTGTCTTGTGTAGTTACATAAGATCTCATAGCAATTGAACAACTCTCTAACTAGTTCATTTGAGTCAATTGAACTAGTTATGGTGAAGAATAACTAGGTTAATATGAAATGCTCATATGGTTAACCTTTTGGGTTACTATGTTGAACCAACATACACGTACACGTTTGGGAACGGTTTTCACAAACCCAGTAAACGTATATCTCAAGTGTGTGTGACAAGCTAAGTTTTCGACCTAACAGTTGAGAAATATTAGCTTGAATCTAAATCAGGTTTTCATCTAACGGTGAATATTGATTGCTTTGTACCTAAGGCCAAACCCTGATTTGAAGACTATATAAAGGAGACATCTAGCATTGGGCAAAACTAATCCCCACACGTCTGTGTGATACTAGTGCGCTCGCTAGAGTCGATTCTCCTCTAACCTTTGGTTTGCTTCTCTAAAACCAGGTTAACGACTTAAAGACTTCATTGGGATTGTGAAGCCAGACCGATAATACTTTTATCGTAGTTGTGTGATCTGATCTTGCATCTTCTATCGTACGAGTACAATCTTATTGATTGGCTTGAGATCGTGGGAGTTCTCTGATAGGCAAGATAAAGAAGTCACAAACATATTCGTCTCACTGTTTGTGATTCCTCGACGTCCTCTTGTTTATACAAGTAAGACTGTTGAGAGGTGATTGATTAATCTAGGCTGTTCTTCGGGAATATAAGACCGGATTATCAATTGGTTCCTGTTCACCTTGATTTCATATCTTAAGACGGAACAAAACCTAGGATTTTTCTGTGGGAGACAGATTCATCCTTTGATAGACTTTTCTGTGTGAGACACATTTGTTTATTATCAAGTCTGCGATTTTGGGTTGCAGCAACTCTTAATTGTGGGTGAGATCAGCTAAGGGAATCAAGTGCGCAGTATCCTGCTGGGATCAGAGGCGTAGGATTACAACTGTACCTTGAATTAGTGGGAGACTGATTGGGGTTCAACTATAGTCCAGTCTGAAGTTAGCTTGGAGTAGGCTAGTGTCTGTAGCGGCTTAATACAGTGTGTATTCAATATGGACTAGGTCCCGGGGTTTTTCTGCATTTGCGGTTTCCTCGTTAACAAAATTTCTGGTGTCTGTGTTATTTCATTTTCCGCATTATATTGTTTATCTTTATAATTGAAATAATACAGGTTGTGCATTAAAGGTTAATCGATTGGAGATCCGACCTTGTGGTTGTCGATTTCATTGATTAACACTTGGGCATTGGTCTTTGGTACCGTCCAAGTTATTCCTTGTATTTGATAAAGACTCGCTATTGTTTTTAGCTTGAGTAAAATCAAATCAAGAGAGAGATATTAACTCCTTGAGATAATTTTATCTAGATTGAGTCTGACTGTCTAGTTGATTCTCTAGCAAAGTATTTCGGAGTTAGTCCATACAGATTGCTGAGCGAAATATTGGGTGGTGTTGTTAGACCCCCGCTTTTTCAGAATGGGTAATGTGGAAAAGATGGTCCAACGGATAGCTTCTGCAGTTGTTCTTACATATAAAGATGATACCGAGGTGAATGTTGTATTTCCTAATCAAAGGCCAAGGTATGATCCATATTCCAATACTTATAATCCAGGGTGGAAAGATCATCCTAACTTCAGTTATGCCAACAAACAAGCTGCAGATCATAATCCATATGCGAGACAATGTGGTTTTCAACAAAAATTCCAGTAGCCCCAACAACCTCAGAATCATGGCTCCAATCTTAAGGATTTGCTTAAAACTTTCATGCAAAAACAAGATACTATTATACAACGGTAGGATATGGCGATAAAGGATATTCAGATAAAAATGGGTCAATTATCCACTTCCATAGGAAAGTTAGAAGCACAGGCAGCTGGAAAACTACCATCTCAACCATTCGTGAACCAAAGAGAACACGTTAATGCAGTGACGTTAAGGAGTGGAAGGCGAATATAAGATTCAGATTTGGACACAGGGGTAGTACGTGTACCCGGTACACGTACCGGCGAAACTGCAGTTCCGAAATCCAGTGGGTACACATACCAGTACATGTACCTAGTGAAGATATTGAAAAGGAAAACCGTACCTAAGGAAAATCCAACCTCAACCGGCCAACTTAAAGACACGGTTCCTACTTTTACAATACCACCTTCTTTTCCTAGTCATTTTTCCAAATCCAAGAAAGAAGCTCAAGACAAGGAGATCATGGATATTTTCAACAAGATACAAATCAACATTCTATTTTATCGACGCCATCAGAACCGTACCCAGGTGTGCAAAGGTTTTGAAGGATTTGTGTACAACAAAGGATAAGTTGATTGTTAATGAGATTACTCAGGTGGGCGACAGTGCTACAGCTATGTTACTAAATAAGATTCCTACAAAGTGTAAAGATCCTGGCGGTTTCACGATACCCGTTACCATTGGTAACCGACGACTTGAGCGAGCTTTGCTTGATTTGGGAGCTTCGAAAAGTGTTATGTCAGCCGATATTTATGATTCTTTGAATCTGAGACCTTTAAAAGATACAAGGATTACTATTCAATTGGCAAAGAAGTCTAATATATATCCCAAGGAGCAGTGGATGACGTGTTAGTTCAAGTGAATGAGTTAATCTTTCCGATTGATTTCTATATCGTGGATATGCAAGATGGAGAAAATTGTTCATCTACTTCATTACTTCTCGGGAGACCGTTTATGAAAACTGCAAAGACAAAGATTGATGTCGATAATGAAAACACTGGGGGTACCAAAATACACCAGCAACTTTTTCGTAGGCAATCTAAATGGACAAACTCAACACAACTCCGAGAGTTAAAACTCAATCAAGGAAAGCGTCTAGAGTTATATCTCTATTTCTCTTGCGATTAGAACGTTTATAGAATTGAATCCGCGAACCTAATTACAAATAGAGTTCTTGGATGGTACCAAAGACCAATATCCAAGGATCAATCAAGTCTTATCCAACAAACTAGGTCGGACCTATCTACTGTGATTGATCAATGCACAACCTGTGATATTTCAATTATAAAGATAAACAATATAATGCAGAAAAAAGAAATAACACAGACACCAGAAATTTTGTTAACGAGGGAACCGCAAATGCATAAAAACCCCGGGACCTAGTCCAGATTGAGCACCAAACTGTATTAAGTCGCTTCAGACACTAGCCTACTACCAATTCACTTCGGTCTGGAATGCAGTTGAGCCCGAACTCAGTCTCACAGTGATTCAGGTACAGTCGCGCTCCTGACGCCCATTTAATTGCAGCAGGACTCCGCGCAATTGATTTCCTTAGATTACGTCACACCAACTAAGAGTTGCTTCAACTCAATTGAAGACTTTAAACCAAATCTTCCTCCCATAGACTAAGCCTGTAATTGATTTCCTAATTACGATCAAAACAGATGACCAAATCAAACGTGGGATCAAGGTGATGGAAATCGATAGCAATTTGAGAGAAGTCTAGCTATCCTCAAAATCCGGACTTATGCAACCCGAAGTGCATCCTAGATTATTATTCACCTCACAAGTATAAAACTTGTAGAATCACAAAGTTGAGACGAAGATAACTTTGTGATTTCTATCTATCCTATTCAAGTGATAAATCTACAATCGAACAAGATCAGGATATTCAAGTTATCAAGATAAAAGATAACTGGACCTGGCTTCACGAATTCCAATGAAGTCTTTGATAGTCGCTAAACCTTAACTAGGGTTTCTGGTTAGGTAAATCGTAACCGAACCGTGTACAAAGACTATGTCCAACATGGTTAGCCGAATCTAGACGGTTTGAACTTAAAATCTTAATATTCATGAACACAAAGACATTGATCTTGAGTCACAATTATGTGATCAAATAAGTCTAGTGTTTTTAGAGAATTGATCAATTGCAAATCATTTCATAGAAATAATTTAATTGCAATTGAATCATAATCAACATAGTTGGTAAATGCATAAAATGCAAATGCATGAGTCGTTCGTGAATCGGCTGAGTCATGGTACGCGGACCTGTTGGCAAACTTATGAGAAAAACCGAGTTCATGAGTTGACAGAAATTTTTCAGTTCACTTACCGGTTTGCAAACTTAGGTGCAAAACTGAGTTCTGGAGTTGACAGATCTTTTTCAGTTTACGAACCGATTTGGAAACCTTAAAACTTTACCGGTTCCGGAGTTCACATAACTTTTTCAGTTTGTGTACCGGTTTGGGTACTAAAGTGGTTCAAGAACATAAAACTGTTTGGTTCGCATGCCGGTTTGGATACTTAAACCCGGTTCCCTTACCACATTTCCAAAATGGTTTGCATAGGAATATGCATACCTATCTGGATCACGAAACAAACATATTTTCCCACGATGTGCATACGATATGCGTATATCACAAATCTGTAAGTCGATATATAGCTACTCCATTACGTGTACAAGTATACGTAATAAGGTTTCAGACATATAACAGTTATCTCAGTTTGTAAGACTGATAACACTGTCTTGTATTCCAAATATAGTAGTTTTATATTTTTCTAAAAATTAATTCGAAACATTCCCGAATAACATCAACGACACATATCATTGTTCCAGGATATTTTCGAATGATAAACTTGAATTATGATTTTGGTTCCGAACAATAAATTTTTCTCCACCGAAATTGATCAAGTATGAACAAATGTTCATTAAGCTTAGTCATTATATTTCGAGAAATTCGTAAACTAAATAATTAGTTTAATTCTTGTCTATGTAATCTAGTCTATTTAGTTACGCGACAAACGTCTCAAGGATAGAAAAGTGAATATAACTTGAGAAATAGGTGGTTCAGTCTTCACTTACCTTTTGTTGATGAAGTTCTACAAAAGCTTCGGTTGATCTCCGCCTTCAAACAGTATAACACAAATGATGACTGGTTCTTTCTCAACTACCACTATCCTAGACCGAGACTTAACTAATTGTAGACTAGAAATCAAGATAAAGTTTTGACAACTAAATTTGACAACAAGCTTGAGATAGCAACACTTGTGAGTTCTACCGAGCAATGCTCTAACAGATAGTGGTACACTCACTATGGAATTTGATAAGGAGATCATACAGTTCAATATCTTTGAAACCATGTGCTATCCTAGTGTTCACTCTGCTTTCTCTATTGATGTTATTGGTTCGTTAGCACAACAAATGTTTGAGTTGAACGGTGAAGATGAACTTGGAGTTGTGTTACGCAACAACATTGATTTAGACGTTCACGGGTAGCCGAACCTGGACGTTGACTTAGCCAAAGAACTGGTGGAGATATGTGGTGTATTATACTGTGCAGGCACCGAAACTAGAATTGAAGACGCTTCCGGATCACCTACAATACGCGTACTTGGGTGATAAAGAAGAATTTCCAGTGATTATTTTGAAGAACCTCACCCCAATACAAGAAAAACGTCTACTTAGGGTTTTGAAAGAGCACAAAACGGCTATTAGTTGGACAATTGCCGACATCAAAGGTATTGGTCCATCCATGTGCATGCATATAATCCTAATGGATGATGATTTCAAGCCGGTACGTGATGCTCAGCGTAAGCTTAACCTCTCAATGATGGAGGTCATGTATAAAGAGATCCTCAAATTACTAAGTGTGGGTGTGATTTACCCAATTTCTGACAACAAATGGGTTAGCCCAGTTCAAGTGGTGCCTAAGAAATCAGGTGTCACTGTTGTTAGAAGATGACGAACTTATTCCTACAAGAGTTCAAACAGGATGGAGAGTGTGCATAGACTACAGAAAGCTTAATACCGCAACCCGAAAGGATCATTTTCCTTTGTCTTTCATCGATCAAATGTTAGAAAGGTTAGTGGAGCATTCACATTATTGCTTTTTGGACGGCTATTCGGGATACAATTAGATTGTTATTGCGCCCGAGGATCAAGATAAAACTACTTTTACTTGTCCTTTTGGTACATTTGCCTATAGATGGATGTTGTTTGGTCTTTGCAATACGCCTTCCACCTTTCAGAGGTATATGGTTAGTATATTTTCTGACTACGTGGAACGCATCATTGAGGTATTTATGAATGATTTTAGTGTTTATGGCAACTCATTTGATATTCGTTTACAAAATCTTGAACTTGTGCTTAAAAGATGCATAGACACTAACCTTGTTCTTAATTGGGACAAATGCCACTTTATGGTAAACCATAAAATAGTGCTCGGTTACATTGTGTCCTCTCGAGGGCTCGAAGTTGACCAAGCAAAGATAGACATAATAAAAAACTTACAATATTCCACTTCGGCGGGGGAAATTCGCGCGTTTCTTGGACATGCAAGTTTTTACAGGAGGTTTATCAAGGATTTCTCCAAAATCTATATGTCGATATGCAAATTATTGCAAAATGAGGTTATTTTTTACTTCAATAAGGAGTGCAAGGATGCCTTTGATAGATTGAAAGAATTGTTGGCTACTGCACCAATTATCAGGTCACCATATTGGAGCTTACCATTTGAATTAATGTGTGATGCAAGTGAGTACGCAGTTGGAGCCGTTTTGGGTCAAAGAGTAGACAAGTTGTCTCACATGATTTAGTATGCATCTGGGACCCTAAACGATGCACAAATCAACTATTCTACCACTGAGAAAGAATTTTTGGTTGTAGTATTTGCGCTAGAAAAATTTAGATCATATTTGGTTGCAACAAAAGTGATTGCGTATTTTGATCATGCAGCACTTGGGTACCTATTAAAGAAGAAAGAAGCTAAGACAAGACTTATACGGTGGATACTACTATTGCAAGAATTTAATTGTGAAATTAAGGATAAAAGAGGTGTTGAAAATACTATTGTCGATCACCTTAGTCGACTTGTTGTTTTCGAAGAAGAACTTCCTTTACAAGACCATTCTCCAGATGAACAACTTTTATCGATTGAAGATTCAACACCTTGGTACGCGAACATAGTGAACTACTTTCTTACGATACAAGTACCTAGTACAAGGTTTATTTTTCAAAAATTTAAGCTTGAAAAAATAGCCAAGCAATATGTGTGGGATGAGCCATAGTTGTATAAATACGGTTCCGACCAAATTATCCGCAGGTGCGTACCTAATTATGCATGTGGTGGTCACTTTGGTGGTAAACGTACCGCTTTCAAAATACTTGAAAGTGGATTTTATTGGCCTACCTTATTTGAGGATGCATATATTTTTTTGCAAATATTCTGATAAATGCCAAAGAACGGGCAATCTAGGTACTCGAAATAAAATTCCACTCACACCAATTCTTGTTGTAGAAGTATTTGATGTTTGGGGAGTTGATTTTATGGGTCCTTTTGTCAATTCTAATGAAAAAATTCATATACTTCTTGATATGGATTATGTTTCGAAATGGGTGGAAGCTAAAGCAACCCATACTAATGATTCTCAAGTTGTTTGTGAGTTTGTGAAGGAATATATTTTCTCGATACATCGTACACCAAGAGTGGTTATCAGTGATGGGATTCACATTTTCAGAAATCCTTCCATGCTCTACTCAATAAGTACAATATAAGTCACAAAGTCGGTACGCTTCATCACCCACAAACTAGTGGGCAAGCTGAAATCTCAAACCGTGAGATCAAGTCCATTCTTGAGAAAACCGTAAACACTACACGAAAAGATTGGAGGTATAGGCTTAACGATGCGCTTTGGGCGTATAGAACGGACACCAATCGGTATGTCTCCATATTGGTTGGTTTATGGCAAAGCTTGTCATCTTCCGGTTGAACTTGAGCACAAGGATTATTGGGCGATAAAGATGTGCAACATGTATTACGACAATGCGGAGAAACAAAGAAAGTTACAACTCAATGAGCTAGAGGAGACACATAATGATGCTTACGAGAGTTCTCGTATATACAAGAAGAACACGAAACTTTTCCATGACAAGATGATTTCTCGAAAGAATTTTGTCGTGGGTCAAAAATTTCTTCTATGTAATTCTCGTCTTAAGTTATTTCCTGGTAAACTAAGGTCCCATTGGGGTGGACAGTTTGTTGTTAATAATGTTTTTCCTTACGGTGCAATTGAGCGAGGTTACTAGTCTCACGAAAGGGATAATTTGTAAAGTCAACGGCCATAGATTGAAACCATATTACGAAAACTTCCCTACAGAGAATGTAGACGTGATTGGACTTCAAGGTTTACTCCCTCTGGAGGAGTGATTGAAAGAATTCCCAGTCGGGCCGAGGACGTTAAACTAAGTGCTACATGGGAGGTAACCCATCGGTTTTGTATTTCTATATTTATCTTTTAAATTTTTGTTAGTTTTTGCATATCATATTAAATTTCCCATCTTGATTTTACTTTGGATGAATCAATTACATTGAGGACAATGTAAAATTTAAGTGTGGGGCAGTATTCATGTTTTAATATCATATCATATGCATATATACCATAAAAAAAAAAAACTCATTGATTTCTTGCATACTTGAGACTTCATCTTTTGGAGTTAATTATGAGCTATTTAGGACGAGATTAAACCTTTTTAGGTTGAAACAGTTCTTACTACTATACCTTGATTCCCATTTTATCGTTCTACAATCTTTAATTATATACGTTCATAATTGAATGCGAAACTTAGGTTTTAGCATAGCATGGTAGTCGTTGGAAAATTAATTCTCGTAATCTATGATTCCTGAATAACTTTCTTTTTATTTTTCCAGTTATATGTTCTCTAAGTGATTTGGTGGGATCTTGGTACTTCCATGATATTTTAGCAAGGATATAATCATTGGTTAAGTTTATATAAGTATTGTTAGAGCATATCTCGGTTGAACCCACCAAGCGTTGATATGTCAAGTATGGTTGTCATATTTTAGTATCAAAACTCATTTAAAGTAGCTTTATTAAATACTAGAGTCAACTTCGTTTAGGTTAGACTAGAATGTCTAGGAATGTTGAGACATACAAGTATTACTCCGAAGACCTGAAGAATGAGAAGAAGTAACGACTGCAACGAAGACATCATCCTTCCTCTTGAGGTTAGTAATATTGACTTGGTCTTGTTTTCATTCCTAACGTATCTTTCAAGTCGTATTATATTGAAAACATAACATGCGAAGTTGTATATATGTTATACTCTAGTGGTTAGACTTAATCATATCATTATGATCAAAGTGTCAAGGAATTTATTGAATTACGAAGTATAACCGCTTATCTTTTGGAACTTCGTAAATACGACATCAACATAATCTTTGTATTTAGTTACTTGATTATGTGTAAGATATAGGTGTGATTTCATCCTAAAAAACTATGTATTATTACATTGGTTTAAGGAAGTAATGTATGAACTTGTTTCATAATTGAAAAGGAAATCATGATTGGTCTGGTTCTTTATCGAATATCTTTTGGATGACCAATGCAAGATGACAAGGTAGAACCTATCCTAACTTATGTTGAGATTTATGGTATAATCGGTCATAACCTATAATATGTAGCATGTTGTAATCGGTCACAAGCTACTTTGTGAAGCAAGGTGTAATCGGTGACAAGCTACATCGAGAAGTTAGATGTAATCGGTCACAGGCTAATTTTGGAAGCAAGGTGTAACCGATCACAAGCTAATTTAGGAAGTTAGTTGTAATTGGTCACAAACTACTTTTGGAAGCAAGGTGTAACCGATCACAAGCTAATTTGGGAAGTAAGGTGTAACCAATCACAAGCTACTTTGGTAAGCATGGTGTAACCGGTCACAACTAGTTTGGGAAGCATATTATAACGGGTCACAACTTAAATTGTGAGTCATGGTAGAACCGATCCCAATGAGCAAAACCGAGTTTTCAATACTCACATATCCCTTTATGTTTTGTGTGATATTGGAATTAGGGTTTTCTGAGAGAAACTTCTAGATGTCGACATTATTTGAACATGTATATAACTCTTATCATTAATTTTTCAAATATATTCCTTGATACTCAAGGTGATCCCAAACTGAAATATTGAAAAGCATTTAATTATGATTTTCGTAATATATGTTTTAATTACCAGCAATTAAATCATATCCTCTAAAAATTATTATTAGTTAATGTGCTACACTAATAATAACAGTTTTCTAAGAGAAATTTCGAAAATATGGTTTGGTAATTAATTGGAAATAGGAAAACAGAAATTAGGTACTTTAATGCATATTTTGAGAATATTTTCGGTTTTGGAATTTCCTTGTTGTCCAAACAATCTTGGTCTATAAATACTTGAGTTTTCATTTCTTGCAAACTATTCGAAGAGCCAGACAAACTTCATTGGTGCTGTTTCTGGTGGAGCCGTCTATCCGGAGAGGAAAGTACCCTAATTAGGCGAAATCTCTTACGACCGCTCGTTTAAAGACTTCTGTGGGATTAAGAAGCTCTACGAGTACCGTTGGTGGGAAAATAGATAATTTCATTGTTATTTTAGTTTTCGATTATTGATTTGATTGACTAACGGTTGTTGAAACTTTGATTGCACCTAGTTTATTTATTCTTGAGAGCCTTCTCTTCTACTATAAGGGTCACTCAAAATAGATCAAAGTATCGACGTGATATTTAGAACAGTTTGCGGATCTAAATACATCTTGTGGTAATCCATTGTTAACAGACTTCGTTCTGTGTGTGATTGATTACAAGAGGATTCAAGTTGTGTTGTGCAGGTTATTAAGAAGACAATCGAAGATTTGAAGACGAAGAAGAATTTTTTATTAGTTTTCACATCTTGTGAATATAGTGCACAAACCTTGATCGGCTGGGGTCCAACTAGAATCGTGTCTATCTTTGATAGACTTGATTGTCTAGTTATGTGAGATCGACATCGCTTTATAGTTACTCTTTGAGTTCACTATTGATTTATTGCGAATCTAGAAACTGGTTATTTCGATAATCAATATTGAGATTGATCTAACCATACAAAGGAGTTTATTAGTTTAAACGTAAGAGCCTTTGTCGACACTCAGTAATATTTTTTTCCAAAGATTGATTAGAGTGATTACCAAACAAATTCTTCCTTTGTTGTTTAGAATACAATCCAAAGGACTTGCTATTCATGTGTGTGACTCTAAAAGTCGAAGGCGCATGGATCTTGAGGAAACTAAGTAGCTAGGGTAGTCTACTTGGTATCAAGTATACGAAGTTGGTATTAGATTTTGTATAGCGGTTCAATTATGAGAGTATTCAAAACTGGACTAGGTCCCGGGGTTTTCTGCATTTGCGGTTTCCTCGTTAACAAAATCTCGCTGTGTTATTTACTTTATTATTTCGTAATTATAATTTGTTTATTATAACTTAAAGCAAATTACGCTTGTACGTTAATCCGAATTACTTGACATTGATCCTAATAGTGAATCGGGTTTTTTACCGAAACTATTAGCAAGTAAATATCTTGTTGTCGTATTGTCTCGACCTCGTCCATAGACAATCACACAAGGTATAAGACTTAAGTTGTATTGTCTCGACTCTGTCCATAGACGATCACTTAAGATACCGGACTTAAAGGTTGATATTTAAAAGATTGTGGTGTATTCGGGTACCTTGGTCATTTCAATTGGTATCAGAGTAGGAAAACACGAAAAGATCTAACATTATGTGTTTGGTGCGATCCAACCTATAAGATTGGAATCAAATGGATGATTCAGTTAACGTATTGGCAGGATTTGATATTTTCAATGTCTCACAGTGGAAAACTCAATTAAATAAAATAATAATCTTGTTCCTAAGTTTTTTAGGAATATGGATTTTTTCGATATTTGTCTCAGATTACTTACATAAACTATCGACAGTCATAGACTTGTATCTCATGAGATTTATTACTAAATGGTGTAGTAACATTGATACAAACTTCTATGTGACAGTTTTTATGTCAATCTTGAAAGTGTATAAGATTTCTCAAAAGATTTCTCTAACAGTGACTCATGACTATATCCGTGTGAAAAATCTGAAATCTTAAACATAGTCTGGTTTTCTCATCCAAACATATGTTTGTACGCTTTCAAGACTAAAACCGTCAGGATGTGTCTAGACAGACTAAACTTTTGGAATCCTTCTACTTGTGTAAAGGATAATCTTTATGTTAAGAATACTATTAACAAAGGATTGCTTCATCCCCCCACATAAATGTTTCAGTGAAGCAAGTGATCCTTTAGAATATTATTAGATCTCTATTTCTAAAGATTTTTTCTTTATGTATCTTGTTATGATCGACTGTGTCTCCTCACATATTGAAAAATTCTCTTTTTTTTTTCAAAAAACCTATATGGTTTTCAAAAAATATTATCAGATCTTGGTAATAATAGAGAAGACAAACATTCAGTCATGAATATAGAATTGATCCATGAAAAGGATCCGGTCCAAGAAGAAAGATTATTTTTCCAAAAGAAAATTAATTTTTGGAAATCAGGTTTGTTTCCTCACAGGCAAATATTTCTGAATCTGCGATTTCCTAAACCTAGTCTAGTCCGGATGAAGTTTATTTTTACTTTAAAAGGAAATACTCTTACATTGTTTTTACAAACAATTTTTGAGAAAAACTTCGAAACAGAAACTAGGGTTTTCGGTACTGGAAATAATGGGAAAAAGGAAATCAACTAACAAAACTTATGATTGTCAACATCAAGTTCTCAAAGGGATGGATTGCAATGCTGAAAAGACATTTGTCTCAGAGGTTTCGAATGTTAGCTATGCGAAGTTTATTCAAGATCGAAATTGGGGAAAACTTTTTGATTTTGAAAATCATTCACCTGATGTGGTAAGAATCTTCTATGCTAATATTCACAATATTAATCATAAGAAGCTTACTTTTGTCACACTTCTCGGATATAATGTTCTTTATGTTAGTCGAAAGATGATCTCAAATATTATCAAGTACAATTAGAATTGTAATCATATGATTACCGGATTTGAAATTGATCACGATACCATTTCAACCCGTCTCACTGGAAAAAATATTAACTGGGAGAAAGTAAGATTACTAACCAAAGATATACCTCTTTATTTAAGGGTTTTCAGAAAACTTGATGCTACAACCATCTTTGCAAGTACAAGAGACAAGTTATACTTGGAAAAAGAGTTTGCTGAGTTTGTCTACTTTCTTTTAGAAAACGATAAACAACTTGATCTCTGTAGAATAATCATAAATCAGATGATTTAGATTTATGAGAGCACCTCCTCTCCAGTTTCAAAGCGAAATCTTGGATATCCCTGTCTCATCACTAAAATTTATGAATGTGGATTGAGTGATAATTTTAGTGATTTGAAGTATATAATTTGTTACTAAGGGAACCATGTTAGAGCACTGCTCGGTCGAACTCGCATGCGTTGCTATCTCAAGCATGTTTTTCAATGTTAGTGATCAAAACTATAAGCCTTGATTTCTAGTATACTATAGCTAAGTCTCGGACTAGGATAGAAAGTGTAGTTGAGCTCAAGAACTCCATGGCAATCATCATACAAGAGGAAGAACTACTCAAGGAACTGGTGGAACTTCATCGACTAAAAGGTATGTGGAGACTTGAACTTATCTATCACTCAAAAGTCTATCTACTCTATCTCCTATCAAGAGACAAAAGTCGTTTTGCTATATAGACTTTGATTATACACATTTGCTATTTCGAGCCGAGTTTATCTCGCTTATCTATTTCTCGAAATACGTGTTGGTAAGCTTTGGCTTTGGCCAAGTTCATCTTTACCTAATGATGAAAGTCATGTTATGTTTCAATCATTTTGAAAATGGCTTTGACGAAAAATGGTTTGTGAATAACAACTATATAACGTCCTCTAAGAATGTTTCAATGATTGAAATGAGAGTTTAAATTATATAACCGATGTTGGATATAAGCATTGTGTGGTAACACATATATGTATAAGTCCTTATTCCTTGAAACAAAGTATGCGTACTTTATTGATCAGGAAAACTGGAACTAGAGTTGTGAACTCAGTCCGCGAACTGGCGGAAGTTCTCATCCTGAGAAAATCTGTTGGAGTTTGTGAACTCCTTCCAGAAACTTAAGTACGCGTACTTGAGTTGGTTATATCTAAAGACGATTATTTGTGAACTTATATTTATATTAACTAAGGAATGCAAGTTTGCAAACTGTGGCTATAAAGTTCATGAATCAATTCGATTGAATCAAATCGTTTTTGCTTTAATTGTGTCTTGTATACTTCTATAAGATTTATACAATTGAACAACTCTCTAACTAGTTCATTTGAGTCATTTGAACTAGTTATGGTGAAGAAGAATATGGTTGATATGAAAGTTCTCATATGGCTAACCGTTTGGTTAACTATTGTTGAACCAACAAGTGTACATGTTTGGGTACGGTTACACAAACCTGAAATCGTGCATTTCATTTGTGTGTAACAAGCTAAGTTTTCGATCCAATGGTTGAAAGATATTAGCTTGAATCTAATCAGGTTTTCATCTAATAGTGAATATTGAATGCTTTGTTACTAAGCGAACATTGATTGCAAACCCTGATTTGAAAGACTATATAAGGGAGAACTCTAGCAACTGGGAAACTTAATCCCCACACCTCTTGTGTGATACTATTTGTATAAGCTAGAGTCGATTTTCCTTTAACCTTAGGTTTCTTCTCGAGACCCTGTAGGTTAACGACTTGAAGACTTCATTGGGATTGTGAAGCCAGACCGATACTACTTTCTTGTAGTTGTGTGATCTGATCTTGCTGATTCTATCGTGTTGAGTATAATAATAATGATTGGCTTGAGATTAATATCTCCGATAGGAAAGATATAAAAGTAGTCACAAACATCTTCGTCTCATCGTTTGTGATTCCACAATATCTTCTTTCGCCGCATCGATTAAGATTATTATGAGGTGATTGATAATACTAGGTTGTTCTTCGGAAATATAAGTCCGGGTTATCAATTGGTTCATGTTCACCTTGATTTATCAAAAGACGGAACAAAAACTTGTAGGTATTTCTGTGGGAGACAGATTTATCTATTATCGTAGACTTTTCTGTGTGATAGAGATTTGTTTATTAAAGTCTTCGACTTTGGGTCGTAGCAACTCTTAGTTGTGGGTGAGATCAACTAAGGGAATCAAGTGCGTAGTATCCTGCTGGGATCAGAGACGTAAGGAGCGCAACTGTACCTTGGATCAGTGTGAGATTGATTGGGGTTAAACTACAGTCCATACCGAAGTTAGTTTGTAGTAGGCTAATGTCTGTAGCGGCTTAATACAGTGTGTGTTCAATCTGGACTAGGTCCCAGGGTTTTTCTGCATTTGCGGTTTCCTCGTTAACAAAATTCTGGTGTCTGTGTTATTTCTTTTCCGCATTATATTTTTTTATATAATTGAAATATCACAGGTTGTGCGTTAAGATCAATCAATTAGAATATCCAACCTTTGGTTGTTGATTTACATTGATTGACACTTGAACATTTGTCTTTGGTACCGTTCAAGTTATTTCACATAATAATCAGGCTCACGGATTTCTATATGTTCGATTTGCTGATTACATTGTGAAATAGAGATATTATAACTCTTTGATATACTTTATTAAGATTGAGTCTAGTTGATTCTCTTGAAAGTATATTGGAGTTAGTCCATACAGATTGCTAATCGAAATATTGGGTGAGGTTGTTGTACCCCCGCTTTTTCAAACCATAAATCAAATGCCTGGAGTACAAAACAAAGGACAAGTTGTTTGTGAGCCTTCACAGATCTTTGATAATAAGTATGAAGATCTTATAATCGATATGAAGCATATTGGTAATCAACTAAACTGTATTCAGAAACAACTAGCCTTCACTCATCGAAAGGATCCAGAAACTCTACAAGGTATCTTGGATATTGACATAGAGTTTTGGAGAGGGGAAAGATACCAAGGACCAGGACTACACCATGAATATCAAGAATGGTTCAAAAATAAGGAGTAATCTACTTCCTATTTCATAAGAATAGACATCAGATTTTGATTTATTTCATGAATTGTAGGTCTATTTGAATAAAACTATAAAAAAATTTATGAATGAATATTTTTTTATGCTATTTGCTTTTGGATTATGAGATGTTAGTTCGGTTTTTATTAACCTGATTATTCGATCTCATATTGTATTGCCCTTATGATTTATGTGGTTTTTTGATTTGGCGGGATTAAGTTCTAGCCCTTGTTGGTAGGCTTTATCAAAGGATCATAAGGTGATACGATAAAACTCATGTGTGAAAAGTCGCAATATGTTAATATCAATTTATGTTTACATAAGTTGTGTTTATCATAACATGTGGGTTTTGGGTTTAAGCTTTTGCTATTGGCACGCATTAGTTAAAAACGATTCAACCTTTTTCTGGAAAACGCTCTTGTTGTTGTTCTTTTGTTCTTGCGAGAGAATGACAACAAACAAGGGGAGAGTTCTTATCGAACTTGCGCTTAAATGATATCTTTCCGGGGAGAAGTGGCTGCGTAAATAGAGGTAACGATTTTTTATTGTTAGTTAAATCGTTTTTCCTGTTTAAGAAAAGCTTGATTTTACTGCATATATTTTGCTTTTGCTTAACAGAATTTCGGTACAATTGATATGTTCCATTATGTTGTATGGATTGGTTATTGTGATTCAATGGTTCCTGGTTAAGAAAAACTGTGTCAATTTATTGACTTATGATTTGGTATCTTTTTTATTTTTTGGTATCAAGTGTTTTTGCTTAATGAAATTCGGTGCAATTGCGGTGCTTACATTGGTTGTATTTGTTTCAGTTGCTTCCGGTTGAGAAAAACTATAACATGTCAATGATTTGGTGTATATCTATTATATTGGCTTAACAAAAATTTACAGTTTCATTTGTTTAGTCCATTTGATTCCGTATAAGAGAAACTAAGTTAATTTTGATCTTAATTAGA
Organism: Papaver somniferum; assembly: GCF_003573695.1. Lineage (NCBI taxonomy): Eukaryota > Viridiplantae > Streptophyta > Magnoliopsida > Ranunculales > Papaveraceae > Papaver > Papaver somniferum. The sequence continues at coordinate 170,168,099 of NC_039364.1, read as the reverse complement.
CTTATCAAATGTAGGATTCGGTTTATTCAAGTCTAATCGAAATCCTTGACAAGAAAAACTAGTTAAATAATCTAGTATTTGTCTTGTCTAAAGGAAAGGTCTAAGTTATCTTATGGAATAATGAAAGCATGATAAGAGAAATGCATTTAATTCTGATCTCTATTTGTGTCTTGTCGAAACAAGCGATTGTACATACACAATCGGTTCGGTTAATAACTAAGTTATCTTAGTTGATTTGTTGGACTAAGGGAAAATTTCTTCGGGCAATTGTTTCCTTTATAACATACTAAAGCTAGATTATTTTTCTAGTTTCGGTTTTAGTATTGGTTATCTAAAGTGGTATGTGAAACCTTCGTGCTTAACTCTTATAGGTTGTACAAGTCTTATGGATTTGTAAGATCCTTTCGGTTTTCTCTTTTGCTTGTTCGTACCTTTGTCATTTTTATGACAAAAAAGGGAGAAATATATGGAGTAAACAAGTGATTTTCAATCACTAGGAAAGGATATATGTACTTAAACATTATATCTAACGAAAGACTAAAAGCATAGACTAAGGGGGAGAAACATATCATCATGTTGTGCAGTATTTCAGACTAGAAAAGGGGAATAACAAAGATGTTCGGATTGTATATTTACCTAGATTCCTTTAGGGGGAGTAAAGATTTTGCCATTCAAATGTCAACATCGGCATTTATTTATGGATATATGCAGGTTATTATGTTGTTGAAACTTGGAATCAAGCGTATGAAGAATGAGTTATTTTGTAATTCGTTAATTTTCATATGTAATAAAAAAATTTCACTAAAATTGACAAAGAGGGAGCTTGTTAGAGCATAGCTCGGTTGAACCCACCAAGCGTTCGTATGTCAAGTTTGGTTGTCATATTTTAGTATCAAAACTCTAGAGTCGCTTGATTAAAAACTAGAGTCAACTTCGTTTAGGTTGGACTAGAAATTCTAGGAATGTTGAGACATACAAGTATTACTCCGAAGACCTAAAGAATGAGAAGAAGTAACGACTGCAGCAAAGATATCATCCTTCCTCTTGAGGTTAGTAATATCGGCTTGATCTTGTTTCCATTCCTAACATATCTTTCAAGTCGTATTATATTGAAAACATAACATGCGAAGCTGTATATATATAATACTGTAGTGGTTAGACTTGGTCATATCATTATGATCAAAATGTCAAGGAATTTATTGAATTACGAAGTATAAACGCTTATCTTTTGGAACTTCGTAAATACGACATCAACATAATCTTTGTATTTAGTTACTTGATTATGTGTAAGATATAGGTGTGATTTCATCCTAGAAAACTACGTATTATCACATTGGTTGAAGGAAGTAGATGTATGAACTTGTTTCATAATCAAAAGGGAAATTATGATTGGTCTGGTTCTTTATTGAATATATTTTGGATGACCAATGCAAAATGACAAGGTGGAACCTATCTTAAATTATGTTGAGAATTACGGTATAACCGGTCATAGCCTATAATATGTAGCATGTTGTAATCGGTCACAAGCTACTTTGTGAAGCAAGGTATAACCGGTCACAAACTACATTTGGAAGTTGGTTATAATCAGTCACAAGCTACTTTTGTAAGCAAGGTGTAACCGATCACAAGCTAATTTGAGAAGTTAGTTGTAATCGGTCACAAGCTACTTTTGGAAACAAGGTGTAACCGATCACAGGCCAATTTGGGAAGTAAGGTGTAACCGATCACAAGCTACTTTGGGAAGCATAGTGTAACCGGTCATAACCTAGTTTGGGAAGCATGGTATAACCGGTCACAACTTAAATTTTGAGTCATGGTAGAACCGATCCCAAGGAGAAAAACTGAGTTTCCATTATTCATATATCTCTTTATGTTTTGTGTGATGTTGGAATTAGGGTTTGCTGAGAGAAACTTCTAGATGTCGACATTATTTGAATATGTACATAAATATTTTCATCAAACGTTCAAATATATTCCTTGATACTCAAGGTGATCCTATACTGAAATATTGAAAAGCATTTAATTATGATTTTCATAATATATTTTTTAATTACCATCATTTAAAGCATATCCTCTGGAAAATATTATTAGTTAATGTGCTACACTAATAATAGAAGTTTTCAAAGAGAAATTTCTGAAATGGTTTGGTAATTAATTGGAAATAGAAAAACTGAAATTAGGTACTTTAATGCATATCTTGAGAATATTTTCGGTTTTGGAATTTCCTTGTTGTCTAAACAACCTTGGTCTATAAATACTTGAGTTTGCATTTCTTGCAAACTATCCTAAGAGCCAGGAAAACTTCATTTGTGTTGTTTCTGGTGGCGCCCGTCTATTCGGAGAGGAAAGTACCCTAATTAGGCAACCGCTCGTTTAAAGAATTCTGTGGGATCAAGAAGCTCTACGAGTACCATTGGTGGGAAACTAGGTAATTGCATTGTTATTTTAGTTTTCGATTATTGATTTGATTGACTAACGGTTGCTAAAACTTTGATTGCACCTAATTTGTTTATTCTTGAGAGCCTTCTCTTCGGATATAAGGATCACTCAAACTAGATCAAAGTATCGACGGGATCTTTAAAACCATTTGTGGATCTAAAGACATCTTGTGATAATTCATTGTTAATAGAATCCGTTCGGTGTGTGATTGATCACAAAGGGATTCAACTTGTGTTCTGCAGGTTATTAAGAAGACAATCGAAGATTTGAAGACGAAGAAGATTTTCTTATTAGTTTCCGTATCTAGTGAATATAGTGCACAAATCTTGATTGGTTGGGATCCAACTCGAATCGTGTTTATCTTTGATAGACTTGATTGTCTAGTTGTGTGAGATAGATATTAGTTTATAGTTACTCTTTGAGTTCTATATTGATTGATTGCGAATCTTGAAACTGGTTATTTCGGTAACCAAGATTTAGATTGATCTCACCAGACAAAGGAGTTTATTAGTTTAAACGGAAGAGCCTTTGTCAACAACTCAATAATATCTTTTACCAAAGATTGATTAGAGTGGCTACCAAATGGATTCTTCCTTTACTGTTTGGAATACGATCCAAAGGACTTGCTATTCACGTGCGTGACTCTAGAATTCGAAGGCGCAAGGATACTGAGGAAACTAAGTAGCTAAGGGTAGTCTACTTGGCCCCAACTATACAAAGTTGGTATTAGATTTTGTATAGCGGCTTAATTTTGAGAGTATTCAAAATTGGACTAGGTCCCAGGGTTTTTCTGCATTTGCGGTTTCCTCGTTAACAAAATCTTGTTGTGTCATTTACTTTATTATTCCGCAATTATAATTTGTCTATTATAATTTAAAGTAAATTAAACTTGTACGTTAATCTGAATTACTTGACATTGATCCTAATAGTGAATTGGTTTTTTTACCGTAACTATTGTCAAGTAAAAATCTTGTTGTCCTATTGTCTCGACCTCGTCCATAGACAATCACACAAGGTATATGACTTAAGTTGTATTGTCTCGACTCTGTCCATAAACGATCACTTAAGATACCAGAATTGTAGGTTGATATATAAAAGATTGTGGTGTATTTGTGTACCCTCGTCATTTCACCATTAGCAACTCTAAATTTTTTCACTCATTACCTTCCTTGTCGTCGGGATTACTGAAAATAATCTTAAATGTGCATCCCATCTTCTGTGAATTACCTCGGAATTTCAACTCTGTCTTTTTTACGTATTTAGGATCATTTCCCTCATGACTCTTTCGTTCCCCACCCCTCTCGCAAATCATTTCAAATTGACCAAGAATCACGCATTTGTTCTGAACTACCACACACATCTTTTCTTTTTGCTTGTTGATAAGCCATTCCTTTGCCTCTGTATTACTTGCAAATGACTAAATGCATATAAGAAAACAAATCTCATAAGCCTAAGCATGTAACATACATTCTTTCAAAATGAAAAAAGTAGGTAGGTAGCATACCAAATCATTTTCGTAGTGCAGGGGAGTATCGTGCCTCAAATACGTATCATCATCAACCACTGTAACGATTTGCATATCATAGCAACTAGTTAGACTATAATAATTAGAAGCACGGAAGTACATTTAACTACCAATTGTAACAATCGGTTGTCAATGGAGATGCTCATACTACTGATTGTATAAAAAAAAATTGATTAAGTTTTCCGTAAACAAAAACGTGTATAATCAGAGGTATAAGATGTTGAACTACAACCAATTAATAAATAATCGGTAGATAACTGTAAACCAAATATAGTCGACTGTAAAGGTTGGAAAATCGAAATTTTATAATTCTGGGGATACAAAAGAAAATCGGTAGATATATAAATTTATAAACTACCGATTGTAAAAGTTCACAAAATCGAATTTTTGTAGGATTGGGCAGTTTCTTTTCTGGGGCGATATATACAATCGGTAGATGAAAATATTCATACACTACCGATTGTCAAAGATGAAGAATTATAAATTTTATGTGTTTGGAGAAATTCATTTTTGGTCGGTAGGTAAGTGATATTCCTTCACTACCAATTATAAAAGATGAAGAAATCGAAAAAAAAATACAAGTTTGGTAAAATTCGTATTTGGGGCTACTTGATAATCGGTAGTTAACTTATTTTACACAATTACCGATTATGAAAATTTAAGTTTTTTTTTCTTTTTATAATCAGTAGTAATCTATCTTCACGAGACTATCGATTGTTTATATATTTTTACACAAGAGTTTATGATCGTTAGATATGGTACTCCATTATCTACCGATTCCGGGTAGTTCATGGCATTCAACACATGTAAAAATCAATTTTTTTGGTTAACGACCACATACAAACGCATACAAAGTGGGTTTTTGAGGTTTTTTTTTAACACAATACATGTTCGTTTTATCCGTTATTAACTTCGATCTGGTATGATTCTTCGTTTTCTTCCATAAATTCGTCTTCTAGGGCTTCTTCTTCACAAAAATTTGGATTGTCCAATAAATATCCCAAATCGTCATCTCTAAATGTTATTAAACGTTCAACGATATGTTCTTCATGATGTTTCTCTCATTCTTCTTCATGTTCATCCATATTTGTTATTGATTTTAGGTAAAACCTAGTTTCCTCAAACTTCTTATTATTCTTCTTCTCATGTAACACACTCTCTATTTCTTTTCTACAACTATAACTTAATTTTTTTTCTAAAACTAACTATAACCAATTTTAACTAAATAATTAATGAATATAAACACTTATTAAACAAGAGCATATTATCCATTGCGGGAAATATATAGATAAGGATGTGTTGATATTAGTTCATACTTTTTTTTTTTTTTCTGAATCACATTTTCATTAATTTTCAAGAGAAGGGTTTTTAAAGATTACAAGGAATCAAAATTACTAAAAATAAACTTCCAACTACATAGGCAAAAGAAAACTAGAAAAACTTAACATATTCTATAGTATTCCACATTTGGCTGCTCTACCCTTGCTAGAAATTGGGGTCTTCCATGATAGATTTGTCTTTGTCCTGCTTCCAATCTAGCACCTTTCTTTGCTGCAGTGTCTGCTGCAAAGTTTGTTTCCCTGTAACTGTGTAAGAATATAATTGACTGAATATGTTTCATTGCCTTCTGCCATCTCTTTTTCACAAACCAGGGCATCTGGTTGTTTTCAAATTCAGTAATGACAGTTTTGGAATCTGAATTTAGTATTACATTAAGCACCTTCCATTCAACAGCCAACTCAACTGCACTTATGACTGCATACACTTCTGCTATGTAGTTTGTAGCAATACCAATTCCACCAGTTATAACTCCCAGTACTTGACTTAAATGATCTCTAATTACTACACCAAAACCAGCTATTCCTGGGATCCCAATTGAAGCACCATCACAGCAGAACATAATAAAACCAGGACTAGGTGGTCTCCAGAAACAAGTTTTAATGTACTGAAATTTGTTTTTTCTTGGTTCAAGATTAAAGAACAGGATTACCTGATTATCAATGTCAGATCTCCATCTGTAGCTTGTCATTCTGAGACTCCCCTCATAAATTGTTTTCTTGATTCTTGGCTTGAAACTTTGAATGTTTGGATTTATCTGTTCAAACCACAACTTGTTCTTCTGAAACCACAGTTCTTTCAATATGGCACAGGCTGCTATGATCCAGCATTCTTTAATAAAAGGACTTTTATTCCTTGCTCTGCTCCACACCTCTTCAAAGGACTTTGGAATTATAAAGTTAAAAACTGAGCATATCCAATGCCAGATCTTCTTACTGAATTTACATTCCCATAATAAATGATGCATATTGTCTTGTTCTTCTTCACAAATACAACACCTGGAAGCTAATTCAAAGCCCCTTTCTACCATTACAAAATCATCCACATACACCCCCTGAATTAATTTCCATATATTGCTTGCTATAGAGGGATGCAAAAATGAATTCCAAATTTTTTTGTAGCATTGCAATGGTTGTTCTTTGTTTCTTATTAAATTGATTGCAAAAGCAGTTGTGAAATTACCTTTGACTTCACCTTTCCATATTAAAATATCATCACCAACACCAATTTCAGGTAGAGTATAGTGTGTAAGCATTAGTTGTAGCTCCTCAGGAAAATTCCACTTTGCTTCAAGAATTAAATCTCATACTTTCAGGTTGATATGCTCTTTGACATACTTTGTGACTCCTACTTCTTCAATTAATGGAGAATTACTTAACCATGAATCAAACCAAAAAGATATCTTCTGCCCATCCCCAAGACACCATCTGATGTTTTCCTTCAAGTGATTCCAAGTCCATTTAAGTCCTGGCCAAATAGATGAAAGAAGCCAATTGCTCTTCCATTGATTTTGTTTATCTTGAAATTTAGCTTTAATAAACATGGCCCATTCTGCTTCTGAATTTATAATCCTCCATAGGATCTTCATTAGTAGTGCTTTATTGAGAACTTCCAATCTTTGTAATCCCAGACCTCCTTCACTGTAGGGAGAGCATACTTTCTTCCAAGACAGAGTCTTATATTTTCTAATATCCCCATCTCCTGACCACAGGAAATTTCTGATGATCTTTTCACATATTTTGATCACTGATTTTGGCCATTTATAAATGGACATGCTTTAAATTGGAATACTACAAAGGACTGACTTAATAAGCACAAGTATATCATTAAAAGAGAGCAATTTGCCTTTCCATCCAGCCAACTTCTTTTGCATTATCTCCACCATTGGCCAAACTGTTGCAATTTTTACCCTGCCAGAATGTAATATTACCCCCAAATATTTGTCAGGCAAGCAATTGACTTCCATTTGCATCATTTCCTTGATTTGCAAAGTTCTTGTTGTAGATGTTTCATCAACAAAAAGATTACTTTTGCTTTTATTAATTACCTGGCCTGAACTATCTTGGTATTCTTCTAACAGTTTCAGCATATTTTGAACACTCTTCTTTCCTCCATTGCAGAAGATAAAAATATCATCTGCAAAAGACATATGAGAGGGATGTATTCCATTCCTTATTACCATTGGATTAATCTTACCTTCCTTCACCAATTTAGTTAGATTTCTACTTAGAACATCTTCCATCAAGACAAAAAGTATTGGAGATAGTGGATCTCCTTGTCTCAACCCTCTACCCACTGAAAAGAAACCATTTGGTCATCCATTTATCATAACTGAAATTCTTGCAGATTCAAAAAGAATACCGAGCCATTCACACCATGTATCTGAGAATTCATACTTTTTTAGAACTTGAAAAAAAAACTTCCAGCTCACAGAATCATAGGCTTGAGTTGTATCCAATTTGAGGCCAATATTACAATTTCTTCTTTTCTTTTTCATTTCATTGACCATTTCAGAAGCTAAAATAATTTGGTCCTGTATGTTTCTACCTTTGATGTATGCAGCTTGTTGAGGAGAAATTAGCTTATGCACGAGGCTTGACATTCTTGATGAAATAATTTTGGTAAAAATTTTGAAACTTACATTGCTCAAACCAATTGGCCTGTATTGCTGAGGAGATCTTGCACATGCTACCTTTGGAATCAGCACAAGAAAATTAGAATTTAAACCCTTTGGGATGAATTTTCTTTTCCAGCAAAAGTGAACTGCATTGACTACATCATCTTGAATTATCTTCCAACATGCCCTGTAAAATCTTCCTGAAAAGCCATCTGGACCTGAAGAGATATCTGGATCCATTTCAAATACAGTTTGTTTTATTTCTTTCATAGTTGGTACAACATCCAACATAGCTTGATCATCTGTTATAATTAAATTTGGAATTACCTCAAGTAGTGCTTCTGAAATATTTACTTCTTTGTGCTTGAATCTTTCTTCAAAAAAAATTAACAAACTCATCTGCTATTTTACTTCGATCTGTAATGATTTCATTGTTACTATTCTCCAATTCACTAATTGAGTTTCTTGCTTGCCTTACTTTCAGCTTTGTATGAAAAAAGTTAGTGTTTGCTGACCCTTCTTTAACCCATTTGGTTCTAGCCTTAAGTTTAAGCATTATACTCAACTGCACTTCTTTTGTATTCAACATGTTTTCAGCCTTTACTAAGTTGTCTAATAACTCCTCATTAAATGGATTGTCATCAGATAACTTCATTGCTTCTTGAACTTTTTTTGTATATTCTTTGATTTGTTCATTTACATTGCCAAACACTTTCCAGTTCCAATCAACTAACACCTTTTTTAACTTTTTAAGTTTTCTCTGAAATACAAAAGTTGGATCCCCTTCTACCTTTTCAGACCAACACTTAGTAACAACATCCATAAAGTTTGGATGATCAATCCAAATTTTTTGAAACTTTTATGGAACATTTTTTGGTTTAGGACAGCTGACACAACCACCCAAAAGTGGAGAATGATCAGAGGCTATCCTCAAACCAGCCTTATAACTCCAGCCAACATGTTTTTGAATCCACAAATTATTAGTTACTGCCCTGTCAAGATTGCATAAAATCCTTTTAGCACCATGCTGACAATTAGACCAACTATATTCACACCCAGATTTTGGAGCTTGTTATAATTCACACTTATTCAGACAATTACTAAACTCTAGCATATTTCTCGTGTTAGGAGCTCTCCCTCCAGATTTTTCTTCTGCTGTCAAAAATGCATTAAAATCACCAATAGCCAGACAAGGAAGATTGAACCCACTTATTGCCTCCATTTCAGTTCACAAATTTCTTCTTTGTACTGCACCTACATGAGCATGTACTCCAGATACCAGATTACCTCCAATATTGACAGTGATTATTTGAGTTGACATTGAAACCACAGTTGGTGTAGGGAGATGTTTATTCCAAAACAACCAAATGCTTCCTCTCTTATTTAAGAGTGAATTATGAATTACCATGTTTTGCATCCCTGGTAAATTCAACTTATTGCAAAATGTTGCATTGCAACTTATTTTAGGTTCTGCTATAAAAACTACTGAAGGTTGAAATTGATTTATTAAAGAACTTAATTTCTCTTGAGCCCTAGGTCTTCTCAGGCCCCTGAGATTCCAAAATAAAACTCTCATTGTAAAGGTTGGAGGTCCATAGTACCTCCTTTTCCTTGATTCTTTCTGAAATTATATTTGTTGTTTACCTACTGAGATTTTACCTTAGTTGAAGCTTCCTTTTGTGGCATTACTGAAGTTGGTTGTGTGCTAGAAGTTGAAGGTTTTTGAATTATTTTTGACCAAGTTGTTGTTGGAACTCTTTCCTCTGATATTGACCCATCTTTGCCATTAATGAAGTTGATAACACTCTTCTCAACTGCATTATCCTCAGTTATTTGTTGTATTCTTGTTGGAGATAAAATTCCACTTCCTTCATTTATATTTATTTCCACTTCTTCCTCAGTCACTGTATTTAGAGTTTCAAATCTACCAGAAGATAGATTAACATATGTCGGTTGAGGAATTAGAGTGTGTTGACTGGTTTCTGGTACTGGAGTATAACAGATATCAAATTTGACATGTTCTTGTTGAGCTTCTGTTCTGGGTGATGAATTATTATCTGAATTCCTTTCTTTATCCTTTTTCTGCTCACTAGATTTTGGCCTAAAGTTATTTGTTGCTACTTCATGTTTCCTTTGACTTGCACTTGCTTCTGCATCATTGGAAACTTTCACCCTGCATTCAGCTTGTAAATGACCAACAATCTTACAATGATGACAGAATTTTGGTAGCTTTGTTAGAAGAACACTTTGCATAAAGCCTCCAAACTTGGTTTTAATCCATAGTTTATGAGGAATCTTCTTTGCTAAATCAATTTTGATTAGAACTCTTGCATATAAACCATTTTCAAAGTTTAAAGTAGCTTCGTCTACCTTTACTGGTTCTCCCAATGCTGAACTGATTTTGAATAGAGTCTGCTCATCCCAATATTTTAAACTTAGACCAGGATAATGAACCCACACCATTGCTGAGAAATTTCTATGCAATTCTGGACGAAAATCTGATATCCAATTTCGAATCCATAAAGTTTGATTGTATACTTCCCATAACCCTGCTTTGATATAACTCTGATCTCTTTCATTATCAAGTTTAATTGTAAAAAATCCTTTTCCCAATGGAATAATCTTACACTGGCCAACTAGTTTCCACTGAGATTTCAAGTTTGAAACAACATCTGCAAATTTTAAGCGAAGCAAATCCAGACGGCCAATCAAACAAAATTTCCATACGGCACACCTCTCTTCAGTTCCATTAATAAGATCTATAGAAGGACTTTCCTCTACTGCATTATCTAGATCAATAATGGTGGGATTTACTTCTGAATTTGGGTTTGAATTCATCTCATTATTTTGAGATTTCTCCATTAAAATTGAAAGAAAGAAGAAAAAATAGAAAAAACGAAATCGCTAAGAACAATTAATGAACATCAATCATTGAGTATGTTATAATTCACCTGATATTATGATTTTCACCCGAAGCAATTAAGATTTGAGGACAGATCGAGTGATTTCGGGAAGAATTTTTCACCGATTCTGTCGCCGAGTTGCAGAGCTCAACTCACCCCGGTTCTCTTCAAACCCATAAATAGAAAATTCCAATATTAGGGTTGGGATCCCTCAACAAAAGGTTTTAACAAAACCTTGTGACAAAACTTGCTGGCCGTCGAATCTTTTCCATCTGAGGGTTGATATTTTGAATGATGCATCACATATTCTGGTCCTAGTGTTCGTTTGGATGATTACCAGCTAACATTTGAGCACAAATAGAGCATCAATATGGAAACCATAGAAGACAGTGGAATGAAGGTTTTGGTTAATGATGAAGTTTATATGGAATCAGGTGAACTAAACGACACACCAACAGAGAGCTTGCAAACTAAAAAAATCAAAATTTTGTGTTAGACGTGGATGTGATTATTTATATTAAAATCATATGCTTCAAAAAAAATTAAAATTATAATCATGATTAGCTTGATTCACTCTGTATCTTGATTCAATGTTGCTTGATGGAAGATTTTAACTGACCTACTATGCCAAGTCTAGAATTCTATATTTAATGTTGTTCGGAGATCTTACATCATATATGAACTTACCCTATTAAAACTTTTTAACATTTAATCAAATTAAGGTTCTATTCGTCCTCTTGAATTCAAGATGTGAGATTTGAGATCTGCATTAAATATGTATCCTACATTTGTGAGATGATTTCTGTATAATTACAAAAACATATAAACTATCCATTACTAAGTTCTCTTGTTAAGAAAAATAAGAATTTTAATTTAGGGCGAAAGTTTTTAAGCTTTACACAGAAAATGTTAATGGGGACAACAAGATATACGTAGAAGACAATGCAATTCCAAAGCACAAAATACAAGTAAATTATATGCCATGTCATTAAAGACAATAACCATCGGATATAAAAGATCCAACAGTTGGTAATCTTTGTCAAAAGGTTTTGTTAAAACTCTTTGTTAAGAGCATATCCAATGATAGGGTGAAGGTCATAAAAAGGCATGACACATAAGATTTAACCTTTTTTTTTTACCAAAAATTTATCTCCAATGCTAGGGTGGAGGTTAATTAAAGATGATGACAAGGCTGCCATCTCATATGAAAGGGTAAATCAGAAAGTCATATCTTCACCTTCTCTACGACCCCAGGTCTAAAGACACATCCTCATTTTTTATTCCAAAATTTTATTTTCTCTTAATTAGGAAACATTAATATTTTAAATTTTAGGATAATAAGACCTTAGCATTGGAGATGAAAGCTTAGGTAGAAGGTCTAACTTTTATTTGTTTTAGCCACATAAGAATGACCCCCAACGAAAAGATATTATTAAGATCTCCATATAGGATGACCTTCACCCCTAGCATTGGAGATGCTCTAAGGGCTTCCTATGACAATGATAAAAAAAGAAAAATTGTAGAGGATGAACAAACAACGTTTTCCACTATGGGAACTGCGACCAAAATGAACAGAACTGCGGTCAAAATGAACAAAATTGTTTTCTAGGGTTCCACTATTATTTATTTTTAATATAAAATCTTTTGTAGGATAAAGTTAAAATATTTTGTATTATATTTAGGTGAGATAGAATAGGATAAAGTGAGATAAAATATGATAAAATGAATAAAGAAGTAGTAAATTAGTTTTTGGGAAACTGAAACTGTACTGGGCGGTTGTGGAAGAGCCTCGGGCGATAGGAGAAGATCCTCCCACGAATTCTATTGACCCGCACAGTTCTAAATTAGACGCACGTCTCATGTTGGTCCGCAGTGAACAAATCATTAAATTTGTTAGTTTGGCCATCCATTTTTCATGTTTGTTGAGTCCATAGTTGGAGTAAAATAAACAAACTTGAAGTTTGCTCATTCCCTAAGTATTGTTGCAAGGGCGGGCGATCCGCGTCCGTTAGTAGCCCCAATTATTTTTTTTTGGGTCGCCCCTAACAGTAACAGGATGTTTATGCCGAAATGAACTAATGAAGTAGAAAATCTCAAGACCCATAATATCCACATGAGGTGGTGCAAACCGATCCACGTGTGAAGCCACGTAATATCCAGAGAGAGGAAGGAAGAAAAAAAACTGATAAAAAGAGAGAAGAAAATAGAGGAGCTGATAAGAGAGAGACCCTTGCACACATTTTGGTTGAGATTAATCTGTAACTATCATGGCAACCATTTCAGCTGCTTTGGCGCGAACAATTTCATCGTCTCCTCATTCTCCTTTGTCTTCAACGAAACATCATCCCAAATCACAGAAGCCATCACAAATTCAATTCAATTCCTCTTCTTCTTCTGGTATGTAAATTTCTCCACAGTTATCTATTTGTCTGTGTGCAACTCTTCTATTCCTCAAGATTATTTTTATTTTTACTGCGTTTGTTTTTCTGAAAACTGCCACAAATGACACAACCGAATTCTTGACACCTCTCTTATGTTTATTTTTTGAAATTTTAGGCAAAAATAAATAAATAAATTTTAAACATCAGTGAAGAATGACTTTTCAATGTCAATTGTAGTTCAGTTAAAGGAGTTCTAGCTTGAGAATATTAGACTTATATAGTAGGTCTGATTTGGTTTTTTCATTGTTGTCGGGGTGCAGTTATTGAGAGCAAACCAGGTGTCTTACAAATTAAGGAATTTAAGAATGCTGCGTTGGGGTTGCTTGCTGTTTGGGCTGTGTCATCTGCTTCACCTGTGATTGCGGCTAATCAGGTGAATAACATGTATTCTCTGTGGTCTTTTCATTCTTGCCTTAATATCATGAAATCAATATTCAAATAAAAAAAACCTTTTTTCTTATGTCAACTATGTACTCATTGATCAACTTGCATACTTTGTTGGAAATGATCATAATGTCAACATCCCGTTAAACACTATCCTCAACATATTGAGACTTGGAATTAGCTACAGGCATATGTTGGATTAATCCTTTGTTAGAGACGCAGCCAGCCATAAGCTTGAGTGCTGCTACCTTTCTTGTGGATATCCCGTGGTTACTGGAAAATGAAATGAAAAAAGCAATTGGGAAATAACAACGAGAATCAAAAAAATAAATTTTCTCATTTTTTGTCATGTCCCAGATCTCTTTGTGCCTCAACTTGGGACGATAACATTTACCCTTTAGATGCCATGGAAATAGGATCCAAATAGATGGGACAGATGACTCGGGAGGATCTGAATATTCATTTTGCTCCCGATTTTCGCGAGTGGTTTTCATGGTTTTCATGGACCGTAGTCGATGGTTCCTCGGGATTAAATCCATGTGTGGATGATCACAAATTTTTAAACTCATTGGTAAGTATCATACTTTAGTAACTATGCATCATTAATCAGGCCTCTAATTGCCTATTTGGTTTAGACCCACTTTGAGATGTTCTAGTCTTCTAAGGGTCATTCTTGGTGAGAATGTCACCTTTCACTTTGTAGATCATCGTCATTAAGACTCGCATGATTATCCTCGCCGGGAATCAGCCCTTGCATCATCTTTATGTGGGACCATCAAACATATAGAGCAAACTAAGTCTTCTAACCTTAAGTTAGTACTTTTGTCACCATTCTAACTACATTAATCGTAGTTTTGAAGTACTATGTAGGGGTTTCAATAACACTATTGTGGACCCTGGCTTGCAGAGGCTGCCTCCCTTATCAACGGACCCGGACCGGTGCGAACATGCATTTGTCGGGAATACAATTGGTCAAGCAAATGGTGTTTATGATACACCAATTGATCTAAGGTTCTGTGATTTCACAAATGAGAAATTAAACCTGAAAGGGAAGTCACTTACGGCTGCTCTAATGTCAGGCGCAAAATTTGATGGTGCAGATATGACTGAAGTGGTTATGTCCAAGGCTTATGCTGTGGGAGCAAGCTTCATAGGTAACTCCATTATTTCCCCTGTGGAATGAGATAATTCATTCAGTAGCATATATGGTTTGAATATATACAGTACCCGTTGATCATGAAGTCTTAAGAACTTATATCAAAATAGAGAAATAGGCACACATGCGCATTATCTGAATATATTCGAAAATTCACGTGAAGCTGATATTGGCTCATGAGAACCCTGGAGCTCGTTATCTGTGAATCTAATTTGGCAAAATTATATCAAAAAAGAGAAATAGACACACATGCGCATGACTCTAGGACTTACGCGACCAGTTAAACATTTTGAAGAACGTAGGGCTACAGTCTCAAATATATTCCTTGGACACGAGCCCAGTACAAGTTGGACAAAATCAAAGGAAGAAAAGAAACCATGATGAATTTGGAAATCCGCAAAAACTGAAAATCATGAAATTAAATACCAATGGAACCCAGTTCTGTAGTATGAGATAGTAACAATAATTATAAATTGTTTTGCAGGCACAGATTTCACCAATGCCGTTATAGATCGGGTTAATTTTGGAAAAGCTAATCTTAAAGGTGCTATATTTAAGAACACTGTATTGTCAGGTTCTACTTTCGAAGGAGCTGAGCTTCAAGATGTCGTATTTGACGACACCATAATTGGTTACATCGACCTTCAGAAGTTATGTGTTAACACGACCATCAATCCAGATTCAAGAGTCGAGTTAGGATGCCGGTAAAATCTATTTTGTTTCCCTTCATTTTTCTAACGAGCAATTGAAGTGATCTTGTATCTTATATTGTAATTAAATTTTGTTGAGATAAATACTCTCTGAGGTTCTAAAGAGAAATACAGTTTGTTCAAATGTGTAAGATTCCTAGCCAGTAGCCACTAGTGAATTGTGAATTTAATAATTCATATAATGACTAATAGCGCATCTGGTGTAGTGGTATCATAGTACCCTCCCACGGATGCGCAATGCATGTATTGTTTTTGTTTGTTTGTTTGTTTCTATCCTGAAAACTCTACCTAACCTGATTTTTTACTTTTTTTACTAGAGAGATCCTAAATTACTACACAAGATAAATCAAGTAACAAAAGTAAGTTACCACAGTTGTACGTTTTGGAATAGTCAAATTTGGATGTTATGCGACTAATGTAGACTTCACACTTGAATGATTGAATGTTAGTTTAAAAGAAAAACAAAAACAAAACCAAAATTAGATGGGGATAAATAAATAACGTTTCGAGAGAAATAAGTAGGTGTTGTAGGAATTCTGGTAGACGGTAGGGAGAGTGTGTGTGTGAGATACAATATGGAAGAGGAGAGCCGTTGGTTAGGCTGTTGGGTTTGACATGAAAAGAACTACCCGTGCAGTTTGATTTTTGTCAGCTGCCATTCCATCATTGTACACTTGTACCTAATTCTTTTACTAGTTCAACTCCCTTTTATCTATCTATATATATATATAGGAACGCATATGGAGTTAGAGGGAAGATAGGGAAATTTCTGTGTGTTTAAAGATGATATCTCCTCCTTCCATTAGTTAATGTTTCTTGCTCAAATGAGTATTCCAACTGCAAGATATATATGTAGTACTTGGTGCTGTTGAGATGCTCATTTGAGTAAGTAATGTTAATTTGGAGGTCATTTTTCCACTTTTCTTTCAGGTTACGGGCGATTTCTCATCGTAGAATCCTCTTGGAGTCGAACGGATTTATTTTGATGAAACATTTTTCATGCAGATTAATTATTCTAACTTTCATGAATCGTCTTATATTCTATTATGTACACCCTTTTTTTAAACCAGTGATATCTACATCCATATATATAATGTTTTCTTAACAATGGATCGTATGTTTTCAGTTCTGTTCTAATTTTTAAGCTTATATGTTCTTTTATAATGAAGATGAAGATGATTTACATGAAAAATGCATAGCGTTATCTCGATTACTAAGCTTTTAATTTAATTAATTGTGTTTGGAATAGACTCCAAATATGACAACCCAAAATGAGAATGCATAATTCGCATCTCAATTCTGAAATTACAACCAAAAGTATTCTAGGTTTTCAATTTTCTACTAGAATTGTATTGTATTGGCATTGTGTATGCATAAAACACTTAACTGTCACCCTTCCGTTACTGGTTCTACTTATTAGAGACGAAATCCTTTATATGATTAAAAAAAACGGAATGGTTGTGGTCTGGTTCTTCTCACTGATAGGAACTAAAATGCTTCTTGTTTTTTTTTTCTTCTTCTCACTCACCGGCATGGTTATGCATCCATTTTTAGCTTTGTCTAGTTTTTTTTTTTCTATTTTCATATAATTCTCTCCTTTTTCCCCCTTTCCTTCTTCTTCATTCTTCTTCATTGTGCATCCATTTTTAGTTCTGTCTCATTTTTTCTATTTCCATATAATTTTCTCTCTTTTTCCCCCTCAAGGTTATTTTGTTTTATAGGATTGGTACCTTTTCTAGCAATAATTACATGCCTTCAGTAGTAATCGTGCTTCTTTCCCCCGTTAAATGTCTTTGGTAGCGAATCTCTGTCAATAATCTTCTAAAAAGCTAATGTACAAATCACAAAATTGGTTAAAAAGACCAAAATCAATAATTCCTGGGTGAAAAGGACATTTAGATTTTCATATTGTTTAAATGGACAAAAAAATGTAAAAATAACAAGGATGTAAACGGTTTCATCATACCCATTTTCAAATATTTTTTTTTATTTTTAATTTATATCAGGATGCATCAAGTTTCATCCTTGTTATTTTTTAAGTTTAAGTCAGGATGAATCCATTTTCATCCTTGCTATTTTTTTGGTGTCCATTTCACCCATACTAATCTTTTACTCGTCCATTTGAACCATGTTTCAAAAATATTTGGACAAATGATCCATTTTCCGTGTACAAATTTCTAATTTATTATACTCCAATGTTATAGGTCAAAATCATAAAAGTTAGAGATCTAAATAAATAAAAAATGTGTGGGTAATTTCCATGGAGGAGGGATCCCATCACACTTTTATTCTTACACTATCTCACATGTTGGACGTAATTTTTACGATTAAAAACCAAACCGCAACGGATTTGAAGCTAATATTTTGGGGATATGTTCCTCTTACCAAGTTATACATGCTTACCAAAAATGAGCACATTCCAAAACATATAATACCACCATCTACTACTTTGAAAATGAGCCGTTGAGTATCTCTGTTGAAATTAAGACCGGTAGATCGTGAGGTTTTATATTTTGGAATATGATCATTTTTTGTAGGCATGTATAACTTGGTAAGAGGAACATATCCCCAAAATATTATCTTCAAATACGTCACGGTTTGGCTTTTAATCAAAAATCACGTCTAACATGTGAGATAGTGTAAAAATAAAAATGTGAAGGGATACTTAAATACTTTTTTGAGGGAAACAATCAAAAAAAGAAGAGAGGACTTTTACATTTCCACATGTCAATGTCATCTTACTTGGTGATCTAAAACTAGATTTCTTTTTTAATATAAAACTTTAGAAGGGAAAAAAACATGTTCATATAAACTTAAAATCATAGTGATGGAAAATGTCTTAAGTTAATTTTGTCTTTGATTCTCTCTCATGATATGGCATTCATGTCATCTGTATTGACAATTGAGACACTAACAATGTCTTTTATGACCTTGACGCAGAGACGCTTTAATAAAATTATGATACCGTTTTCCAAAACATGATCATATTAGTTTGATCCAAACTAAAAGTTGATTGAAGATTTCCAAAACAACATATTATTAGAAATTAATATTGGACGAACCTAACATAATCTCTCCTTAATTTGCCTTTTGTCCAAATATCAAGCTATTGATTCAACTAAACTTTTTACGGATCACGATCCATGATAAAGATATAAGTAGTGGATATCAAATGTATGTAAATAGGCTCCAAGCCAAAGCAAACCAGAATGAAGGGTGGTATAAAACAAATCCAGAAGAATTTATTTTGGGAGATTGAAAAAAGGGGACAAAGTTAGTGTCTGGTTTGATTACTGGATACCAGAAAAAGTACCACCCATGCTGAGACTTATAACATGAGAAAAACATATCAAGTTATCAACCATGTAATAGACCTGTGTTGGTACCTAAAAATTACTTTTAGGCAAAACAAATGCACCGCTGTGGTACTTTCTTTTTAGATTCAAAAATCAAAATAGAACAGGACAAGCCTAAACTACGATAGTAGCCGTTCCGTCTTGTTTCGGTCACGAGGAGAGGAAGATGGATTGATCTTAGGGGAGGGAAGCAGAAAAGTTAAAGAAAATGGAAGTGGTATTGAATTGTGTATTGGGTGTTGGACTATGAAGAATAACAGAGATTTTGGGTATGAAAGCTTGTTCTGTTTTCTGAATAGTCTAAGTGACCTATTTATAGTTGTTTGGAATACACGTTGTTTTTCTCTTAAGTACTGGAGGTCGTAAGATCGTGGAGATATGTAGAATATGGAGATAATACGTAAGGTGTGATATATTAGGGAAGTTTCTGGATAACCCTTTTATACCATTATCCCACTATCTCTCCAACTGTTTGTAACCGTCACCACTACCTGTAACTTTTCACATGGGGTGTTGCCATGCCGCATGTTGTTGAAAACCACCAGACCAATACCTCATGAAGAATCTCTCCATGTGAAATATTCTGATGTTTCGTAGGTATTTTAGATGAGTTATGGACTTCATCTTGTTTAGGATAAATCATAGCCATTGATATGCCATATGTTTTATAGGCATGTTGGATCGTATTTTGCGGAGTTGTTGTGAGAAACAACTTGGCCATTACCAGCTAAGGTATCGTGATAATAGCTTGTTGAGGTGCTAGAAGATATATTGGCACTTTAATAGTTAGTTACGATGCTATAAATTAGCATGGCATGCTAGTGGCGTAAAAGCAGCATAACACATTCACAGTTCACACTTTCTACTACAGCTAAGATGGAGAGAAATATGTAAGGCCATAATCTTTACGTGAGATATGGGGATGTTAAATAATCGCAGAGCTTTTGACATGGCTTGTTTATGGGGATAAAATAACAAGTGGAATAGTGACCTATAATGGCGCTGCCATAGCCCGTAGTGGCATTACGATTAGCCTAGTAGGCCGATATCTAAAAGATAATTCAATAAGCTTGGCCTTAGCCGCCACAACTGAATTTGGATCTAGTTAGAACTATTGGCGTAGGATGACATGGCATACTAATGCCATATTAGGGTTTGGCACGCCATGGATTTTAATGGCGCTAGCGCTAGTCCCGGCCTTGGTAAGCTACGGCTTTGTAGCAGCTTTGCCTTAGCTACAACAGATGAGAGAGGAATGGTGGGGCCATTCTTGGACACGGGTTAAATAAGTAAAGCTACCGTCCAAGGGAGTTTTGGCGTCCTGTCTTAGACCTAAAGTGGTGTGTGGCATGTTTTGGACCTAAGGTGGCGCTATCTTAGCAAGCTGCGAACTTAAAAGTAGCTTAACGCGCCCAAGGTGAATGAGACCGAAATAATCGGATCTTATCATAGCCATAGACCTACACAACACATGTACAACGTTGTAACATGTTAGTAGCCATTCATAGTAGTTGGATTAATGTATTGTTTTCCATGGCTCGGTATTGGCTGATTATGGCATGGGAATGATGTAATTAGGCCACAGCCGAGAATTAGGGTTTGGTCTCAATTCAGCTAAGGCTATTGAGATGGGATTCATATTTCAACTAGGATAGCCTAAGTCGAATTTGGATAGATTTAAGCTAAAGTTGGTGTAGCTAAGCTAAGGTTAGATTCTTTTTTAGGTCATTGATTGGTCATGACCCCTAATAGCGTATTAGGGTTTCACAAATTTGACCATAACGTGTTTATGACCTGTAGGGGTAAGATAGTCCATGTTATGGTTTTGTCCATAGCTGGCCAAGGTCCTATAAATTCGCAGCTCATGTGTTATGAACTTGGCCGCGGCTGGCTAAGGTCCCACGAGTTATAATGGATATGCCACGAACTTTGGCCACAACTGGCCAAGGTCCCATGGAGCGGTAACTTAGTTGTCCAAGATCCAAGAAGCCGTAGGAAGTCTTCCAAGGGAGCTTTCGTTAGCTGGCCAAGAGGATCTGAGCATGGTAAGCTATGTCATGGACTTGGCAGTGGTTGGACAAGGTCTCATGAACCGTGATAGCTATTCCATGGACTTTGCCGAGGATGGCCAAGGTCCCATGAGCTATGATAGCTATGTCATGGACTTCTTCGTGGCTGGCCAAGGTCCCATGAGCCATTTTTATCTATGCCATGGACTTGTCATGGCTAGCCAAGGTCACATAAGCTATGAAAACTATTCCATGGACTTGGTTATGGTTGGCCAAGATCCCATGAGCTATGATAGCTATGCCATGGACTTGGCCGAGGATGGCCAAGGTCCCATGAGCCATGATATCTAGGAACAATTCTACAATTTATGTCTTTGTCAAAAACTCACCGTCAATAATCTGATTACCCCATGAAAAACTTGGGATATACGAAAACTTCAAATGTGTTTCGATGTCATAAAATCAAGCAGATTAATATTCATATGGATAATAAAGAAGACAGAGCCAATTGAATCCCAACAAAAAATGAGTATATTAATAGATTATAAGTATAAATGAATTTGAACCCAAAGCCCATGTAATGGAATTAAGAGTGTTTGTAACTTAATTGCTATAGTCTTGAGTAGCACCAGATTATTAATCGTTGTTTAAAAATTTAAGATTTTAAATAATTATTGCGGTGATGACTAAATACAACCTATGCTTGGGTTAAACACACTCCACATTATGTACAAGGGTGCAAAGTATGTTTTGGATAAATACAACCCGTCACTTTTGATGATATTTAGATAGCAACTTTGACCAAGATACCGTAAAATCCGACAAAACACAAAGAAAATATGAAGAGGAATAATTGATGGTTTTACGATTAGCAATTGATGAAACATTATGAGAATTATTGGAATATATGACAACAATCATCGTGAATTCACAATTATATCATGGAGAAAGTTCATTAACAATTATTGTTTTGTTTTAATTTTTTTTTGGGCATTTCAATGCCTGAGATAGTTTTACTCCGGATTTATTTTAAATCAAATTGATTTTGCTTTAGTTTAGATTTGCTAAATTTATGATCTTGAAGTAATATCGTTGTAGACTGAGAAATTCGTAGTATCATACCCTAATATTGATATGGACGCCTCGGGAATCATCTTCCGGTAATAAAGCTTTTTGTTATAGGGAAAGTTTAATTGTTGGGGTAAAGAATTTTAGGGAAAAAATTAATATCTTTGAGATGTGTATAAGGGGAAATCTTTATTATTGGGTAATGTCAAATATTATTGTGTATGACTAAACTACCTTTTGTTCAAACTCAAACCTTGAGACCACTTTGTTATCAAACTCGACAAAAGGTTACCCATTGTTGATCAACGCATTTGGACTTGCAACCTTTTGAAGAAATTATATTCATACGATGAACCATAAAAATACCATGAAAGTAATTTCTTAAATCCAAAACCAAATATATTAACTATTTTTATCCGTCAGAATGGACACGAGATGTTGGAATAAGCCAAAGTCTACTGTGCTATGATGTAGGTAGTTTTTATTCCTTATTGTAAGGACCGAAATCGGGTCAAAAGTTATGGACTGGCTAATAACTTAACTAAATTGAGAACCAAATTTAGTCATCATTAAAAATTGGCTTCTCTTAAATATAGCCCACACATTTATTAACCATAGCGCAAAAAGTTTAAGTTAAAATGAAAAGTCAAAAATTAAAATGAAAAACCAAACAAGTTATAATTTTCTACCAACAATTGAACTTAAATCTCCTTTTTACACAAAATCAAAATAAACCTTAACTTTGTTGTTAATCATGCTTGAAATTAATTATCATGTTTTTTAGTAATCCCACAAATTGAACAATTATCATAAACCCTAATTCTTACTTTTCCCCAAAACTAAATAAACTCTAATTCTCAGTTCTTTCTAAGATAATTCTTTTCTTAATCATGATTACATTACCATCCTCCTAAAACTCCATAAACATAATCCATAAACAAAAAAAAAATCTATAAGATGATGTCTTTTTTCTTCTCAATCATGATTACATTAAGATTGATTAAGGGTATTGATTATTCTTCAAAAAACATTAATTAAGTCAAATATCTTACATTAATTTAATTAAATAATTCACTTCTTTTTTTGTTGTTGTTGATGTTGATTTAAGAATTTGATGATTGTCTTATTCTTTTGGGCTATGATAAAATATATAATCTTGTGGGCTATGTTAAATGATTATAAAATTGTGTTTGGTTAGCTTAAGCACTTATTTTAAATGTGCTATGGTTAATAAATGTATGGGTTATATTTAAGAAAAGCCTAAAAATTAATAATTTAGATATAATTTTTTAATATCCTTAGATAGATCTCAAAAAAAATTCTGAGAAATCAACTATTAGAACAGATCATTCTGATATTGGACAAAATAGCTATGACATTTGACATAACAATTAATTATAGTTTTACCATAGTCAAATTTTGGTTGACAACGAATTTTAATGCTTGTTTGACCGGTTTTCTTTCATTCTATCATTAATCCATAGCTTAAAATATAAACGAATAAAATAAAGAAAAGCAACTTGCATGCACCACCTTGGTTGGACATTTGTCAAACCAAGAATTATTTAAGACTTATATTTAGATGAGATTGTTTTACTTTTCTTATTTCCAACTGACTCCTTCCGTTTTTATTTCCTTATTGTATAGTAAACCCTAAATCTAAAAAATCTTCTTCAGACAACGAATTTTGAGTATTTATTTAGGTGTCTCGCAAAGATGGTGATGCAAGGATAAGAGGAAGGATTCCACGTGGTTTCCAAACAGTTTTGCAGCTCCATCCATATGATTGATTTTGTTTTTCATTTGTTCTCTTTTTCAGGTAACCAATTTTGATGTTGCTCTTCAATTTTTGCTTGTGTTATGTTTTTGATAATGAGTATTATTGTGTAATCCCCTCCTTTAATCGTACGCCCTCCTCTCCCCCAATTTCTTTAGAATTTTTCTTGTTTATTTATGTCAGTCTTTGCCTCAATTATATAGTGCTTAAAATCCCTGGTTCTGGTCTTCTCTTAAATTCAAGAAACAAAACCAAATTCAAATCTCTATTTTCCCTTTTGTTCGGTGGGTTTTCTCAAAATTGGTTTTTCATTGCTTTTCAGCCCCTTCTATTTCGAAAATCTCTTATTGTCGTTTTTACAAAATTCAGTTTTCAAAATTGTTTTTAAAATAGTTTGTATCCTGGTCTTTTTAAAAGGAAAAAAACAAAAATAAATAAATTGGCTTACATAGATCTAGGTTTTGCATCATCTTTGTTTTATTTTGTTTTTTCAAATGTTGGCTTTAATATCCATTATCTAGTACAGTTAATTGGTTTGAACTTGTGATTTCTTACTTTGATTGGTTCATATTTTTGTTACGATAAAACAACCGTTCTCTCACCACGTAACCAGTATGTGTATTTTTTTTTTTAGAATCCTAATATTGGGGCTTTAAAAAGGTGGGAATTTGGACACTGTATGGGGTCATGAAATAGTAATCCTTATGACCCCTTATCATCCTATTTTATATGATACCTAATTTGCCCTCGATTTAATTAGTGTTAATCATGATTAACTAAAATAATCATGATTAGTGAATGATTAACTAAACTAATCATCCTACTATTTTTTTTGAAATCAAATTTTTTTTCTTTTGAGTTAGTAGAAGGAGATGGATGATTTTGAAGTACTTTTTTATAAAACTTTGAAAGAAACTGATGAAAAAAATCATGAAAATAGTCAGAAAAAGCCTTGTATACCTCTCCCAATCTCAATTTTGTTGATTCAAATCCTCCGAGATCAAGATCAAAATCTGGATTTTCAATAAGGGTACATTAATTATATACCCCTAATTTTGACATCCAATAAATATACTCTTATCCAATAATAAATATATCGTATCATTTAAAAAAATTATCTAATTAAAAATAGATTACATTAAAACCCTCACCCATAAAATATTTTTCTTTATTTCGATCTATACAACAAATTTCTTTCTCTACCACCACTGTTGGCACCACCACTGTTGGCACCACCACATATCCAGCACCACCTACCAACTGCCACCACCACCGGAACACCACTTCGCCGCCACCACCACCACTGTTGGCACCACCACATATCCAGCACCACCTACCAACTGCCACCACCACCGGAACACCACCACCACCGCTAGTTCACCACCGGTATACCGCCACAACCACCAGTCCACCACCGCCGCGCCGCCGCCAATCCACCATCGTCGCGCCGCCGCCAATCCACCATCGTCGCGCCGCCGCCGCCACCCGCCGCCAGTCTACCACCACCGCTGTTGGTTGTGTCAACTACCTAAGTTGATCCCAAAACAAAATTCAGAAAGAAAAAAAAATAGTGTCAACAACCAAAATTGATTCCAGAAACAAAAATCAGAAAATAAGAAAAAGAAAAATAATAATAACATGGTATGAACAACCAAAGTTGACCCCGAGATTAGAAATTCAAAAAATGTCCAGATTATATAGTGCATCAACAACCAAAATTGGTCCCAAAATCTAGTGTTAACAACCTAAGTTGATACAACAATTAAAATTCAAAAAGTGTTCAGATTATGTACGGTGTCAACAACCAAAGTTGAACCCGAAATATGGTATCAACAACCAAAGTTGATCCCAAAATATGGTATCAACAAACGAAGTTGATACAAAAATTAAAATTCAAAAAATGTTTGGATTATGTATGGTGTCAATAACCAAATTGATCCCAAAATATGGTGTCAACAACTTAAGTTGATGCCCAAAACTAAAAATTCAGAAAATGTTCAGATTATATACGGTGTCAACAACCAAAGTTGATCCTAACTATGGTGTCAACAACCAAAGTTGATCCCAAAAATTGATGTACTAAGATCAGTGAACCTGACGTGAATCGAACACGCATCTCTGACCTAGAGTTGGGTGTGTTACCATTGCACCACAGGTTCAAGGAGTACCTCTAGGTTGCCATGACCAAAGCTACTTTCTCACTATGCGCTGAAATCCGGTTGGTGATCCCAACAGAACTTAGTATCAGGGAGTAATGATTCATCTGCTCCTTCCATTACTCCTGCTAAATTCACTAATACTACTATTACAAAACCACCAGCTCCCCATCTATTGGAATCATGTCATGTTAAACATGCATATTCGAGATAATTATTGATAGATAGGGTCACTATGGCATTACTCAAAAAAAGACATTACCTTTCTCCAGTTTGTATGGCACAATTGCATTTAGATAGTTTCCCAATAAAAACAAAATTAATGAAATAACATATGCATTATTAGAGGTCACAGTCAATAGAAGACACCTTTGTTCATTAGCTCCAACTCCAGACCCCAACCAATTCCACCTCTTCCAGTCCAACTACTTCACTAATACCACCACTTGCGTACACGCTCTCTAGCTCCAACTCCAGTCCCTAACCAATTCCACCTTTTCCATCACCAATATTGAAAATGTTTATGAAGAAATTGACAAGCCTACACATAAGTCAAAAATATAAGGACAGAAAATTGGAACAATGAACTGACAACCAAAAAAAGGTAACGTCCGCAAGCTTAATATGACTCATGCTAAAATAGGAGATATGTACCTGACAGACGAACAACAAGTAGATAGGTTGACACAAGCACAAGGAGAGGAACACAATGACGCAGGACTTGAGTCCCATACTTTGGCATTGAATTTTGTTTACGAATGCAACAGATGATTCAAGATAAGTTTCTCCAACATCTATCTATAATACATAAGGGTATACAAAACAAGAATAAAAAGGAGGAATACAAGGACAAAGATGTACCAGAATCCATGAGTTAAGGATGCCAAGTCCATCTCTGTAATCTCAAGGTAATTTGAGATACCTGAACTTTGTAATCTTTCGCAACTGCTCAATTGAAATAGTACGAAGCATTGAAGTTGATGGTCATAACTCTCAACAACTTAAATCCAATAACATATATATTTACCATAGACACTGTAAGTGATGCAACCATCAACATTATTAGTTTAAGATAGTCATTTGTAAGTGATGAAAGAAACACTCTGATCAAGTGCAAACAACCAAGACTTAGTTTGATGCAGTAAGAGCCTTACTAGAAATGAATTGCAGACCTAAAATTGAGTGTGCAACACTTCTACCTGAAGTTAAATATCGGAAATATAGAGTACATGTTCCATATTACATGTCACCTCCACTATCTCCAATACCTGCTCTAACTACTACAAATCACCACCTCCTCGACCACCCTCTCCAGTACCTGCACCATACTACTATAAATCACCTCCTCCGCCATATTCATATGCCTTACCAACCTGAAAAATTGAAGAGATATGAGCCTTTAGATAAAAAAAATTGAGCGAAATCAGTTGAAATCGAATACAAAAAATTATATGAATGATTAGTTTTTAAGCTTCAAATAAACCAAACATGCACAAATCGATAATTACCAGAAACAAATTCGAAAATCTAATTTCTACCTCTGTCGTTTGGATCTTCAATCGACATTGAAATAACTCTTAGTTTGAGAAGAAGAAGATGAAACTGTTGATGATGACTATGAAGGTCGATCTCGAAAATTTAATTGATTTTAGATGAAGATATCTCCCCCAAAATTTCAAATCACCTCCGAAAATATATCTCTCTCTCAAATGAACCAAAAATAATCAACTGGTTTTCTTGGGTATTAATCTGTTGGCTACTGCACCGGTGGTGGTAGTGGTGATGGCGGAGGCGGTGGTAGTAGCAGAGGTGGTTATGGTGGCAGAGGCGGTGACGGTGGTGGTGGCTGAAAGAGGAGGAGAGACGATTTAATTTCAGATCTGAAAGAGTATTATTAATAAATAAATTAAACGATGATTTTCTCTTTATCAATAATGAAAGGGTATATATGAGATTAAAAATAAGATGATTCGCCTTTCGGAAGTGAGGCGTATAAAAATATGGATGGATAAAGTCATGAAAATGAGGGATATTTATAAAATTTCCACTTTCAATAATTACGGTTGGGATATAATACTCGACCTAACCGTGAATAGTATTTACGATTAGGAATAGAAGGATTCCAAGTAAGAAATAAAGAACTTATAGTCGTAAGCTCTTCCAGGATCACTTGTGTCTGTATTACAGATAGGTTCAAATTACGGCTAGGTTTTTCTAACCGAAACTCATGTTACGGCTTGGGATATCTGGCCGTACTCAACATGTGATTTTTTTCTTATAATCAGAACAAGTTACGGCTAGTTTTTCCTAGCCGTAATTGATAATTTCGGCTGAGAGACCCGGACAATTGTACTACAACGGCTAGAAAAAACTAGCGGAAAGCAGACCTCTGTTTTTTTTCCTGTGATTATCAAAATTACTTACGACGGCTAGGAAATCCTAACCTTGAACAACTAATTACGGTTGGGAAATAAAATCTTCCCAACCGTGTAACTATTCAACGGCTAGAAATTCTATTTTTCTACCCGTAATATGAGATTTACGGTTGGGAAAATAAGAACTCCCAGCCGTAAACAGCTATAAAAACTATTTTTTTTAACCGAATTTAATCGAATTAGATTTCTTAATCATTCACAAGCAAAAATAAATAATGAGTTTCCTTTATTTTTTGTTTTTAGGATCATCAATTTCATCATAATGAAATTATGATCATCATGTTCGTCGTGATTTATGAATGAGAAGAGAAGAAAGAGAAAATAAGAGTTTTGTGATCATCATCATCATGGTGATATCATGATCGTCATCTTCATCATGTTTTGTAAACAAGAAGAATTAGAAGATAATAGTTTTATTTTTATTTTTATGATCATCATGATGAAATCATGATCATCATTTTCATTACATTTGATGAATGAGAAGAGATGGAGAAGGAGAAGATAATTAATTTAGTTTTTTTTGATGAATAGTGTGATTTTGATTTATTTACGTATAAGGGTAAATTGGATTTTTCATATGGATAAGGTCCCGCCTATCCATGGTTTGGTTTTAACTATCATTTTAAGCCCCAAAATCTCTCTCTCCTACAACCCCAACAATAGGATTCTTTTTTTACATCATGAAATAGAAAATATCTTTGAGCTTCTCTCTTTTAAGTAATAGTGGATATTTTGTTTCAAATTTGGTTGCCTTATTTTTGTTTGTATCCTTCCCCTGAATCATGTACACTCCCGCTGTGCGGCCCAAGTAAAGTCTATTTCCTTTCAAATATTGTCTTGGTAGTAGCAGATAGTTAATTTAGCTTAATATATATTTGTAGTGCACTAGACTTGTTAAACACCTCACTATCAACTAGAGATATGAAACCTCGTCAATATTTTCAGAAAACAAATCTTTCACCTGTTTTTACCCTTTCTTTGTCCTGGTCTTTGGACCTTGATCTAAAATCGGTTCGTGTCTGTGACTTTTCCAGGTCACAGATTGACCGATGTTTAACGGATAATTTCTTTGTTATTGAGGCCCTAGAATCGTTGAAAGACAAAAAAACCCGGAGCTCCAGGACATG
Source organism: Papaver somniferum (assembly GCF_003573695.1). Taxonomy (NCBI): domain Eukaryota; kingdom Viridiplantae; phylum Streptophyta; class Magnoliopsida; order Ranunculales; family Papaveraceae; genus Papaver; species Papaver somniferum. Next base: position 170,138,658 of record NC_039364.1, on the reverse strand, counting down.
AAAATATAATTTTGCGTTTTCTTATGTACTTCGGATATGGACCAAGTTACTCTTCTTGCTGCTCTTTAAGAAGGATGTAGGGGGAGCATCTACCTTTCTTAAGTATGATTCCCAAAGACGATCTTAGAATTAGGACTGAGATACAGAATGTCAGTCGAACCTTTGATGCCGAGAACAAAGCCAATAGCATGACGGGCTAAGAAGCAGAGAGGATTAGGTTTGTAAGTCGAACATCAATGGTCAAATTAGATTGCTCCCCCATCAAGATGTGAGTCTGCTCTTAGGATGACATGAGATCAATCAGGGGGCGCCATTTTTTCGCTAAAATTGTTATCAATATCTTGATAGATTTATCACTTGGATTAGAGCTTGCGGTAGATGAAGTAACTGGAAGTAAAGTAAGAGGTGAAACAACTTCATAATAAGGAGAAGGAACCAAGTACACCACCAACTTTTTTGTTTGATATGAGTATGAACATGTGTTGTACTTTTAACAATCAAAATAATAACTCTTAATGCAGAAAAGTGAAAAGCATACAGACAAGAATTTTGTTAACGAGAAAAATTGCACCTGCAGAAAAATCTCGGGACCTCATCAATCTTTTAACACCATACTGTATTAAAGCGTTACATACATTAGCCTACTATCAGATTTCGGAATACAATGTAGTTTAAACTAAATTAACCCTCCAAGAAGTTCAGATATTGTCGTGTTCCTTACATCTCTTGAACCTCGCAAGATTCCACACACTTGATTCCCTTAGCTAACATCCTTTATAGCCTAAGAGTTGCTTCAACCTCAATAAAGACTTTGGATACAAATCTACCTCTAATAGATACGCCTATTTGATTTCCCTTTTGATATGTTTTAATCTAGGTTTGAAAATATGTTTGGAATAAACAAAGTTCAGTGAACCTCACGAATCTGGAATACTTACACTTAGTTAGCTGATAATTCTGGATTACTAACCACATCTCAAGTACAATCCAAACAAATCAAAGAAGAGTTTAAATATCTATCTTGAGGAATCGCAAATTCTGAGATGAAGAGAACTTTGTGATTTCTATCTATCTCGTTCCTGATCCAAGATTACGAAAACCTTAAAAGATCAATAAGAACAAGATCCATACAGTGTTTTAAAAACCAGTCCGGCTGATTGAACCGTCAAACCGGTGAACCGGTAAGAAAAATGATCTGGTTCAACACAAACCCATTAACATGCTAAAAAAACAAAGAACCAGATGACTTGACCGGTCCAACGAGTGACCCTTACGATCTAGTCACCTTTACGAGTGACCCATTAACACAGACCTATTAAACTGGTTAATGGGTCACCCTTACGAATGACCCATTGAGCTGGTTTTTCCAAGTGATCCAGTAATTTTTGAGAAAAAAATTAAAAAATAAAATAAATAAAATCACACGAAGAACAACACAAATCAGATCTATAACAAAAATGAATTACTAATGGAAACTTTAATTTGTCCTAAATCAGATCTCATCACATCACAAAATCAAAAAAAAAAATCTTTGATGGAGAAACAAAAGCCCCAAACGATGAAGTATTTCTCGAGATTGGATTAGGAAAGAAGAGAATAAGTTTTGGTTTTGAATATAGAACATGATTTGTTGAAATTGTTTTCGCTAAGATATTGACTCAGCTACTTTGTGTGCTACTTGTAGTCTTCTACTCGTGTTTTTCTTCCTTTTTGTACCTTCTTTGTTTTTGCTAAGATATCGATATAGAGGCAGAAAGCGAGTGGACAATATATAGGTTAGAGAAAAAGTATGATTGATGTTACTGGAGAGGACCAGAGCCTTGAAGTTTAAACTTAGGTCTTGAATGGCATAAAATGTAAAAAGGTTAATATAATAAGATAATGGTAGTTAAAAATTTAACTAGCCCTCTCAACATCTCATCATATCATGTCCCCTTTTAGTGTATTCAGTGACATCTTTTTCTTTTTATCAGAACACTTGACTCTTGTACTTACAACCCAGTGAACCATTGGTTAAATTAGTTGACCCTGATCCAGTGATTTTATTGGTTTAATGTTCGGTCTGATTTTTAAAACATTGGATTGTGATACCTCAGCTATCATGTAAAAGATAATCTGACGGCCTTCACGAATTCCTAAGGGTCGATTTTTTTAATTTGATGTATTTGACCACCTAGAGTCAAAATTAGCTTTTGGTTCCTTCTGCAAGGTTGTAGAGAGAGTTTTCCAATGAGACCTTGTTCATATGATTTCTATAAATAAATAACTATTTATCAAATAATTAGTGAATACCGGGTTATATATCCATTGATAAAATTATAAGTATTAATTATTTTACTTAGTCAATAACTAGGAAATTATATGATATTGTGCTACAAATATTATGTGAGCCTATTGGCTAGATTTTTAGAGTGCTTACATGATTAATTAGTTCGTATTAACAACAATTGATTACTAGAAGGTTTGAGGGCCAGTGGATTGAAGACTACGAGGTAGACGTGACTTGTCATCAATGAGGTGGGAACTCTTGTAATCATAAGTTCCCTTTTAACTGTGAGCATGTTTGCCGGTAATTGGATGCATATGTTGTGTGGTATGTACTGTTTAGATTATCCATATGTTATGTCTATTTTATGCTGAATAAGGGTTGGACTTCAATACTATTATAGGAGGTTGGATTCACAATATTATTCTTTACATTTTTTTTGTGAGAATCCATTCGTGTGCATATTATGTTTGATTGTAAAATCTTGTATACTTTTATGATAGTTTGCAGAACTATGAGGTGTATGGGAATTTTGTGCAGATGACACTGTTATTTGATATTGAAGTTATTCCGGTGTCGTCTTTAATTTATTAAGAAATTATTGGTTTTTAAAAAATGGTTAAGAAAATGGTTAAGAAAAATAATACTTTTTAGTAATAATACTAATTAGTAAATTTAATATTACATATATGTCTGCTTTTGTCATTTTCTCACTAACTATAGCTAAACCTGATATTTTCCCATTAGAATAAATTTTAGCTTTAGTTTATAGTGTTTGACCATTCAATTGCTTTTTTCTACAGAGCTCGGCACAGTAACGTACATCAACAACCATTCAATTGTTTTTTTTTTTACATAGGTCGGCCCAGTAACGTACATCGGAAAAGCACCTTTGTAAAGTCCGCAACAATACCAAACTAATCCTGAGTACAAAAAATATATTTATTATCATCATTAGTAGAATAATTTATATATTATCATTTTTAATTTGACATTTAATAAAATATTGTCGTGGCAAATTAATATAGTATTTATTATGAAGAATTATGGAACCTTAATGACATGATAAATTTTGTCCGTTAAATGCATTTTAAATCCCAATCACAACTATCACTTATAACAAACGATTACATTCCTAACTAAATTTATCTCTTGTGAGGACAAATCTGAACCACCACTTACATAGAAAAAACTATCCAAACTGTGCTTTATATTTTTGATGATAATAATAAGAAAGTGAAGTAGCAAAGTATTAGTATTGATTTTGCTTAATGGGATTGCATAAACAAAACATAAACTGTTCCATTATATGAGTTACCGGAAGATCCATGTTTCTTGTACTTGTTCCTTAAATTAGTGGTTATTTATTTGTGTATAGGGCTTAACCCATGCCGAAACTAATATCTACTGATAATATTAAATTAGTGATTCATTCGACCTCCGCCACCGCTTCCACAACCTACTATCGCAACTAATATCAATTGACATTGTTTCTGTTTTTATCAAAATTATTTATTAATAGAAATTCAAATTTATTACTTTAATTAAGAGAAATATTTATTTATAAAAAAAGGAATTTTACACATTGTTGACGGGCAAACATTATTTATTATGTTTAATAGATTATTTATTATGAGCAATGAGCAGTGTTGTCCCGCACAGCTGCGCGGGACTGATTAATAAGCAAGCATGTTATTAAGCGTTGGATCACCTCACCAAATGTTGGATTAACATTAGTTAAGCTTTTCTCGGTATACTACAGCTGGCATGTTTCTGTAATTTAAATACGGCCCTTTTCAGTTTTATTTATTTTATACCACGTCCTTTTCGTTGTTAGACCGGAATCCTAGCACCCTCATCTTCACCCAGAGTGGGCCACTGAACTTTGTTCTTTCTAAATGGAAAATACGGAGCAGGTTTTGAGTACTGGTTATCTTTTGTGAGAGCCAACTGAAAAACTTCAATGAAAGAAGTCCACCATGCACCCTTATAGCCTTCAGGAATGATCAAGTAATGGGGTTTCTCACTTTGATCCCTTCTCAATCGGAGAGCTCTCCAGTATGTGGTCTCCTTGAGTTTCTAAACCTCACACCAGCTTCCTGGACAGTTCGTATTGGAATCCAAGCATCAATTGAAAACCCTCTTGATTTCTCAATAATACGAACATAAACCTCTATGTGATTCCAAAAAGTTGATAACTCATAGGATTTGTTCTCTATTTGAGAAAAATTTTGAGCCATTTATCACCGATAGCAAAATTGATACGGAACGCTATTAGGATCTCACTTCGAAAATTCTCCCTCATAACTCATATCCTACTGATTCCTTAATGCCTCTCATACCAAAAGAAAAAAAGAAAAAAAAAAAACTTTCATACAACCCTCAATTCAAGTAACTGGGTAGGAATTTTTTTTGTTGGAGAAATCACAATATCACTCCTAGTTACAGTTCATCGGAATCCATTTTCCCCAAATCTCAACCCTGCCCTTAATTGAGAACTCTTGGGTTTTGATGAAAACAGCAGATTGTGATACTGATTCGGGGATAGTAAAGAACAGTACTACTGGTGAGATAGTAAACTCGGTTTTGCAAGATGAGTTTTTTCATAAGAACAGTACTACTTTAGAGATATTAATGTGGACAATTATTAGCTGGATTCTCCTTCATCATACCACCTCTTATGGACACAATTGTCATCAGTAGACTTAGGACATCCATTAACTACACTATACCAAGGATATATCACCTCGTCATAGATATAAGTATGGATTATTCGTTCTCTGTAAGCAAAAACCTTTGAAGGCTTCAATGGTTGATATAAGTTTCGATTGATTCTTTTGTTGAGTTTAAAATAAAAAAAATTAGACTAAAAAGATAGAGAAGAAGGACAAGGTATAAAATAAATAAAACTGAAAAGGGCCTAATTTAAATTTCAAAAATATGTCAGCTGTAGTGTACCGATAAAAGCTTAACTGATGTTAATCCAGCGATTGTAAAGATGATCCAACGCTTAATAACTTGTTTGCTTATTAAGCAGTCCCACGCAGCTGCTTGGGACAACATTGCTCATGAGCAATTAGTGAACAAACATTATTATCATCAATTAGTGTGAAATACTAATTAGTTAGACATTTATTATATTTATCAGATTTATTATATTAGATTTCCATTAATGGGTCATTAAATGTTAGTTTTATAGGAAAAATTGCAGCCATAGATTTATCAATTGGGAGATGAAATCTTGGCCACCACTTACACGTGCGAGATGAGGGTGTGGTCAGGAGAACTACTACCGTAGATTTATCTTTTTGAGGACAAATCTGGACCACCACTAACACAGGCTAACTTAGTCAAACTGCGTTTTGTACTTAAGATTTATGTCTTAAAAGCACATACGAAGCTATATTATAAACCGAGGTACCTGGGAAAGTTACTCATATACATGTTATGAGTTTTTGACTCTTAAATCACTGTTATGTTATGTTAGAACTGCAAAGCATAATGATTACTTGAAAGTTATATATTTCTAATGAGAACCCTTTGGAATGATGTGTTCACTTGTTTGCATTTCAGTTTTCATCATCTTCCAATCTTAATTTAAACAGTTGAAAACTCGTTGATTTTTGACGGCTGATTTTCAAGGCGGTAGATGATGGAGTTATACGATTTGGGATGTGCTCATTTTTTGTGGGTGTATCAATCTTAGTAAAACGAGCATATCCCTAAAATATTATCTTCAAATAAGTCACCACTTGGTTTTTATTCACAAAATAGATGTTCAAGATATGAGATAGTGTGAAAGTAGAAGTTGAGGGGTTCCTCCCTCATTTTTAAATATGTAATCTTTATATAGCAGTACATCACACTAATATATTCATACAAATTGAGATATTCTCATTCATAAAGTATCAGAGAGCATGGGTTTCTTTTTGGGCTAATTTATGTAATTAGGAATTTTAAATAGATGATGTAGTATTTTTGGTATCTCTTAGTATAGACTCTAAGCAGGTGGTTTAGTTGGGGCGCTACACTTAAGCTAATTGTTGTTATTACTATTTTTGTTTTTCTTTGGCACACATTTTGTTTAATGATGGATATAAAATCTTAGATATACTGGTTCATGTTCTTCTTCAATTTGACACCAAAAAATATATACACTTGAATTATTATAAATTCTGCTAATTTAGTTTGTATTAGAGCATAGCTCGGTTGAACCCACCAAGCGTTGGTATGTCAAGTTTGGTTGTCATATTTTAGTGAGTCAAAACTCATCTAAGAGTCGCTTGATTATGTACTAGAGACAACTTCATTTAGGTTAGACTAGAAATTCTAGGAATGTTGAGACATACAAGTATTACTCGAAGACTTGAAGAACGTGAAGAAATAACGAACTACAATGACGACATCATCCTTCCTCTTGAGGTTAGTAATATTGACTTGAATTGTTTCATTCCTAACGTATCTTTCAAGTCGTGCTATATTGAAAACATAACTGTGAAGTTGTGTATGGATATATTAGTCTAGTAGTGAGACATGATCACATGATCATAGTATTAGGGAATTAGACTACGAAGTATAACGCTTATCTTTTGAACTTCGTAGATATGACATCGACATAATCTTATGAATGCTGTTATGATTATGTGTATGTGAAAAGATGAAGATTTCATCCTAGGAAACAATCTTTTAATTTGTTTAAAGGAAGTACATTCATGAACTTGTTTTATGAATCGAAAGAAAATGGATAGGCTTATTGGTACGGCTATTCATTGCAAATCTTTGGAATACCAATATGTGTGAGATGGTAGAACCGATCGTAACTTCGTTATGTATTTTGATACAACTAATCACAATGCCTGACTTATGATATGGTATAACTAGTTTTGATTAATTGGTGTAGCCGATCCTAAGTAATCACCTGAGATGGTATGATCGATATTTGTAATTTGTGTGACCGATAACAGAGAGTTGTGTAATCGATCCTTGTAATTGGTGTAACCGGTCCTAGTAATTGGTGTTGAAAAAGCGGGGGTCTAACAACCTCACCCAATATTTTGTTTAGGCCATCTGTAAGGACAAACTCCAATATAATTCCAAGAGAATCAGCTAGACAGTCAGACTCAATCAATGGAAATATATCCAAGAGTTTTATCTCTGTTTCACAATGTAATCATCAAATCAAACAGATAGAAATCCGCGAGCCTGATTATTATGTGAAACAACTTGAACGGTACCAAAGACCAATGTTCAAGTGTCAATCAATCTATATCAACAACCAAAAGTTGGATTATCTAATTGATTGAACTACGCACAACCTGTGATATTTCAATTGTATAGAAAATATAATGCGGAAAAGAAATAACACAGTCACCAGAAAATTTGTAAACGAGGAAACTGCAAATGCAGATAAACCCGAGACCTAGTCCAGATTTGAACACCACACTGTATTAAGCCGTTACAGACACTAGACTACTCCAAGTTAACTTCGGACTGGAATGAAGTTGAGCCCTAACCAATCTCACACTGATCAAGGTATAGTCGCGTTCCTTACGCCTCTGAATCCCAGCAAGACTCTACGCACTTGATTCCCTTAGCTGATCTCACCCACAACTAAGAGTTGCTACGACCCAAAGTTGAAAACTTGATAAACCAATATGTCTCCACAAAAAAGTCTATTGAATAGATAAATTTGTCTCACACAAAAATATCTATGAGTTTTGTTTCGTCTTTTGATAAATCAAGGTGAACAGAAACCAATTGATACGCCGGACTTATATTTCCAAAGAACAACCTAGTAATATAAATCACCTCACAATAATCTTAATCGTATGGTAGCGAAACAAGATATTGTGGAATCACAAACGATGAGACGAAGATGTTTGTGAAAAAGCGGGGGTACAACAACCACACCCACTATTTCGCTTATCAATCTGTATGGATAAATTCCAATATACTTTCAAGAGAATCAATAAGACTCAACCTTAATAAAGTATATCAAAGAGTTATATCTCTCTTTTTCGATTCAATTCTTTCTCAAGCAAATAGAAATCTGCGAGTCTAATTAAATACAAGAGAAATCACTTGAACGGTACCAAAGAACAATGTTCAAGGATCAATCAATTTCAATCAACAACCAAAGGTCGGATTTCCAAATGATTGATTCAAATGCACAACCTGTGATATTTCAATTATATAACAAAATATAATGTGGAATAGAAATAACACAGACACCAGATTTTGTTAACGAGGAAACCGCAAATGCAGAAAAATCCCGGAACCTAGTCCAGATTGAACACCACACTGTATTAAGCCGCTACAGATACTATCCTACTACAAACTAACTTCGGTCTGGACTGTAGTTGAACCCCAATCAATCTCACACTGATTCAAGGTACAGTTGCGCTCCTTACATCTCTGATCCCATCAGGATACTACGCACTTGATTCCCTTAGCTGATCTCACCCACAACTAAGAGTTGCTACGACCCAAAGTCAAAGACATTAATAAACAAATCTGTATCACACAGAAAAGTCTACAAAATAGATAAATCTGTCTCCCACAGAAAAACCTACAAGATTTGTTCCGTCTTTTGATAAATCAAGGTGAACAGGAACCAATTGATAACTCGGACTTATATTCCCGAAAAACAACCTAGTATTATCAATCACCTCACAATAATCTTAATCGACGCAGCGAAAGAAGATATTGTGGAATCACAAACGATGAGACGAAGATGTTTGTGATTACTTTTCTATATTTCCTGTCAGAGATAAAGATCTCAAGAAAATTGTTACGATTGTACTCAACACGATAGAATCAGAAAGATCAGATCACACAACTACGAGAAAGTAGTATCGGTCTGGCTTCACAATCCCGATGAAGTCTTTAAGTCGTTAACCTGGTTTAAGAAGAAAACCTAAGGTTAAAGGAGAATTGACTCTAGCTAATACAACTAGCATCACACGGAAGGTGTGGGTATTAGGTTTCCCATTTGCTAGAGTTCTCCCTTATATAGTCTTTCAAATGTTGCAATCAATGTTAGCTTGGTAACAAAGCATTCAATGTTCACCGTTAGATGAAAAACTTATTAGATTCAAGCTAATATATTTCAACCGTTAGATCGAAAACTTAGCTTGTTACACACAAATGAAATGTACAATTTTGGGTTTATGTAACCGTACCCAAACATGAACATTTGTTGGTTCAACAGTAGTTAACCAATGGTTAGCCATATGAGCACTTTCATATCAACCATGTTCTTCTTAAACATAACTAGTTCAAATGACTCAAATGAACTAGTTAGAGAGTTGTTCAATTACAAGGAAATCTAATGTAACTACACAAGACACAATCGATGCAAAAACGATTTGGTTCACTCGAATCGGTTCGTGAACTATATAGCCACGGTTTGCATTTAGCATTCCTTAGTTAATATGAATAAGTTCACAAACAATCGTTTTTAGATATAACCAACTCAATTTCGCATACTTAGTTCGCGGACTTAAGTTCCCGGATGGAGTTCACAAACTCCAGCAGATATTCTCGGGTCAAGAACTTCCGCCAGTTCGCGGACTGGGTTCGCGGACTTAGCTCACGCCACTATTCCGGTTCTCTTGATCAACAAAGTTCGCAAACTTCGGTTCAAGGAAAAAGGACTTATACATATATGTGTTACCACACAATGCTTATATCCATCATTGGTTATATAATCTAAACTCTCATTTCAATCATTGAGACATTCTCAGAGGACGTTATATAGTTGTTATTCACAAACCATTTTTCGTCAGAGAAATTTTCAAAGTGATCGAAACATAACATGACTTTCATCACTAGATAAAGATGAACTTGGCCAAAGCAAAAGCTTACCAACATATATTTCGAGAAATAAATAGGCGAGATAAACTCGGCTCGAAATAGCAAATGTTTATAATCAAAGTCTATATAGCAAAATGACTTTTGTCTCAAAATAGGAGATAGAGTAGATAGACTTTTGAGTGATAGATAAGTTCAAGTCTCCGCATACCTTTTAGTCGATGAAGATTCACCAGTTCCTTGAGTAGTCCTTCGTCTTGTATGATGATTTCCATGGAGTTCTTGAGCTCAACTACACTTTCTATCATAGTCCAAGACTTAGCTATACTAAACTAGAAATCAAGACTTATAGTTTTGATCACTAACATTGACAAACATGCTTGAGATAGCAACGCATGCGAGTTCGACCGAGCAATGCTCTAACAATCTCCCCCTTTGTCAATTTTAGTGACAAAACTATCAATAAATATGGAATACAAAAATAAATGAAATGACTTTTGTAGCTCCTATTCCACATGCCTAATCTTCAACATTACCCGAAATCTTCGTCACTTCCAAGTACTCCAATGATCCCAAAGGTTGTAAGTTCATCATCATCGTTGTTGAAAATCCGTAGCTATAACAACGAGAAAACAAGAGTTCTCAATCATTGTTACACAGTATCATAGTATCATTATATAGTATCAAAGTTCAATTGCATCACAACTTCGACAACAATACTATGGTGATATGTATCACTCCCCCTTAGTCAATACTCCATCTCACATGGAAACCACTCCCCCTTACATAATGATCCGAAAACCATATGTATTTGTAGTGTGAACTACATATTAATTCTCCCCCCTTTTGTCAATAAAATTGGCAAAGGTACGAAAACGGGATCCTAATGAAATTTCCGAAAGAGACATTTCATGACCAAAAGAAAGCACATATCATCTTATTTAGATGCAATCATATAGCCGAAGCTAAATGCATTCATCAAGGAGTTTATAAAGATACAAGATAACCCCTATAATATTCCACAGTCGCATTCCCCACAAAGATTTGACAATTAAGCACAAGTTCAAAGAACTCTCCCCCATAATATGTCATTCCCGAAAGAACAACAAAAGCGACCTTAATTTCAAAAGAAAATAAGGATTTCTTTGGACATAACAAATCACATACAAGTATAAATTTGAATCCAAAATACTCAATTAAATTAACCACAAGAGAACCCATGATTAATTTAATCGGAACTTATGGAGACTCAAAAGTACACAATTAGATTAATCACAAGAGAACCCATAATTAATCTAATCGGAATACACAACCAAATTAACCACAAAAAATAATCAATTTAATTGGTCATGCTTGACATAAAAAAATTTACTGAGCAACAAATAAATAACCAAACGAGAATGATTAATTGTCATGTCCCATTTTTATAGGGCAACCACGTATAAGGGCACCCTGAATGTAATTAGCTATGTTAACATATGTGGATGGCACATGTGCCGTTATTCTGCCCTAATATGTACCGACTCTGTAATCCTCTTTCAAGCCAGTGAATAGAATTGTGTGTTTGTTCTTCCCTCAATTGAGGTTTATCTTCAAAATCTACAGTGTAGATCCTGTAGGATTGAGCCTGATTACTTATTTGTAGTGTAGATCACTACAAGTGGTATCAGAGACGGTCTTTCCTTGGATTGATCATGGCTGATGGATCTGGATTGAAGACTTTAGCTAAGCAATTAGATACTGTTGTTCAAGTTCAAGAAGTAAAAGCTAGGGTTTTAAAAAATAAACCATCTCCTGTGCTTCTAGCCAAATACAAGAAACATTTAGCAGCAGAAACAAAGAACCTGTTATTGCTGGAGCGTGAGATATATTTGAGTCAATCTGTTGATGAGAATTGCGAATCAAATTATTGGGAAAGCTTTGAATTAATTGGATCTGTGTTGAAGAACGTGACGCTGATTGAGAAATTAATTGATGAAAAGCTTGAAAGAGCTCCAATTGATTCAAGTTCAGATGAAGAATTGAAGACTGTGGAGGAAGAAATTGATGAAGTTGTAGAAGTAACTTCCGATGATTCAGATTTAGTAAATGATCTGACTGAGAGCTCTTCAACTCCATCAGCAGCAGAAGAAGAAAATGATTATGTCGACTGCGAATTGATTCCGTCGTTTTTCTTTGAAGAAAAAGAGGATTTAATAAGTTTAGAGCCAGAAGAAGCTAGTCGCATCAATGAATTGGGTAATTGGATTATTATTAAGGGTTCTCAAATTGGAATTGAGGTGGGTATTGCGAGCACTTGAAGAAACTCAGCAGCAACCACAACAAACTGAACTGTAAGGGATGTTTTTCTCTTCTTTCTGATTATTCTCGATTTCTATTTGATCGTGGTAAAGATTACCATGAGAGAATTGTGCATGAGTTTGTTTTTAAACATGGGTATAGATTCAATTCGCTGATTAGGAATTCAATTGCAATGGTTTTGGTTGAGGGTGGTAATACTGATGATGGACGTAAGGAGAAATTGATGTTTCTGGATTTCAATGATATATCTCTGAAGTTTATTACTGAAGATAGTCTAGTTCAATTTCCTTCATACTTAATCAATTTTATCATGGTATATTACTTCATACACTTAACTCTAATTACTTCTTTATGTGTTGGTTTACTTACATCTGATTCTGGCCGTATGTTATTTGATCGGGGAAAAGGATTCCAACTGATTATGAGGTATTACTTTTTTTATAATGATTATGAATGCTCCTTTGATACAATTACTTCTTGTTTGTTTGTTTCTATTGGGTCAATTTTAATGGATGATAATAATGAGAATTGTGTTTATCAGCTGGATTTAGGATTTGGGTACCAGTCAGAATTTCAGTTTATGCACTCGATTGTATGTATGTTGGCTCACAATGGTGATAGTGGTGTTGGCGGTAAGTTACTTCTGCAAATGGCATCTAGGGATAGTATAACTGAAAGTATATCGACACTACAGTGGACAGAAGTAGGGAGATTTAGAAAGGAACATAAATTGTTTTGTCAAGTGGCTGATAAAATGCTTAGCAGAGTACCCTGGAGTTTGAGTGGTGCCAGAGAAGATTTTTTCTTGCAACTTATATTGGATAAGGATAGGGACAGTGCTGATAGTAGAAAGATGAATGTTGAAATGTCACAAGAAATTAGACTTGTGCTTCAGATTCTTTTGAGAAATTGCAATTTTTCCTTGATGTTTTTTCTTTCAGTTTCCGCAAGTGTGAGCAATCAATTTTATCTCTTGCGAATACGTTCCTTCTTGAATTTTCCATTACTTACATCCAAGGTCTGTGATAGTTTTATGGTTCCAGAAGTTATTATGCCAGTTCTGCATTGGATTTATTGGCACATGCCTTGATGTACTCAGTACCTTACTTTTAGTTGCAACCAACTGACGAGTATATACAATTTTCTTTTGACTCCGCATTCCTTCCTGGTTACAGTTAATTCTACTGTTTGTTATATAAAGGGGAAGGAGATTTTTTCCTGGACAGAAATTCTAGCAAGAATAATGAGAACTAAGGCTTTACTCATGGTAGTTCAATCTCTGAAAGTGTATTTGCTGTCGGGAAATTATTTGAAGTGGAAGTTCAAATTGTACCTTACAGGCCTATGAAATGTGTGTCACAGTACTTGTAAACAGTTTAAGAAAGCAACCTTGAATTATTTTTTGTTTGGTCTCAACACTTTTCAGGATACTCGACATTTTAATTCTTATTATACTCGATGGTCAGATTTATTCTATCAGCTAAAGAGGGATGGTATTAGAGTGGAATTATATGAAAGAAGGCATAGTTGGTACTTGAGTACAGTGGTTGGAGTCTTACGATCAGTAGTCACCAACGAAGTTCTTGAGCAGCCGAAAATTATCTTATGGATTATAGTTAGGTGCATTGTTCCTTGTCATCCTTTGGAAGTAAAAGGAGTGGATTATCTACATTATACCGTCGGAGACAAGTTCTGGACTAATGAGACCAGTTTACGGAGTATGAGAAATTGTCATGGTTTCTGTGAAATGCTTCCTAGTACTGTTGCTCATCCCTTGTTGGAGCCATGTGATGATGGCAGTATGTGTTGTACTGAACATGGGGATGTTACACGAATTCTTTTAATGGAGAGTACAAGTCTAAGCGTACTTCCTCTGCAAATGTGGTATGTTCATATTTCGAGCTTGGATAGTCCAGTACCTTCACAGAAGTTCTATAAAACCATTCCAGTTCAAGTTAGAGAAGTGCGTATTGAGGTAATTCGATATGCTTGTTGGTTTGTTTTTCCCTCTCTTTTATATTTTAAAGCATGTTGTCGCCGATGGTTGGGGGTTCATAGTGGCCCAGAATATTTAGGCTGGAAGGAAGTCATGGTACGAGTGGTGGAAATCATTGGGATGCTTGTGTTCACGAGTGGTGAGAGCATATCATCAGAGCTGTTGGAAGAAACAAGTCAGAAAGTTGTGGGTGTTTGCACTCAGCAGAACGAGATAGTAAAGTGTTATATTCTTGATGCTAGCTAATTGTCTGAGAATAAATTGCAGCATGTTACTCTTCTGTGGGCTAATGTGCTACTTACAGAGACAAGGAAAATCGGGTCTGGTAGTGCTAATGAACTGCCTCCTCAGTTGTTTGCTAGAGATATCAGCCTTGCTAGACAAATGAATGAGGCTGGAGTGGGATTCATGGAGATGGGAATATCCTTAGGAGGCACTGCTAGGCTACTGAAGTTAAAGCCGATTCTTCTAATTGAGCCTAACCTTTTAGTTCTCTATATTGAGTTTGAATCCAACTTGTTCTCATTTAGTTTTTGGAGTACTTCCGTTTTCATGACTAATGGTCGTAACTCAATTATTGCTGTTAATAGTGGGTTCCTTCTAAGTCAAAAGAAGATATATAATATATTTTAATTTAGTTACTGCCGATAGTAGCAGCAGTGACTGTTGTAGTTAGGGGTGGAGAAGGGAGGCGACTGAGAGAAGGAGAAAGGGAAAGAGGGAGAATATCATAATGAAATATTAGATTTAGGGTTTCTATTTATCCTATAAATCAATGGATAGAATCTAATACTTGTAAATCAAGGTAGAAACTAAGTTTAAAACTTAATCGGTTTTCCAATGGTTTTTGGTTCGGTTTTAGAGGTCAAACCAAACCCAAACCAACACTATCGGTTTTCCACTTTCTACACCATAACCAATCCATTAGTAAATGGTTCGGTTTGGTTTCTACCTAATTGGTCTGGTTCGGTCTGGTTCCAGCGGAAAACCGAAACCATGTTCAGCCCTAATTTACTAGATGTTAAGACCTTTGAAGAATTCTTTATCGTCCCCGAACTCCTTGTCGTCAAAAGACATTGGGATATAAGGTTCATGAAGATACGAGTTAATATCAATAAACCTTCTTGACTGATGTCGAACCAGGGCCTTCTGAATCTCATGAGTCTTAAACACAAAAGCCTTTATTTGATGAATCTCCTTTTGCATCTCCTTCAACACTTCAAGAACATCAGAAAATTTCTGAGAATTTGAAGGAACAGCTCTAGGCTTCCTTACAGTCCTTATTTTTCTTTTCAATGTCGGAGCTAACAGAGATTTCTCTTTTTCCTTCATGATTGGTGGCTTAACAATCATATTAACATCCTTTCCATCAGAAGACATGGTACTTGGAGCATCCATAGGCGTATGGGTTTGTGAGAGGAAATCACAATTTCAACAAATGGTCTTGAGATAAAAAGAAGTTTCAAGGAAGGAAAAAGGAATGTAGGGTTAACCTTTAACAGGTTCGTGCACGCACAATTCTGAACCCTAAAAAGAGTAGAATTGTCGAGAATAACCCTCCTTTATTGATAGACAGGGATTAAAAAAAACTAAGAAAAGAAGAGAACAACCTTTTCCTAAAGCCTGAGAACTACATAATCTTGTCTCTTTTGATCAGGCATATGAGACAAGATTTCCGAAACAACACAATCAATTTGTGTTGCAGTGAACAACAATTTGTCCACCATTTTCCTCTTGAGAGGAATCCACAGACCTTTGTCTATCAAAACAACTTGACCATACTTTTTTCTCTAATGGTCTTGGTCTATCCTTGGAAAATAACTTCTTAGACGAAGATAAAATTCTACATACCTCAGTTGTCTTCTGAGCAAGTTTAAGCTTATTTGCTAATTGATTTGCTCTTCGTTGAAGTTTGTTGACGTGCCTCAATTGGTGTTTGTACTTGTAACACTTTGAAAGTTTATGACCCTTTAGAGAACAATATGAGCACATCAATCTTGGATAAAAATCAGGCTTCAGAGATGTGCAAGCAGTTAGACATGGTGGAACCTGAAACATCACATATAGAGTTTCCAAAGAATGGGTCAATTTTTTTTTCCAGATTAGTTGGGTTTTCTTCTGAAAGAATATCAAGATTGATGTATGTATTGCTACAATTATCAAAATCAATATTTCCACCAAGAAGTGCAACACTTGATTTCTCGTCTTCATTAGAATCATAGCTGTCAGACATTTCATCAAGAGTTGCAGCAAGACCTTTGTTCCCAGTGTATTTTTTACGATTTGGGCACTCGTTTGCAAAATGACCAAATCCTTTACACTTAAAGCACTGAGGCATATCCTCGTCATCAGTTTCATCAATATCCCTATTTTTAGGAGGAACACGATTATGAGGTTTGACTGATGCTTTAGGATTATCTCTGGAGAACCGTTTACTTCTCTTCAACAGAAGGTCCCTAATCTGTCTTGTGATCATCAAGACCGATTTGTCAAGATCTTCATCTGATGAATCAGTCTCAGAGTGATCGTCTTCAGAGATATACACTTTTTTACTTTTATCAAGTAATTTAGTGTCCTTATGTGATTTGAACGCAATATCCTTAGATTTGGATGAATGCTCATGATCAAAGATCTTAAGCTTCCCAACCAGTGTATTTCTGGAGAGATTATCTAAGTTATTTCCCTCTTCGATGGCATGCTTCTTAGAGTCGTATCTAGATGGCAGCGATCTGAGAATTTTCATCATAATGTTCTTTTCAGGAATATTCTTACCCAATGCAAAAGATGCATTAACAATTTCAGATACTTTGTGATTAAACTCATCAAATGTTTCTTCATCTGCCATACGAAGGTTTTCCCAATCGGAATTAAGGTTTTGAAGCCTAGCTTCCTTTTCACTAGTATTTCCTTCAAATACGGTTTCTAAGATATCCCAAGCTTCTCTAGACTTAATGCAATTTGAAACATGGTGTTGAAGATTTGGGATAATGGCATGTATGATGGCATTCAAACCGTCAGAATTTTGCTTTGCAGCAAGTATCTCGGCAGGACTGTATTCACCAATATTCTTGGGAACGTTTACATTTCCAACTGCACAACGGGAGCATCATAGTCATTAACAACATATACCCATGATTGAAAATCACGTGCTTGAAGAAAAGCTCGCATAGCAATTTTCCACCATAAGTAATTAGAGCCATCGAAGACTGGTGGTACGTTGATAGAGATAACACCTCTGTCCATAGAGTCAGTTCGCTACAAACACAGACTTGTAAGGTCTTGAACGTGTTTGCCTGCTCTGATACCAATTGAAAAAGTGGGGGTACAACAACCACACTCAATATTTCTCTTAGCAATCTGTATGGACAAACTCCAATATACTTTCAAGAGAATCAATAAGACTCAATCTTAATAAAGTATATCAAAGAATTATATCTCTCTTTCTCGATTCAATTCTTTCTCAAGTAAATGGAAATCTGCGAGTCAAATTGAATACAAGAGAAATCACTTGAACAGTACCAAAGACCAATGTTCAAGGATCAATCAATTTCAATCAACAACCAAAGGTCGGATTTCCAATTGATTGATTCAAACGCACAACCTGTGATATTTCAATTATATAACAAAATATAATGCGGAATAGAAATAACACAGACACCAGAATTTTGTTAATGAGGAAACCGCAAATGCAGAAGAACCCCGGGACCTAGTCCAGATTGAACACCACATTGTATTAAGCCGCTACAGACACTAGCCTACTAAAACTAACTACGAGAAAGTAGTATCGGACTGGCTTCACAATCCCAATGAAGTCTTTAAGTTGTTTTTTAGAGCATAGCTCGGTCGACCTCGCATGCGTTGCTATATCAAGCATGTTTTTTAATGTTAGTGATCAAAACTATGAGTCTTGATTTCTAGTCTATTATAGCTAAGTCTCGGACTAGGATATAAAAGTGTAGTTGAGCTCAAGGACTTCATGGCAATTCATCATACAACGACGAAGATCTACTCAAGGAACCGTGGAACTTCATCAACAAAAAGGTATGTGGAGACTTGAACTTATCTATCACTCAAAAGTCTATCTATTCTATCTCCTACTTTTTATGGGACAAAAAGTCGTATGCTATATAGATTGGATCATACACATTTGACATTTCGAGCTGAGTATTCACTAATTATCTTTTTCTCGAAATCGTGTGTTAGTAAAACGCTTCACTTTGATCAAGTTTATCTTCACCTAGTGACGAAAGGCATGAAAAGTTTCAATTACTTTGAGAATTGCTCTGACGTGAAACGGTCTGTGAATAACGGCTATATAACATCCTCTGAGAATTTCTCAATGATTGGAATGAGAGTTTAGATTACATAACTATGTATTCCTTAATCCGAAGTTTTCGAACTTTGTTGATTGCGAGAAACCGGAGGAATTGGCTTTGCCAAGTCCGCGAACTCAGCCCGTGAACCCAGTCCGCGAACTCAGCCCACGAACTGACGGAAGTTCTCTTACCTATAATTTCTGCTGGGATTTTCCAAAAACTCGTTTGCGTGTTTAGTCCGCGAACTCAGTCCGCGAACCTAGTCCGCGAACTGGCGGAAGTCTCTTTGCCGAGATTTTCTGCTGAGTTTGGAAAACTCTGCCGGTTGCCTTAAGTCCGCGAACTTGTTTGTGAGCTTAAGTGGTTATGATCTAAAGATGTGCTCTGAACATGAAACTTAAATTACTAAGGAATGCTTTATGCAAACCGCGGCTATAAAGTTCATGAGTCGATTCATCGAATCGAATCATCTTTGTTTCAATTGTGTCTTGTGTAGTTACATAAGATCTCATAGCAATTGAAAAACTCTCTAACTAGTTCATTTGAGTAAATTGAGCTAGTTATGGTGAAGAAGAACTAGGTTAATATGAAATGCTCATATGGTTAACCTTTTGGGTTACTATGTTGAACCAACATACACGTACACGTTTGGGCACGGTTTCACAAACCCAGTAAACGTCTACCCAAGTGTGCGTGACAAGCTAAGTTTTCGATCTAATGGTTGAGAAATATTAGCTTGAATCTAAATCAGGTTTTCATCTAACGGTGAATATGGATTGCTTTGTAACTAAGGAAAAACCATGATTTGAAGACCATATATAGGAGACATCTAGCATTGTGCAAAACTAATCCCCACACGTCTGTGTGATACTAGTGCGCTCGCTAGAGTCGATTCTCCTCTAACCTTTGGTTTTCTTCTCTAAAACCAGGTTAACGACTTAAAGACTTCATTGGGATTGTGAAGCCAGACCGATACTACTTTTATCGTAGTTGTGTGATCTGATCTTGCATCTTCTATCGTACGAGTACAATCTATTGATTGGCTTGAGATCGTGAGAGTTCTCCGATAGGCAAGATAAAGAATTCACAAACATCTTCGTCTCACTGTTTGTGATTCCTCGACAAACCGCTTGTGTAGTCAAGAAGGATTGTTGAGAGGTGATTGATTAATCTAGGTTGTTATTCGGGAATATAAGACCGGATTATCAATTGGTTCCTGTTCACCTTGATTTTATATCTTAAGACGGAACAAAACCTAGGTTTTTTTTGTGGGAGACGAATTTATCCTTTGATAGACTTTTCTGTGTGAGACAGATTTGTTTATTATCAAGTCTGCGATTTTGGGATGCAACAACTCTTAGTTGTGGGTGAGATCAACTAAGGGAATCAAGTGTGCAGTGTCCTGCTGGGATCAGAGGCGTAGGAGTACAACTATACATTGGATCGGTGGGAGACTGATTTGGGTTCAACTATAGTCCAGTCCGAAGTTTGCTTGGAGTAGGCTAGTGTCTGTAGCGGCTTAATACAGTGTGCATTCAATCTGGACTAGGTCCCGGGGTTTTTCTGCATTTGCGGTTTCCTCGTTAACAAAACTTCTGGTGTCTGTGTTATTTCTTTTCCGCATTATATTTTTTATATAATTGAAATAATGCAGGTTGTGCGTTAAAGATCATCGATTGGAAATCCAACCTTTGGTTGTTGATTGATATTGATTGATCCTTGGACATTGGTATTTGGTACCGTCCAAGTTATCTCTCTTTGATAAAGACTCGCAGATTTCCATTTGCTTGAGTAAAGATCAAATCGAGAGATTGAGATATAAACTCTTTGATATATATTTTTATTGATTGAGTCTAACTGTCTAGTTGATTCTCATAAAAAGTATATTGGAGTTTGTTCATACAGATTGCTAAGCGAAATATTGGGTGGTGTTGTTAGACCCCCGCTTTTTCAATTGGTATCAAAGCAGGAAAACACTGTAAACCTAATAAGTTTGTGTTTGTTCGTTCCTTATAAATTTCCCTATGGGAAATTTCTTTGGAAAACTTGCTCCTGACATCTGTAACGCACGCCAGATTTTCTTAAATATTGTTCAGAGATTATTATGGAGAAAACCTTTGGATTCTCATGATAATTCTTCTTCATCTAAAAGAGAAGTTTTAGATGTTAAGAATCAATCAGAAGGAAAAAATAAAAAGAAGAAAAGACTGAGAAAAAACGATTCTCACAAGACACAATCGATGCAAAGAACAATGTTCAAGGATCAATCAATTTCACTCAACAACCAAAGGTCGGATTTCCAAATTATTGATTCAAACGCACAACCTATGATATTTCAATTATATAACAAAATATAATTGGAATAGAAATAACACAGACACCAGATTTTGTTAACGAGGAAACCGCAAATGCAGGAAAATCCCGGAACCTAGTCCAGATTGAACACCACACTGTATTAAGCCGCTACAGATACTATCCTACTACAAACTAACTTCGGTCTGGACTGTAGTTGAACCCCAATCAATCTCACACTGATTCAAGGTACAGTTGCGCTCCTTACATCTCTGATCCCATCAGGATACTACGCACTTAATTCCCTTAGCTGATCTCACCCACAACTAAGAGTTGCTACGACCCAAAGTCAAAGACATTAATAAACAAATATGTATCACACAGAAAAGTATACAAAATAGATAAATCTGTCTCCCACAGAAAAACCTACAAGTTTTGTTCCGTCTTTTGATAAATCAAGGTGAACAGGAACCAATTGATAACTCGGACTTATATTCCCGAAAAACAGCCTAGTATTATCAATCACCTCACAATAATCTTAATCGACGCAGCGAAAGAAGATATTGTGGAATCACAAACGATGAGACGAAGATGTTTGTGATTAATTTTCTATATTTCCTATCGGAGATAAAGATCTCAAGCAAATTGTTACGATTGTACTCAACACGATAGAATCAGAAAGATCAGATCACACAACTACGAGAAAGTAGTATCGGTCTGTCTTCACAATCCCGATGAAGTCTTTAAGTCGTTAACCTGGTTTAAGAAGAAAACCTAAGGTTAAAGGAGAATCAACTCTAGCTAATACAACTAGCATCACACGGAAGGTGTGGGTATTAGGTTTCCCATTTGCTAGATTTCTCCCTTATATAGTCTTTCAAATGTTGCAATCAATGTTAGCTTGGTAACAAAGCATTCAATGTTCACCGTTAGATGAAAAACTTATTAGATTCAAGCTAATATCTTTCAACCGTTAGATCGAAAACTTAGCTTGTTACACACAAATGAAATGTACAATTTTGGGTTTATGTAACCGTACCCAAACATGAACATTTGTTGGTTCAACAGTAGTTAACAAATGGTTAGCCATATGAGCACTTTCATATCAACCATGTTCTTCTTCACCATAACTAGTTCAAATGACTCAAATGAACTAGTTAGAGAGTTGTTCAATTACAAGGAAATCTAATGTAACTACACAAGACACAATCGACGCAAAAACGATTTGATTCACTCGAATCGGTTCGTGAACTATATAGCCACGGTTTGCATTTAGCATTCCTTAGTTAATATGAATAAGTTCACAAACAATCGTTTTTAGATATAACCAACTCAAGTTCGCAAACTTAGTTCGCGAACTTAAGTTCCCGGAAGGAGGTCACAAACTCCAGCAGATATTCTCGGGTCGAGAACTTCCGCCAGTTCGCGGTCTTAGCTCAGTCCACTATTTCGGTTCTCTTGATCAACAAAGTTCGCAAACTTCGGTTCAAGGAAAAAGGACTTATACATATATGTGTTACCACACAATGCTTATATCCATCATTGGTTATATAATTTAAACTCTCATTTCAATCATTGAGACATTCTCAGAGGACGTTATATAGTTGTTATTCATAAACCATTTTTCGTCAGAGAAATTTTCAAAGTGATTGAAACATAACATGACTTTCATCACTAGGTAAAGATGAACTTGGCCAAAGCAAAAACTTACCAACACATATTTCGAGAAATAGATAGGCGAGATAAACTTGGCTCGAAATAGCAAATGTGTATAATCAAAGTCTATATAGCAAAACGACTTTTGTCTCAAAATAGGAGATAAAGTAGATAGGCTTTTGAGTGATAGATAGGTTTAAGTCTCCACATACCTTTTAGTCGATGAAGATCCGCCAGTTCCTTGAGTAGTCCTTTGTTATGATGATTGCCATGGAGTTCTTGAGCTCACCTACACTTTTTATCCTAGTCCAAGACTTAGCTATAGTAGACTAGAAATCAAGACTTATAGTTTTGATCACTAACATTGACAAACATGCTTGAGATAGCAACGCATGCGAGTTCGACCGAGCAATGCTCTAACAGTTTGTGACTACTTTTTAACTTGCCTATCAGAGATTAAATCTCGAGCAAATCTTAGAGAAGATAGTACTCAACACGATAGAAAACAGCAAGATAGAACATGCAACTACATAGAAAATAGTTTGTTCTGGCTTCAAAATCCCAATGAAGTTTTTAAGTCGTTAACCTATAATGGTTTTAGAAAAACCTAGATTAAAGAGAATCGACTCTAGTCGCAACTAGTATCACACATGAGGTGTGGGGATTAGGTTTCCAAGTTGCTCGAGTTCTCCCTTATATAGTCTTCAAATCAGGGTTTGCAATCAATGTTACCTTGGTAACAAAGCATTCAATATTCACTTTTAGATGAAAAACTGATTAGACTCAAGCTAATATCTTTCAACCGTTAAATCGAACTTATCTTATTACATACAAATGAAAAGTAACTTCATTTAGATATGGGTAACCGTGCCTAAACGTGTACACTTTGTTGGCTCAACAATAGTTAACCGAAGTTAGCCATATGAACACTTTCGTATCAACCTTGTTCATATTAACACACCTAATTCAAATGACTCAAATGAAAATGGTTATAGAGTTGTTCAATTGTTTATATTCTCATAGAAGTATACAAGACACAATTGAAGAAAAATCGATTTTGATTCACTCGAATCAATTCATGAACATTATAGCCATGGTTTGCAAAAGATTTCATTCTTTATTATATAAATGTATTAGTTCATGAACAAACCGATTTTAGAACATAACCTTCTCAAATATTCAAACGGGTATCCTAAGTGTCCAGACTAAGTTTGGGTTCGCCAGTATGCGAAAGGGTACACATACCTTCCAAACTCAGTTGAATTTCCGGACATGAACTTGTGCCAGTACGCATACGGGTATGCATACTATGGTTCCCAGACTTGGAATAACTTGCAACAGTTAGCATACAAGTATGCATACTGTGCTATATCCAATCACGGTTGATTTGTTCTAAACTTTTATTTCAATTATTGAAACATTATTGGAAGACGACAATAGCTATCTCACACAAACTATTAGCTTCAAAGCAATTTTCAAGTGATCGATAGATCAATATGAAACATCCTGAGTCTACATCAAATGACTGTCTCACACAAATCATGTAAGATGTTACCAGGCAATTTTCACATGATCATCTTTTGACTTTCGTCAAGAATATAATATGAACTTGGTTAAATTGAAAGCTTACCAACACATATTTCCTGAAATATTTAAGCGAGTTAAACTCAGCTCGAAATATCAAATGTGTATAATCGAAGTCTATATAGCTATACGACTTTTGTCTCAAATAGGAGATAGAGTAGATAGACTTTTGAGTGATAGATGAGTTCAAGTCTCCACATACCTTTTGTTGATGAAGTTCCGCAAGATACCCTTAGTAGTTCTTCGTCTTCAATCGATGAATGCCGTGAATTCTAAAGCTCAACTACACTTTCTATCCCCTTTTGTTGAGATAGCAACGCTTGCGAGTTCGGCCGAGCAGTGCTCTAACAGGTGTAACCGATCCTGGTAATTGGTGTAACCGATCCTGGTGACCGGTGTGACCGATCACAAGCAATACCATGTGTATATGGTAACCGGTCCTGGTAATTGATGTAACCGATCCTGGTAACTGATATAACCGTTCCTGGTAACTTGTGTGACCGATCACAAGTGCTTCCATATCAGGGTATAACCGATCCCAGTTTTTGTTAGAACCAATTGAACCCATGGATGCGATTTGATATTTGATCAATTACATAGTTGTCTTGGAAACATATGAACCAATTCTAAACTTATTTGGAAGTGTGGTATAATCGATTCCAAGATTGTAAATATGAAAGAGGATTTACAAAGAAGAGATGTCAACATACTTTGAACACGAACAATAACTCTTATCTTTTATTGTTCAAAGATATTCCTTAGTACTCAAAGAGATCCTGCTCCGAAATAAATGAAGAATCTTTTAATTAAGGTTATTAGTTTTATATGCTTTAATTACCAGCATTTAAATGCGTATCTCTGGAGAATAACAAATTAGTAATGTGCATTTACTAATTTGAGATTTTCTATTGAGAGATTTCGGGAAATATTGGACAAATCATTTACCGGAATTATGAAAACCGAATGTGCATTTATTGCATATGTTGAGAATACTTTCGTTTTTGGAAATTCCTTGGTGTCCAAATATCATTGGTCTATAAATACCTAAGTTTGCATTTCTAGCAAACTATCCTAAGAGCCAGGCAAATTTCATCTTTTTGTTGATTCTGGTGGAGCCGTCTAATCGGAGAGGAAAGTACCCTAATTAGTAGAAATCTCTTACGACCGCTCGTTTAAAGACTTCTGTGGGATCAAGAAGCTCTACGAGTACCGTTGGTGGGAAACTAGATAATTGCGGTGCTATTAGTTTTTGATTGATTTGATTGACTAACGGTTGTTAAAACTTTGATTGCACCTAGTTTGTTTATTCTTGAGAATCTTCTCTTCTGATATAAGATTCACTCAAACTAGATCGTGTTTTCATCAATGACAGTCGGGGAAAAGTAAGAGGAAATGAAGACTTGTCAGCTCTTCCACAACACTTGAAAAACACTCTTATAAAAGAATAACCATCACCAAGTGCATGACTAAATTTAAAGATCATGGTACAAGCACCATTTAAACTTGGGTACTTAACTAAATAAAGTATCGACGAGATCTTTAGAACTGTTTGTAGATCTAAAGACATCTTGTGATAATCCATTGTTAACAGACTCCGTTCTATGCGTGATTGATCACAAGAGATTCAAGTGGTGTTGTGCAGGTTTTAATTGAAGATCAAAGAAGATTTGAAGACGAAGAAGATTTCTTATTAGTTTCTCATATCTTTGTGTTGCACAAACCTTGATCGGCTGGGATCCAACTAGAATCTGATTTATTCGATTGATTAGTTACGTGAGATCGACATTCACAATATATCTCTTTGAGATTTATTTGGATTGAGTGAGAATCTAAACTTGACTGCTTCTGTAGTTATTGGATAGATTGATCTAACCAGGAAAACGAGTTTATTAGCTTAAACGGAAGAGCCTTTGCATATGACTTGAGATATCTTTATCTTAAAGAATCAATAAAGTTGTTACTAAACAGATTTGTTGTTCCTTTACTGTTTGGAATATGATCCAAGGGAATTGTTCTAGTGCGTGCACTTTGAAAAGACGAGGGTACCCAAATATACCTCAAGCTAAAACTTTTCCTACCTATAAGTCCTTTCTCCGAAAGTGATTGTCTATGGACTGAGTCGAGACAATGCAACTAATAGGTTCACACTTTGTGTGATCGTCTATGTATACGAGGTCAAGACAATACAACAACGAAGTATGTTTACTTGATAAAAAGGTTCGGAATTAACCAAACATAATAAGATTGCTTATCAAGTAAATAGGAATTAACGTTTGTGTAATTTACTTTAATTATAATAAAACAATTATAATGCGGAAATATAAAGTAAATGACATAGCAAGATTTTGTTAACGAGGAAACCGCAAATGCACAGAAAAACCCGGGACCTGGTCCAGAATTGAATATTCTTAGGATTAAGCCGCTACACAAAATTAAACCAACTTCATATAGTTGAGACCAAGCAACTAAACCTATAGTTCACCTAGTTCCATATGTATTCCCACGCCTCCAACTTATGAATAAGTCACGTACTTGGAACAATTCCTTTGTTTCGTATTCCAAATAGTAAAGGAAGAACAAATCTGTTTGGTATCAACTCTCTTCAACCAAGTGATGTGAGTTCGACAAACACTCTTCTGTTTATCTCAAATAAACTCCTTCGTCAGGTTCTTAGATCTATCTTATGTTCAACTACCAAAGGTAATTGTTAAGATTTTGCAATCAATACTTTTAATCACAAAGAATTGTATTGATGCCGATCTACACAACTAATCAATCCAATCTACCACAAGGATAAACCGATAATCGTTGGATCCTTTTATACCGAAACAAGTATTGTGCACACCAAAGATTATGAA
Source organism: Papaver somniferum (assembly GCF_003573695.1). Classification (NCBI taxonomy): domain Eukaryota; kingdom Viridiplantae; phylum Streptophyta; class Magnoliopsida; order Ranunculales; family Papaveraceae; genus Papaver; species Papaver somniferum. The sequence goes on along the minus strand of NC_039364.1, from coordinate 170,111,577 downwards.
CCCCAAATCAGAAATCTTCAATATCTTCTTTGTATTCAAATATTCTTAGATCTTCAATAAACACCTGCACACAACAACTTGAATCTCTTGTGATCAATTACGCACAGAACGGAGTCTGTTAACAGTGGATTAGCACAAGATCGTCTTTAGCACTAACAACAGTCTAAAGATCCCTGTCGAAACTTCGATCTAGTTTGAGTGAATCTTATATCATAAGAGAAGATTTTCAAGCGCAAAAAAACTAGGTACAATCAAACTTCAACCACCATTAGTCAACCAAATCAATCGAAAACACAAGATAAACCGCAATTATCTTGTTTTCCACCAACGATACTAATAGAGCTTCTCAATCCCAAAGAAGACTTTAAACTGAGTGGGCGTAAGAGATTTCACCTAATTAGGTTACTCTCCTCTCCGAATAGGCGGCTTCACCAGTAACAACACAACCGAGGAAGTTTGTTGTCACGAAGGATTAGTTTGCTAGAAATGCAAACTTCAAGTATTTATAGACATGGAAGTTTGGACACCAAGGAATTTCCAAAACCAAAAATATTCTCAAATATATTCAATATATTCCAAATTCGGCTTCCATAATTCCTGGAAATGCTCTGTCCAAAATAATGACCGAAAATCTCTTTGGAAAATCTCAACTAGTAAATGCACATTACTAATTCTCATTTTCCTAAAATAAAATTAACAACCTTAAATAGAAGATTCTTAACTTATTCATATTTCGATCCTGGGATTTTCTTCCTGTAGCTATTAAGGAATAACTTTGAAAAATAAAAGATAAACATTACTGTACGTGTTAAAAGTATGTCAACATCCTTACTTTGTAAGTCCTGTTTCATACTTACAACCTTGAAACCGATTTGCCACACTTCCAAAAAAGTTTAGAATTGGTTCATCTGACTTTCAAAAACTATATGATTGATCAAGAACACTCAATCACAAATCATGGGTTTAACGGTTCTACCAAAACAAGTTTCGTTTCTACCTCCATGTGAGTACTGTGCATAGTCACACTAGCTTTCCAATATTTGGTTGACTAGGTACTAGGATCGGTTCCCCACATATACATGGTATCTAACTTATATATGTTGCACATGTCCATAGTATCGGTTCCCCTTTTCCTAAAAACGTGTTGCACATGTCCATATGATCGGTTCCCCTTTCTTCTACAAACTTGTTGCACCTCATACAAGGATCGATTCCCCTTTGTGATGTGTTGCACCTATTCATAGGATCGGTTCCCCTTTACCCAAATTCGGCTCAACAAATCACAAACTCGATCATACCATGTCAGGTGATTACTTAAGATCGGTTTCACTAATAAAAGTCATACCAATACATAAGTCAGGCCTTTGTGAATAGTTTTACCAAGAACACAAACAAGTCGTGAGCGGTTATACTAAATCACACATATTGGATGTTCACAAGATATGCAATGAATAAAAATCCCAATAACGCCTGGCGACTTCCTTAAAACACATGTAAAAACATTGTTTCCTAGGATGAAATCCTCACCTCATACCCATACATAATCACAATAGCATTTAAACGATTATGTTGATGTCTTATCTACAAAGTTTAATGGTTAAAAAATAAACATCATATTGTATTCCTTAATACTATCTCTATCTAGAGTGTTCATGCTTTGCAGTTTCATTTTCAATATGCACGACTTGAAAGATACATTAGGGAATGAAACAGTTCAAGTCAAATATGTTAGAGCACTGCTCGGTCAAACTCGCATGCGTTGCTATCTCAAGCATGTTTGTCAATGTTAGTGATCAAAACTATAAGTCTTGATTTCTAGTTTCTTATAGCTAAGTCTTGGACTAGGATAGTAAGTGTAGTTGAGCTCAAGGACTTCATGGCGATTCATCATACAAGTAGAAGAATTACTCAAGGAAGCGGTGGAACTTCTCAACAAAAAGGTATGTGGAGACTTGAACTTATCTGTCACTCAAAAGTCTATCTATTCTATCTCCTACTCTTTGAGACAAAAGTCGTATGCTATATATATAGACTAGATTATACACATTTGGTATTTCGAGCCGAGTATACCTCGCCTATCTATATCTCGAAATATGTGTTGGTAAGATTTTCGCTTCGACCAAGTTTATATTTACCTAGTGAAGAAAGTCATGAATGTTTCAATCACTTTGGAAATTTCTTTGACGAGAAATGGTGTAACAACTATATAACGCCCTCTAAGAATGTTTCAATGATTGGAATGAGAGTTTAGATTACATAACCAATGTATTCCTTAAATTGAAGTTCTCGAACTTTGTTGATCAAGAGAACCAGAAGTATGGCAAGTGCCAAGTCCGCGAACTCAGTCCGCGAACTGTCGAAGTTCTCAAACCCTAGAATTTATGCCGGAGTTAACAAACTACTTGCGTGAGCCAAGTCCGCGAACCCAGTCCGCGAACCGACGAAGTTCTCATCCCGAGAATTTCCGCTGGAGTTTGTGAACTCTGTCCGGTGTCTTAAGTCCGCAAACCTAGTCTGCCAACTTGAGAAGGTTATATATCTAAAGATGATTTCTGAACTTAATCTTAAAAGACTAAGGAATGCTTTTGCAAACCATGGCTATTAAAGTTCATGAACCGATTCTTGTGAATCAAATCATCTTAGCTTCAATTGTGTCTTGCGTAGTTACATAAGATTTCCTTGCAATTGAACAACTCTCTTAACTAGTTCATTTGAGTCATTTGAACTAGTTATGGTGAAGAAGAACATGGTTGGTATGAAACGTTCATATGGTTAACCTTTTGGTTAGACTATTGTTGAACCAACAATGTACACGTTTGTGTGCGGTTAACAAACCTAGAAGCGTACAGTCATTTGTGTATGACAAGCTAAGTTTTCGATCTAACGTTTGAGAAATATTAACTTGAATCTAAATCAGGTTTTCATCTAACAATGGATATTGATTACTTTGTAACTAAGGAAAAACCCTGATTTAAAAGACTATATAAGGGGACATCTAGCAACTCTGCAAAACTAATCCCCACACCTTATGTGTGCTACTAGTTTGTGTGCTAGAGTCGGTTCTCCTTTAACCTTTGATTTTCTTCTTCTAAAACCAGGTTAACGACTTTAAGAATTCATTGGGATTGTGAAGCCAGACCGATACTACTTTTATCGTAGTTGTGTGGTCTGATCTTGCATCTTCTATCGTAATAGTACAATCATATTGATTGGCTAGAGATTGTTTGTTTTCTCCGATAGGCAAGATATAAAAGTAATCACAAACATCTTCGTCTCATTATTTGTGATTCCACGACACCTTGTTTCGCTACCATACGATTAAGATTGTTGTGAGGTGATTGATTAATCTAGGCTTTTCTTCAGGAATATAAGACCGGATTATCAATTGGTTCATGTTCACCTTGATTATTATCAAAATACGGAACAAAATTTTTAGGGTTTTTCTGTGGGGGACAGATTGATCCTTTGATAGACTTGTCTGTGTGAGACAGATTTATTTATTGTTAAAGCCTACGATTTTGGGTCGTAGCAACTCTTAGTTGTGGGTGAGATCAGCTAAGGGAATCAAGTGTGCAGTATCCTGCTGGGATCAGAGGCGTAGGGAGTACAACTGTACCTTGGATCAGGGGGAGACTGATTGGGGTTCAACTATAGTCCAGTCCGAAGTTAGCTTGGAGTAGGATAGTTTCTGTAGCGGCTTAATACTGTGTGTATTCAATGGACCAGGTCCCAGGGTTTTTCTGCATTTGCGGTTTCCTCGTTAATAAAATTTCTGGTGTCTGTGTTATTTCAGTTTCCGCATTATATTGTTTATCTTTATAATTGAAATAATACAGGTTGTGCGTGTAGATCATCAATTGGTATAATCCAACCTTTGGTTGTTTGATTGTCAATGATTGATCCTTGGACATTGGTCTTTGGTTCCGTCCAAGTTATTCCTTGTGTTTGATTAAGACTCGCTGATTTCTATTAGCTTGAGTAAATCAAAACAAGAGAGAGATATTAACTCCTTGAGATACTTTTACCTAGATTGAGTCTGACTGTCTAGTTGATTCTCTAGAAAGTATTTCGGAGTTAGTCCATACAGATTTCTAAGCGAAATATTGGGTGTTGTTGTTAGACCCCCGCTTTTTCAATTGGTATCAGAGCAGGCAAACACGTTTAAGACCTTACAAGTTTGTGTTTTTAGCGATCTGACTCTATGGACATCTGTGCTATCTCAATAAACGTACCACCAGTCTTCGATGACTCAAACTATTTATTGTGGAAAATTTCTATGCGTACTTATCTTCAGTCGCGTGATTTCCAATCATGGGTTTATGTTGTCAATGGCTACGAGGTTCCCGTCGTTATAGTTTTAAATACTACCATGCCTAAAAACATCGGTTTATATACTACTGCTGAGTCTCTTGTTGCAAAGCAAAACTCCGACGGTTTGAATGCCATCATGCATGCCATTACCCCAGAACTTCGACACCTTGTGGCTTCGTGCTCCACGTCTAAAGATGCTTGGGATACTTTAGAAATTGTATTTGAAGGAAACACCAGCGAAAAGGAAGCTAGTCTTCAAAACCTTAACTCCGAATGTAAAAACCTTCATATGGCAGAAGAAGATTCATTTGATGAATTTTATCAGAAAATGTATGAAATTATTAATGCATCCTGTGCATTGGGTAGGACTATTCCTGAAAAGGAAATTGTGATGAAGATCTAAGATCGCTGCCATCTAAATACGAATCTAAAAAACATGCCATCGTTGAGGGAAATAACCTTGATACTCTTTTGCGAAATACGCTTGTTGGGAAGCTTAAAATCTTTGCTCACGAACTTAAATCAAAAGATAAACATCACTTGTCTAGCAGTCATGTTACTACTCCTGATGGAAAATCTCACCGCCCTCAATCGATTGATAAGAAAAATGAGAATTGCTTTATTTCTACGTTGTCTCTGCTTATACAACAACTTAAGAAAATTCTTAGACGAAGTAAAATAAAGTCTCAAAAAGAGGTTCAACCAATCAAAAAGAGGGATAAGAGAGTTCAGAAAAATTGTACTAGCGAAACTGGTCTCATGAGTGTTCATACTTCCAATGGTCTAGATATTGAGGTGAATAAGATAACTAAAGCATGGATGAATACTCTTGATTTTTGTCCTGAGAATGAAATATGTGATTGTTCTCTTAATCTCTCTGCTGAAAATCACAATTGTGGTTTTTGTACGACATGCCGAATTACTCCGACTATGTCTCATAAGCCGTGTCAACAAATGTCACCTAACTATGTATCACTCTCGATTCATCTTGACAACAAGGGTGATATAGAAAAACACAAGATGCTACCAAAACTCTCGAGTTTCTTGTGTAAAAATCAGGATCATCATAGCACGAGTAATCAAAAGCAGTCCTTTTCTGCTAAACGTTGTGTGCAAAAGAAGAAGAAGAAATTCTCTATGAAACCCTCCTTCCCTCAAAAAGTGTTTTCTAAAATGGTGCAAGAATCGCACAAATCTAAAATCAAGTTCAAAACTTTGATTAAAAGGGAAAAGAAGGTTGTGCATAACTCATCTTTCTTAAAGAATAAGCAGAAACTAGAATTAACAATCAGTTCTTCCCCTCACAAGAAAAATCCTAGTCCTATACTGGATTGGAATGGTTATGATCAGTAATCTTGTTGTTCATGATTCTTTCGCCTATCCCTCTTAGGAAAGAATCATGATTTTCAATAGGGATGTGTTGGAACGTGTTTGTTAATTACCTTGTAGTATTCTCCTGTGATACTGTTAATTGCTGTGTACAGTTTCTGGCTCCTTAAAAGATATTTTCTGGAGATAACTGAAGTCTGTTAGGGTTTGGTAAAAGGTCCTTTTTGGAATTTCTCCATCTTCATTCCTTTAAAAATGAAGTTCCTCCTTAATCATTTCATTTATCTTCTCCATCATGTCTTCAAGTCTTTCCAGTAAAGAAGGTGATGTTTGGACTGTTCTCTTTCCATATAAGAAGATACGATTCGATTCTTCTGATAATGTGATGAGCCCTGCACAGCTCTTCTCTGGATGGAAACATCTCTGTCTCTCAGCTTGATAAGCTCTCTTTAACAATGAATCTGGTCCTAGAACAAGTTCGTGCCCTAAAAAGTGAACTTGAAACTTCCTCCAAAAAAGAAGAAAAGATGGATCATCTGGAATCGAGGATTGATTTAATTGAAGATGAGCTTGATGAATACAAAAAATTTGAGAAGAGCACTGAAAGTAAGTGAAATGTTTTTAGGAGTATATCTAGTAAATCTTCTATTTTTCTATTTTAGTTGGAAGAATAACTAGTGATTTGAATAGCGAAGATTGTGACTACACATAGCTATTATTTTCATCTTCTTGTTTTTAGGTTTTTGGTTTAAATTCTAAAACTTTTTGAAGGATGATGTTTTGCAGTATTTAATCTTGATGATTTGTTATATTGCAATTTTTTATGGGATATTGGTGTTTACGTCCGTGAACTATGTTGTCCCATATTCTGTTAAAAGTAAAATCGTTCATGATCGGTATTCGTTTATTGGTTTAAGAATGAATAGACTTTTGACATATACAAAAGTTAAGCCTATATTGTCAATCATTGACGGAAGATAGGTTAAAATCTTTTGTATCCAAGGATTATTGGTATTGTATATGCGTGTGCAAAAGAATGAATCCTTGTGTATTCCACGGTATTGATCCATCATTTTTGTATTACCGTGGGGATCCGTAATGTGTCTTATGTTGAGCACGATACAACAAAGTTGATTATTTTTTATTAGCCTTGTTGGTTGTTCCTTAAGATGCTTTATGTTGAGCATATTAGAACTAGATTAATCATCTTGTTGGTTATTTAGTTATTACTCCACAAGTCTCTCTTGTGTTGAGTATATGAACGATTAAGCCAATCACTCTCTTGTATGGTTAACTTAGTCGTTGCTCCGTAAGTTTACTTATGTTGAGCACAATGAATTAAATTGATCACTTTTGTGTTTAATTTGATTATATATTCCGATTAAATTAATCATGGGTTTACTTATGATTAATTTGATTGAGTTTTTGGATATAAAAATCATTCTCATGGTTTTGGTGTCCAATAAAATCCTTCTTTTATCTTGAAATTAAGGTCGCTCGTTGTTGTTCTTTCGGGAATGACATCAAATGGGGGAGAGTTCTTTTGAACTTGTACTTAATGCTCATATCTTGAGGGGTGTGCGGCTGTGGAATTTTAGAGGGTTTATCGTGTATCTTTAACCTCCTTGATGAATGTTGTTAGCTTCGGCTATATGATTGCATCTAAATAAGATGGTGTGTGTTTCTTTCTCTCAGTCATGAAATGTCTCTTACGGAAATTTCATTATGAACCCGTTCTTGTACCTTTGCCAATTTTATTGACAAAAAGGGGGAGAATTAATATGTAGTTCACACTACAAATACATATGGTTTTCGGATCATTGTGTAAGGGGGAGTGGTTTTCATGTGAGACGGAGTATTGACTAAGGGGGAGTGATACATATCACCATAGTATTATTGTTGAATTTGTGATACAATTGAGCTTTGACACTGTGTAATAATACTAAGACATTGTATAACAATGATCGAGAACGATGCTTTATCATTGTTATAGCTACGGATCTTTAACAACGATGGTGCTAAACTTACAACCTTTGGGATCATTGGAGTACTTGGAAGTGACGAAGATTTCGAGGAATATTGAAGATTAGACATGTGGAATATGAGCTACTAAAGTTTCATTATCTTTTTTGTATTCCATATGTATTAATAGTTTTGTCACTAAAATTGACAAAGGGGGAGATTGTTAGAGCACTGCTCGGTCAAACTCGCATGCGTTGCTATCTCAAGCATGTTTGTCAATGTTAGTGATCAAAACTATAAGTCTTGATTTCTAGTCTCTTATAGTCTCGGACTAGGATAGTAAGCGTAGTTGAGCTCAAGGACTTCATGGCGATTCATCATACAAGTAGAAGAACTACTCAAGGAACCGGTAGAACTTCTCGACAAAAAGGTATGTGGAGACTTGAACTTATCTGTCACTCAAAAGTCTATCTATTATATCTCCTACTCTTTGAGACAAAAGTCGTATGCTATATATATAGACTAGATTATACACATTTTATATTTCGAGCTGAGTATACCTCGCCTATCTATATCTCGAAATATGTGTCGGTAAGCTTTTCGCTTCGACCAAGTTTATCTTTACCTAGTGACGAAACTCATGAATGTTTCAATCACTTTGGAAATTGCTTTGACGAGAAATGGTGTAACAACTATATAACGTCCTCTAAGAATGTTTCAATGTTGATCAAGAGAACCGGAAGTATGGCAAGTGCCAAGTCCGCAAACTGCCGAAGTTCTCAAACCCGAGAATTTCTGCTGGAGTTAACAAACTACTTGCGTGAGCCAAGTCCGCGAACCCAGTCCGCGAACCGGCGAAGTTCTCATCCCGAGAATTTCTGCTGGAGTTTGTAAAATCTGTCCGGTGTCTTAAGTCCGCGAACCTAGTCTGCGAACTTGAGAAGGTTATATATCTAAAGATGATTTCTGAACTTAATCTTAAAAGACTAATGAATGCTTTTGCAAACCATGGCTATTAAAGTTCATGAACCGATTCTTGTGAATCAAATCATCTTTGCTTCAATTATGTCTTGTGTAGTTACATAAGATTTCCTTGCAATTGAACAACTCTCTTAACTAGTTCATTTGAGTCATTTGAACTATTTATGGTGAAGAAGAATCTGGTTGGTATGAAACGCTCATATGGCTAACCTTTTGGTTAGACTATTGTTGAACAAACAATGTACACGTTTGGGTGCGGTTAACAAACCTAGAAGCGTACAGTCATTTGTGTATGACAAGCTAAGTTTTCGATCTAACGGTTGAGAAATATTAGCTTGAATCTAAATCAGGTTTTCATCTAACGGTGGATATTGATTGCTTTGTAACTAAGTTAAAACCCTGATTTGAAAGACTATATAAGGGGACATCTAGCAACTCTGCAAACTAATCCCCACACCTTACGTGTGCTACTAGTTTGCGTGCTAGTGTCGGTTCTTCTTTACCGTTTGGTTTTCTTCTTCTAAAACCAGGTTAACGACTTGAAGAATTAATTGGGATTGTGAAGCCAGACCGATACTACTTTTATCGTAGTTGTGTGATCTGATCTTGCATCTTCTATCGTAATAGTACAATCATATTGATTGGACAGAGATTGTTTGATTTCTCCGATAGGCAAGATATAAAAGTAATCACAAACATCTTCGTCTCATTGTTTGTGATTCCACGACATTTTGTTTCGCTACCATACGATTAAGATTGTTTTGAGGTGATTGATTAATCTAGGCTTTTCTTTGGGAATATAAAACCGGATTATCAATTGGTTCTTGTTCACCTTGATTATTATCAAAAGACGGAACAAAAACTTTATGGTTTTTCTGTGGGAGACAGATTGATCCTTTGATAGACTTGTCTGTGTGAGACAGATTTTTTTATTGTTAAAGCCTGCGATTTTGGGTCGTAGCAACTTTTAGTTGTGGGTGAGATCATCTAAGGGAATCAAGTGTGCAGTATCCTGCTAGGATCAGAGGCGTAGGGAGTACAATTGTACCTTGGATCAGTGGGAGACTGATTGGGGTTCAACTATAGTCCAGTCTGAAGTTAGCTTGGAGTAGGCTAGTGTCTGTAGCGGCTTAATACAGTGTGTATTCAATCTGGACTAGGTCCCGGGGTTTTTCTGCATTTGCGGTTTCCTCGTTAACAAAATTTCTGGTGTTTGTGTTATTTCAATTTCCGCATTATATTGTTTATCTTTATAATTGAAATAATACAGGTTGTGTTGTAGATCATCAATTGGTATAATCCAACCTTTGGTTGTTTGATTGTCATTGATTGATCCTTGGACATTGGTCTTTGGTACCGTCCAAGTTATTCCTTGTGTTTGATTAAGACTCGCTGATTTCTACTAGCTTGAGTAAATCAAAACAAGAGAGAGATATTAACTCCTTGAGATACTTTTACCTAGATTGAGTCTGACTATCTAGTTGATTCTCTAGAAAGTATTTCGGAGTTAGTCCATACAGATTGCTAAGCGAAATATTGGGTGGTGTTGTTAGACCCCCGCTTTTTCAAAATATCAATAACCTCAAGTGGAAGGATGATTTTGTCGTTGTAGTTTCTTACTTCTTCACTTCTTCAAGTCTTCGCAATACTTGTAATGTCTCATATCCTAATACTTTCAAGCTAACCTATACGAAGTTGACTCTAGTACATAACCAAGCGACTCTTAAAATGAGTTTTGATTCACTAAAATATGACAACCAAACTTGACATACTAACGTTTGGTGGGTTCAACCGAGCTATGCTCTAACAATGTCCCCCTTTGTCAATTTTAGTGACAAAACTCTTACAATCAGATGTATAAACAAATTACAAGAATTCATTACACATAAGCTTGATTCCCGAATTCAACAGCACAATAACCTGCATTCATTCAATCCTTAAATGCCGATGTTATAACAATAACAAAGCTAATACACCCTCTAAAGGTGAGATAGGTAGATTTCATCAATCCGCACGTCTTTGTTATGCCAATTAATATGATATGCTACCCCCCCCCCCCCCCCTTAGTCTATGCTTTCACTCTTTCATTGGATAAACGTTTAAGCACAATTGTTCTTTTCCTTAGTGATACCAATCAATATAAAATCAATACCAGTATCACTTGTTTACTCCATATTTTCTCCCCCTTTTGTCACAAAATGACAAAAAAACGAAAAAATAAAGGACAACACGAAAAGAATCTTACAAATCTCAAAATAATCTTGCAAACCTATAGAGTTAAGCACGAGGGTTCCACACACCATTTTTGATAACAAATATCAAAACCGAAACTACAAAGTAATTTGTTTTGATATGTTATCAAGTTAAACAATTGCCCGAAGAAATTTTCCCAATTTAGTTTAGCAAACCAAAAATCAACTAAGCGCCTTAGTCTCTTTGCTAAACCGATTGTATTTGCTTCATTCGATAAGACCAAAATAAAGATAACTCTATTTTTCTCATCAGGTTATAATTATCCATATAACTTAGACCTTTAAATTTTAAACAAGACAAGTACTAGGTTAGTTAACTAGCATTTCTTGTTAAGGCATTCGATTAGACTTCAATAACCGAAACCTCCACTTTGATAAGTCTAACTAAGATAAACTTAGCTTCTCTTATCTGGAATCAAATTGGACTAAACAACTCATCCCGTAAACCTTTTCTTTCGTTAAGCCATAAATAATTCATACAAACTAAATAAATCAACTTGCATAATTATTCACCTCAACCGGAAGCAATTGAATCAACATAAGCATTAAAACACTACAATTGCACCGAAATTTTGTAAGCCTAAACAATTGATACCACACAATAAAACAAGATAACAATAGTCTTAACCGGGACCAATTGAATCACACACACATCCATACACACATCATGGAATAAAACATCAATTGTACCGAAATTTTGTTAAGCAAAAGAAAAATATATATGAAATAGAATCAGGCTTTTCTTGAACAGGAAAACAATTAACTAACAACATTATTACCTCAAATTTCGCATCCACTTCTCCAATATGTTTGTATCTTCTTCCAAGGAGAATTGATATCGAAATATCATTATGTTGTCATCTTTATGCAAAACAAAAGAATAACAACAACCAACCTTTACCAGAGAAAGGTTGAAAACCGGTTTTAATAATTGCAAGCAAAAGTTGAAAACCGTCGAAACACATATGCTTTTATGCTAAACCAAAACCGATTCAACATATTGTGACTTTTTCACATATTGTTTCTACCAGAACCACTCATGATCCTTTGATAAAGCCTACCAACATGGGCTAGAACTTAATCCTGCTAAATCAAAAAGTCACCCAAACCATAAGGGTTCACAACATTATGAGATCGAATATCAAGGTAATAAAACCGAAATCAAACATCCCATAAACATCCATAGCAATAATAAAGCATTCAAGCACAGGCTATGTAAATCAAAAACCATCACAAGAAAAATTATAAATCAAATAATTTTATTCATAATAGTTTTTATCCATAATATACCTAATACAATCATTGAAAGAAATCAAAAATTGATGTCTATTTTCCTTTGCAATTCTAAATTCATCCTTTTAGGTCATCCTTTAAGGTAGAATCCGGATCAGAAGATTTGACCGGATTCCAATCATCTTCTATAATTATTAGTCTTGATTCAAGACTGACAACATTATCATTGACTTCCTTTCGCAAATCCCTTTGGTTGTTCCTTACTTCACATAAGATTAGATCTAATTTTAGTGAAAGATTCTTGAGAAGATTATCATTAAGAGAGGAGATCTCTTCATTAGGAACATCTCGTTGAAGTTCTGGAGATGAATCAGAATCGCCATCAGATGACTCGAGACGAAGTTTCTTGTTTGCAAACAATATAGTCCAGACCTTTTCGGTTTTTCGAGAGCTGCAACTAGAGGTAGACATACTGCCAAAACTCTATGAAAATGAAGTAAGAGGTCTTCCCTCTTATAAGTTCTAAAAAAATTTCTCAAAAATCTTTGAGAATATTATTTTACTTAAATTCTTAACCGAAAATCAAATTTTAGAAATATAAAAAAAAATATTTACATCTATATCCTTATTGTATACTTTTAAGGGTAGCGAGTAAGGATCCATGATAACCAGTTAGATGGTCACCTTTTGGTTGTTGAGATTCTTCCCTTGAAGATTTCAACATTCTTACATGGTTGAGGGGAATTATGTTTGAACTTTTAGGTTCAACTTTTAATCTTGATGTAAGATCATGACGTTCGAAGAACTTGTTCTCCCGCTTTGAAGAGATCTTTGATCTACACTTAGATCTTGATTTTACAGTTTTATACAGTCTCTCTCTCTGTTCAGTATCAGGACATTGCCTTTGAAAATGCCCTTTTTGTATGCACAAGAAGCACACACCAGAATTGTTGCGTTTTCTGGATCTAGATTTCACAGACTTATTTAGTCTTACCTCCTTGTCTCTTGATACATTCATACCAGATGAAGATTTATCAAATCAATTGAGTCTATTTCTCATTTTCTGATTTTCTGCTTTTAACTTCCTTATCTCATCTTGACAAGACTTAATATATAGAAAGAGTTTAGATACTTGTACCTTTTCAGAGTATTGAGTATCCTTGATTTTCTTTGGTCGCTTGTTATAATTTTCTTTATCATCCAGAAGACTCATTTTGAGTTGATCAATCGATGATTTTATTTCAATGATGTCAGATTCATAAGCTGAGTTCTTTTGTCTTTACATGGAAATAATTCTTTGAAAATCGATGGAGTAAACTCTTATTTAGTATCTAGAGTAGGAAGGACTTCAGAGTCATAGAAATCTGCAATAGTTGCAACATGATCTATCTCATCAACTTGATCATTCTCATCAGGACAATAATCAAGTGTGGCAGTGTAAGCATTTCTTTTCCACTGTGTGTCCTTAGTTGGACAGTCTGGAGAGATATGGCCGAACCCTCTACATTTGTAGCATTGAGGAATAATATCATCATCATCCCAAGTATCTTCACGTTTATGTGGATGAATATTATTTCTTTTTGACACTGGTGATTCTCTTTTTCGATGTCTCAAAAGTTTCTTGAATCGTTGAGTAATAAGAGACAAATGATAATTTAGTTCAGCTTCATCTTCAGAAGTTATATCTTCCTGGTCCTCGGAATCTTCCGAGTATTGAGTCGAAATCCCTTTTATGGCTTTATAGGCCAGATTGTCCTTTTGTTTAGACAAATTTTCTTGATCAAATATCTTCAGTTTTCAAACAAGAGAACTTCTAGATAGATACGAAAGATCATTAGCTTCAATGATTGCATGTTTTTTAGAGTCGTATCTAGACGACAATGATCTGAGAATTTTGCATACTATATCCTTTTTAGAGATAATCTTTCCAAGAGAGAAGGAGGCATTAATTATCTCAAATAGTTTAAGATGACACTCTTCAAAGGTGTCATTGTCATCCATTCGAAGGTTCTCCCAATCGAACGTAAGAGTTTGAAGTCTAGCTTATTTCTCTGAAGTGTTTCCTTCGATACGATCTGAAGGTTATCCCAAGATTTTTTCGAAGTTTTACATGTTGATACATGATGTTGTAGGTCACGACTTACAACATGTATTATAACATTCAAACCATCTGAATTATGCTTTGCAAGAGCCTTTTCTTCGTTTGAAAACTCCACTAAGCTTTTAAACTCAGTTTCTGAATTTTCTACCATTAGGTAATTATAACCATCGACGACTAATAGCCATGTATTAAAGTCTCGAGATTGAAGAAAAAATTTCATAGAAGATTTCCACCATAGATAGTTTGTTCCGTCAAATCTTGGAGGTACGTTAATTGAAGTCGATTCATGAGAACTCGAGTTCATTCTTATAGGCTGGATCGCACCAAACACATATTGTAAGATCTTTTCGTGTTTGCCCGCTCTGATACCAATTGAAAAGGTGAGGGTACCCAAATATACCTCAAGCTAAAACTTTTCCTACCTATAAGTCCTTTCTCCGAAAGTGATTGTCTATGGACTGAGTCGAGACAATGCAACTAATCGGTTCACACTTCGTGTGATCGTCTATGGATGCGAGATCGAGACAATACAACAACGAAGTACGTTTACTTGATAAAAAGGTTCGGACTTAACCAAACACAATAGGATTGCTTATCAAGTAAATATGAATTAACGTTTGTGTAATTTACTTTAATTATAATAAAACAATTATAATGAGGAAATATAAAGTAAATGACACAACAAGATTTTGTTAACGAGGAAACCGCAAATGCAGAAAAACCCCGGGACCTTGTCCAGAATTGAATACTCTCAGGATTAAGTCGCTACACAAAATTAAACCAACTTCGTATAGTTGAGACAAAGCAACTAAACCTATAGTTCACCTGGTTCTGTCTGTATTCCCATGCCTCCAACTTATGAATAAGTCACATACTTGGAACAATTTCTTTGGTTCGTATTCCAAACAGTAAAGGAACAACAAATATGTTTGGTATCAACTCTCTTCAACCAAGTGATGTGAGTTCGACAAAGTCTCTTCTGTTTATCTCAAATAAACTCCTTCATCAGGTTCTTAGATCTATCTTATGTTCAACTACCAAAGGTAATTGTTAAGATTTTACAATCAATACTTTTAATCACAAAGAATTGTATTGATGCCGATCTACACAAATAATCAATCCAATCTACCACAAGGATTAACCGATTATAGTTGGATCCTCTTATACCGAAACAAGTATTGTGCACACCAAAGATTATGAACCCCAAATCAGAAATCTTCAATATCTTTTTTGTCTTCAAATCTTCTTAGATCTTTAATAAACACCTGCACAGAACAACTTGAATCTCTTATGATCAATCACGCACAGAACAGAGTCTGTTAACAATGGATTATCACAAGATCGTCTTTAGCACTAACAACAATCTAAAGATCCCTGTCGAAACTTCGATCTAGTTCGAGTGAACCTTATATCAGAAGAGAATATTCTCTAGCATAAACAAACTAGGTGCAATCAAAGTTAACCTCAATCAAATCAATCGAAAACACAAGATAAACCGCAATTATCTAGTTTCCCACCAACGATACTAATAGAACTTCCCCAAAGAAGACTTTGAACTGAGCGTCCGTAAGAGATTTCGTCTAATTAGGTTACTCTCCTCTCTGAATAGGCGGCTACACCAGCAACAACACAACCAAGGAAGTTTGCTGCCACGAAAGATTAGTTCGCTAGAAATGCAAACTTCATGTATTTATAGACAAGGAAGTTTGGACACCAAGGAGTTTCCAAAATCGAAAATATTCTCAAAGATATTCAATATATTCCAAATTCGGTTTCCATAATTCCTGGAAATGTTCTGTCCAAAATAATGACCGAAAATCTCTTTGGAAAATCTCAACTAGGAAATGCACATTACTAATTCTCATTTTCCTAAAATAAAATTAACAACCTTAAATAAAAGATTCTTAACTTATTTATATTTCTATCCTGGGATTTTCTTCCTGTAGCTATTAAGGAATAACTTTGAACAATAAAAGATAAACGTTACTGTACGTGCTCAAAGTATGTCGACATCATTACTTTGTAAGTCTTCTTTCATACTTACAACCTTGAAACCGATTTGCCACACTTCCAAACAAGTTTAGAATTGGTTCATCCGACTTTCAAGAACTATGTGATTGATCAAGAATACTCAATCACAAATCATGGGTTTAACGCTTCTACCAAAACAAGTTTCGGTTCTACCTCCATGTGAGTATTGTGCATAGTCACACTAGCTTTCCAAAATTCGGTTGACTAGGTACTAGGATCGGTTCCCCACATATATATGGTATCTAACTTATATGTGTTGCACATGTCCATAGGATCGGTTCCCTTTGCCTAAAAACGTGTTGCACATGTCCATAGGATCGGTTCCTCTTTCTTCTACAAACTTGTTGCACCTCATACAAGGATCGATTCCCCTTTGTGATGTGTTGCACCTCTTCATATCGGTTTCCCTTTACCCAGATTCGGTTCAACAAATCACAAACTTGATCATACCATCTCAGGTGATTACTTAAGATCGGTTTCACTAATAAAAGTCATACCAATACATAAGCCAGGCCTTTGTGAATAGTTTTACCAAGAACACAAACAAGTCGTGAGCGGTTATACTAAATCACGCATATTGTATGTTCACAAGATATGCAATGAATAAAAATCCCAATAACGCCTGGCGATTTCCTTTTCGATTCATAAACAAGTTTATGAACTTACTTCCTTAAAACAAATGTAAAAACATTATTTCCTAGGATGAAATCCTCACCTCATACCCATACATAATCACAATAGCATTTAAACGATTATGTCGCTTGATTATTTGTAGCGAAATATTGGGTGTGGTTGTTAGACCCCCGATTTGTTATTATAATATCAACAACGACATTTAAGGATTGAATGTATACAGGTTATTGTGTTGTTGAAACTCGGAATCAAGCGTATGTCTAATGAATTCTTGTAATTTGTATATCCATATGATGTAAAAGTTTTGTCCCTAAAATTGATAAAGGGGGAGATTGTTTGAGCATAGCTCGGTTGAACCCACAAAGCGTTGGTATGTCAAGTTTGGTTGTCATATTTTAGTGAATCAAAACTCATTTAAAGAGTCGCTTGATTATTTACTAGAGTCAACTCCGTATAGGTTAGGTAGAAAGTTACTAGGATATGAGACTTACAATTATTACATGAAGACTTGAAGAATGTGAAGAAGTAAAGAGCTACAACAACGACATCATCCTTCCACTTGAGGTTAGTAATATTTGACTTGAACTGTTTCATTCCTAACATATCTTTCAAGTCATGCATATTGAAAACATAACTGCGAAGCTGTGAATGATTATACTCTAGATAGACATAGTATTAAGGAATTCCAATACGAAGTATAACGTCTATCTTTTGAACTTCGTATATAAGACATCGGCATAATCGTATGAATGCTATTGTGATTATGTGTATGGGTATGGGTGAAGATTTCGTCCTAGGAAACAATGTTTTACATTCGTTTAAAGGAAGTACAATTCATAAACTTTTTTTATGAATCGAAAGGGAAATCACTAGGCTTATTGGTATTGTTATTCATTGCAAATATTTGGATTACCAATATGTGTGTTTAGTATAACCGCTCATAACTTGTTTATGTATCTTGGTAAAACTATTCACAAGGCCTGACTTTTGTATTGGTATGACTTTTATTAGTGAACCCGATCTTAAGTAATCATCTGAGATGGTATGACCAATATGTGTAATTGGTGTGACCATTCCTACTCATTGGTGTGACCGATCCTATAACTTGTGCAACCGAATACAAGTTTATACCATATATATGTGGTAACCGATCCTAGTGCCTAGTCAACCAACTTTTAGTAACTAGTATGACCGATCTTAGTACCCACATGTAGGTATAACCAAAACTTGTTTTGGTAGAACCGTTAAACCCATGAATGGTGATTGAATATTTTTGATCAATCACATAGTTCTTAGAAATCAGATGAACTAATTCTAAACTCGTTTGGAAGTGTGGCAAATCGGTTCCAAGATTGTAAATATGAAAAAGGATTTACAAAGTAAACATGTCGACATACTTTGAACATGTGCAGTAACTCTTATCTTTTATTGTTCAAAGATATTCCTTAATAGCTAAAGGAGAATCCCGGATCGAAATAAATTGAGAATCTTTTAATTAAGGTTTTTAGTTTTATATGCTTTTAATTTCTAGCAATTAAAATGCATGTCTTTAGAAAATAAAAATTGGTAATGTGCATTTACTAATTGGAGATTTTCTACTGAGATATCGGTCAATATTTGGACAGAGCATTTCCAGGAATTATGAAAACCGAATTTGGAAATATATTGCATATATTGAGAATATTTTCGGTTTTGGAAATTCCTTGGTGTCCAAACTTCCTTGGTCTATAAATATTGAAGTTTGTATTTCAAGCAAACTAATCCTCAGATCCAGCAAAACTACCTAGTTGTGTTGTTACTGGTGGAGCCGTCTATTCGGAGAGGAAGGTACCCTAATTAGGAGAAATCTCTTAAGACCGCTCGTTTTAAAGACTTCTTTGGGATTGGGAAGATCTACGAGTACCGTTGGTGGGAAACTAGATAATTGCAGTTTATTATTATTTTTCGATTGATTTGATTGACTAACGGTAGTTGAACTTTGATTGCACCTAGTTTGTTTATGCTTGAGAATCTTCTCTTCTGATATAAGATTCACTCAAACTAGATCGAAGTTTCGTCGGGGATCTTTAGACTGTTTGTAGATCTAAAGACGTCTTGTGATAATCATTGTTAACAGACTTCGTTCTGTGTGTGGTTGATCACAAGAGATTTAAGTTGATTGTGTGCAGGTGTTTATTGAAGATCTAAGAAGATTTGAAGACAAAGAAGATTGGTTGTTTGAGTTCATAATCTTTGGTGTGCACAAAACTTGATTTGCTGGGGATCCAACTATAATCGTTTTATCTTTGTGATAATCTTGATTGATTAATTGAGTAAATCGGCATCAATATAGTATCTTTGTGACTCAGAAGTATTGATAGATAGATCTAAGAACCTGGCAAAGGAGTTTATTGGGATAAACGGAAGAGCCTTTTGTCAAACTCAAATCACTTGTTTGAAAAGAGTTGTTACCAAACAGATTTGTTGTTCCTTTACTGTTTGGAATACGAACCAAAGGAATTGTTCCAAGTGCGTGACTTATTACAAGTTGGAGGCGCAGGAATACAAACGGAACTAGGTGAACTATAGGTTTAGTTGCTTGGTATTAACTATACGAAGTTTGTATAGCGGCTTAATCCTGAGAGTACTCAATTCTGGACAAAGTCTCAGGGTTTTTCTGCATTTGCGGTTTCCTCGTAACAAAGTCTTATTGTGTATTTTACTTTTCTATTTCCGCAATTATAATTATTTTATTATAATTAGAAGTAAAATACATAAACGTTAATTCTTATTTACTTGATAGCAGTCCTATTGTGTTTGGTTAAGTCTGAAATTATTATCAAGTAAACATACTTCGTTGTTGTATTGTCTCGATCTTGAATCCATCGTCAATCACACAAGTTATCTTGTTGTCGTATTGTCTCGATCTCGTATCCATAGACGATCACACGAAATGTGAACCGATTAGTTGTACTGTCTCGACTCATTCCATAGACAATCACTTTCGGAAAAAGGACTTATATGTGGAAAAGTTTTAGATTGAGGTATATTTGGGTACCCTCGTCTTTTCAATTGGTATCAGAGCAGGCAAACACGAAAAAATCTAACAATATGTGTTTGGTGCGATCCACCTATAAGAAAATGAATCTTATGAATGATTGAGATAACGTACCACCAAGATTCAATGGGATGAATTACCCATTTTGGAAAGATACCATGAGAACCTTTCTTCAATCCCGAGATTTTAATACTTGGCTATTAATCGAAGACGAATATCAAAGACCAACAGTAGAATATCCAGAAGTAGAGTTTAAACGCTTAGCATTCTACAGTTATGAAGAAAGAGCTCTTTCACAGCAGAACTATGATGGTCTTAATTCCATCATACACGCAGTAAGTGATGATCTTCTGCATCATATTCTATCATGTGAAACTTCTAAGGAGGCATGGGATACTCTTGAGACCGTATTTGAAGGAAGTGATTCCAAGAAAGAAACACGACTTCTTTCCCTTTCTTCCGAATGAGAATATCTTAAAATGGATGATAACGACACCTTTGAGGAGTTTAACTCTAAACTTTCTGAGATTGTCACTGCTTCTTTATTACTTGGAAAGGTGTTAGATCATAGCTCGGTCGACCTCGCATGCGTTGCTATATCAAGCATGTTTGTCAATGTTAGTGATCAAAACTATGAGTCTTGATTTCTAGTCTACATAGCTAAGTCTCGGACTAGGATAGAAAAGTGTAGTTGAGCTCAAGGACTTCATGGAGATTCATCATACAACGACGAAGATCTACTCAAGGAACCGTGGAACTTCATCAATAAAAAGGTATATGGAGACTTGAACTTATCTATCACTCAAAAGTCTATCTATTCTATCTCCTACTTATTATGAGACAAAAAGTCATATGTAATATAGACAGGATCATACACATTTGACATTTCGAGCTGAGTATTCACTACTTATCTTTTTCTCGAAATCGTGTGTTGGTAAAGCGTTTCGCTTTGATCAAGTTTATCTTCACCTAGTGACGAAAGTCATGAAAAGTTTCAATTACTTTGTGAATTGTTCTGACGTGAAACGGTATGTGAATAACGGCTATATAACAACCTCTAAGAATGTCTCAATGATTGGAATGAGAGTTTAGATTACATAACCATGTATTCCTTAATCCGAAATTTTCTAACTTTGTTGATTGAGAGAAACCGGAGGAATTGGCTTTGCCAAGTCCGCAAACCTAGTCCGCGAACTCAGTCCGCGAACTGACGGAAGTTCTCTTGCCGAGAATTTCTGCTGGGATTTTCCAAAAACTCGTTTGCGTGTTTAGTCCGCGAACTCAGTCCGCAAACCTAGTCCGCGAACTGACGAAAGTCTTTTTGCCGAGATTTTCTGCTGATTTTGGAAAACTCTGCTGGTTGCCTTAAGTCCGCAAACTTGTTTGTGAGCTTAAGTGGTTATGATCTAAAGATGTGCTCTGAACATGAAACTTAAATTACTAAGGAATGCTTTATGCAAACCGTGGATATAAAGTTCATGAGCCGATTCATCGAATCAAATCATCTTTGTTTCAATTGTCTCTTGTGTAGTTACATAAGATCTCATAGCAATTGAACAACTCTCTAACTAGTTCATTTGAGTCAATTGAAATAGTTATGGTGAATAAGAACTAGGTTAATATGAAATGCTCATATGGTTAACCTTTTGGGTTACTATGTTGAACCAACATACACGTACACGTTTGGGCATGGTTTTCACAAACCCAGTAAACGTCTACCCAAGTGTGTGTGACAAGCTAAGTTTTCGATCTAACGATTGAGAAATATTAGCTTGAATCTAAATAAGGTTTTCGTCTAACGATGAATATGGATTGCTTTATAACTAAGGCAAAACCCTGATTTGAAGGCTATATATAGGAGACATCTAGCATTGGGCAAAACTAATCCCCACACGTCTGTGTGATACTATTGCGCTCGCTAGAGTCGATTCTACTTTAACCTTTGGTTTTCTTCTATAAAACCAGGTTAACGACTTAAAGACTTCATTGGGATTGTGAAGCCAGACCGATACTACTTTTATCGTAGTTGTGTGATCTGATCTTGCATCTCCTATCGTACGAGTACAATCTATTGATTGGCTTGAGATCGTGAGAGTTCTCCGATAGGCAAGATAAAGAAGTCACAAACATGTTCGTCTCACTGTTTGTGATTCCTCGACAAACCGCTTGTGTAGTCAAGAAGGATTGTTGAGAGGTGATTGATTAATCTAGGCTGTTCTTCGGGAATATAAGACCGGATTATCAATTGGTTCCTGTTCACCTTGATTTTATATCTTAATACGGAACAAAACCTAGGGTTTTTCTGTGGGAGACAGATTTATCCTTTGATAGACTTTTCTGTGTGAGACAGATTTGTTTATTATCAAGTCTGCGATTTTGGGTTGCAGCAACTCTTGTTGTGGGTGAGATCAGCTAAGGGAATCAAGTGCGCAGTCCTGCTGGGATCAGAGGCGTAGGAGTACAACTGTACCTTGGATCGGTGGGAGACTGATTGGGGTTCAACTATAGTCCAGTCCGAAGTTAGCTTGGAGTAGGCTAGTGTCTGTAGCGGCTTAATACATGTGTATTCAATCTGGACTAGGTCCCGGGGTTTTTCTGCATTTGCGGTTTCCTCTGTTAACAAAACTTCTGGTGTCTGTGTTATTTCTTTTCCGCATTATATTTTATATAATTGAAATAATACAGGTTGTGCGTTAAGATCATCAATTGGAAATCCAACCTTTGGTTGTTGATTGATATTGATTGATCCTTGGACATTGGTCTTTGGTACCGTCCAAGTTATCTCTCTTTGATAAAGACTCGCATTTATTTGCTTGAGTAAAATCAAATCGAAGATTGAGATATAACTCTTGATATACTTTTATTAGATTG
Organism: Papaver somniferum; assembly: GCF_003573695.1. NCBI lineage: Eukaryota > Viridiplantae > Streptophyta > Magnoliopsida > Ranunculales > Papaveraceae > Papaver > Papaver somniferum. The sequence continues at coordinate 170,088,836 of NC_039364.1, read as the reverse complement.
AGTCTACTGTCTAGTTGATTCTCTAAAAGTATTGGAGTTTGTCCATACAGATTGCTAAGCGAAATATTGGGTGGTGTTGTCAGACCCCCGCCTTTTCAATTGGTATCAGAGCAGGCAAACACATTAAATACCTCAAAAGTCTGTGTTTGTAGCGATCTGACTATGTGGACTATAAAGTCTCAATAGACGCTTCACCAGGTTTAAAAAACAACCGCAAGAAAAGGTCTGACAAACTGGTGTCTCTTCAAAAAGGGTTGGATGAATAAATCCGGATCAACTATGATCTTGTTGCAGAAATTGCAATTCTTAAGGATTTGATATCTGGAAATACTCCCTTTGAGAAGTTGAAAAATCTCAGTTGTTCCTATTTCAGGAAAAGTCATAAATCAAATAGTAATCAACGACAAAATGTTGAGAAAACTGATATGACAAGTAACCAGTCATACAATCTTCAAAACATAGGCTCATGTTGTGATCCATACGATCATATATATTAAGCTTGTATGTCCTTTCAAAAGAGTCTTAACATCGCAAGTAATCTTTGTAAGAAAGCTAACAACTGTATGATTCTCTAAAAGTTCATACAACACTACCAGGAAACTCTAAATTGAGAAGTACTAGTAGTATGGGTGCCTTTGCTTTAAGATACACATCTCCCTTTCAATGGTTTCTTGATAGTGGATGCAGTCGACATATGACAGGTGATCTCACTTGGTTTGTTTCGTCTGTTGACTATGAAGGAGGTCCTATAACATTCGGAGATGGAAGTTGTTGATACATTAGCAAAAAGGGAACGATCAAGCTACCCGATGTTCCAGAAATCCATGATGTGGTATACGTTAAAAGTATGACTGCTAATCTTCTTTCTATTAGTCAAATTTGCGACAAGGGCCATCGAGTTGTCTTCAATGCGAATGGATGTGACATTGTTGACAAATCTGGGAAAGTGATTTTTCAAGGAACTCGTGGTAAAAACAACTGTTATCTTCTTGATACTCAGTTTATCAACCGTTGCAATTTGACTAAGGTGGAATATACACATCTTTGGCATGAACGTTTTGGTCACATTAATTATCTCTTTCTAACTAAGATCATTAACAAAGAACTTGTTAGAGGCATTCCCAAAATCAATGCAAAGATTGAAGGTGTAAGTGGTGCCTGCCAAAAGGGTAAGCAAATGAAAGTTCACCACAAATCATCTCGATATATTCTCACTAAAGCTCCACTTGATTTAATTCATATGGACTTCTTCGGACCAATTCAACAACCCACTGTTGCCGGTAAGAAGTATGCTTTAGTTATGGTAGATGATTACACTAGATCTACTTGGGTTGCATTTCTATCCCATAAGAATGAAACCCTCAATGAATTCAAGATTATTGTTAAAAGAATCCAGAACGAACAAGGTCGCAAACTAAAGAAAATTAGAAGCGATCGTGGCACTGAATTCAAAGACACTAAGGTATTTGAGTTCTGTGAAGAACTGGGGATCATTCAATAATATTCACCACCAATTACTCCTCAAGCTAATTGAGTTGCTGAGAGAAAGAATAGGAACATCCAGGAAATGGCCAGGGTAATGCTCCATAACAAAAACTTACCTTTAAGATTTTGGGGAGAAGTTGTCTTTACAACATGTTACTTGATCAACCGTGTGTATTTACGCTCTAAAACCCTTAACACTCCTTATGAGTTATGGTATGTAAGGAAACCCAACCTACACTATCTCAGGGTGTTTGGAAGTAAGTGCTATATTCTGAAAGATCGAAAACAGAAAGGGAAATTCGACACCAAAAGTGACGAAGGTATCTTTCTTGGCTATGCTTCTGATAGTCGTGGTTTTCGAGTTTTTAATCTCAGAACACAAGTCATGATGGAATCTGCTAATGTTATCATCGATGACATTAGTAATTTTCGTCAAGATAGTTCTCCTACTGAGTTGCCTCCAACTGAGACAATTGAGAAAGTCAAAGAAATTCCAGAATCAGTTGAAGTTATCCCAACAGTTACTGATCCTGACATTTCTAGTGATGAGGAGAAGATCACTGATCAAGCCATTCCTGATGAACAAGAACGTGTCCCTCCACGATATCTTTGGGTTCAAAGGAATCATGACCCCAAAGTATCATTGGGGGAAGGGATTCTACAGCCAAAACAAGGGGTCAACTTCAAAATATATGCAATTTTGGTTGTTATCTTTCACAGGTGGAACCAAGGAATATTGATGAAGCTCTGAAAGATCCCTTTTGGGTAAATGTGATGCATGAAGAGTTAAATCAATTTGAAAGACAAGATGTCTTGGAACATGTACCTTGTCCTCCAAATGTCAATATTGTTGGTACCAAATGGATATTCATAAACAAGTCTGATGAATTTGGAACAATTGTCAGAAATAAAGCTAGACCTGTCGCTCAAGGATATTCACAGATTGAAGGAATCAATTTTGACGAAACCTTTGCACCTGTGGCACGTCTTGAGTCCATTCTACTTTTATTCGCCCATGCCTGCTTTCTCAAGATTAAGTTGTTTCAGATGGACATAAAATCAGCGTTCCTGAATGGAATTTTAAAAGAGAAAGTCTATGTTGCTCAACCTAAGGGGTTCGAAAACCCTGATTTCCCAGATCATGTGCTAAAGCTCAAAAAGGCGTTATATGGATTGAAGCAAGCACCAAGAGCCTGGTTTGAGAAACTTACTACCTCTCTTATTAGAAAAGGTTTTTCAAGAGGATGAGTTGATAAAACATTGTTTACCAAATGGAGTGGGAAAGATGTGGTCATTGCTCAAATCTATGTAGATGATATCATCTATGGATAATTTGTGAAAAATTCTCAAAAGATTTCCAAGTCTCTCTTGCCAAAGAGTTTGAAATGAGCAATGTTGGTGAATTGAAATTCTTCTTAGGATTACAGATTCAACAACATAAAGAGGGTATTTACTTATCCCAAGAGAAGTACGCACGTAATCTTGTGTCAAGATTTGGTCTGGATAAGTCGTCTCCTAAGTTGACTCCTATGCCTACTACTGGTAAATTACACAGGGATGAGAAAGGAGCAAAAGTGGATCAAAAATTATATCGATCCATTATAGGTAGCCTTTTGTATCTTACAACTACTAGACCTGACATTTCTTTCAGTGTTGGTTGTTGTGCCAGGTTTCAGGCGGATCCAAAAGAATCTCATCTTGCAGCTGCAAAGAGAATCATACGATATATAAATCACACTGTTGGGTATGGTCTCTCGTACACTTTTGATACTAATGCTGACCATTCTGCTTATTGTGATGTTGTTTGGACAGGATGTGTAGAAGACAGAAAAAGTACATCAGGGGGCTTCTACTATGTAGGTCTCAGCCTTGTAGCGTGGCATAGCAAGAAGCAAAACTCTCAATCCCTGTCCACATGTGAAGCAAAATATATTGCTGCCGGATCGTGTTGTACTCAACTCCTATGGATGAAACAGATGCTTGTTGATTATGGAATTGATACTGGAATAACGAAGATCTTTTGTGATAACTCCAGTGCGAACTGACGGAAGTTCTCTTGCCGAGAATTTTTGCTGGGATTTTCCAAAAACTCGTTTGATTGTTTAGTCCGCGAACTCAGTCCGCGAACCTAGTCCGCGAACTGGCGGAAGTCTCTTTGCCAAGATTTTCTGCTGAGTTTGGAAAACTCTGCCGGTTGCCTTAAGTCCGCGAACTTGTTTGTGAGCTTAAGTGATTATGATCTAAAGATGTGCTCTGAACATGAAACTTAAATTACTAAGGAATGCTTTATGCAAACCGCGGCTATAAAGTTCATGAGCCGATTCATCAAATCGAATCATCTTTGTTTCAATTGTGTCTTGTGTAGTTACATAAGATCTCATAGCAATTGAACAACTCTCTAAGTAGTTCATTTGAGTCAATTGAACTAGTTATGGTGAAGAAGAACTGGGTTAATATGAAATGCTCATATGGTTATCCTTTTGGGTTACTATGTTGACCAACATACACGTACACGTTTGGGCATGGTTTTCACAAACCCAGTAAACGTCTACCCAAGTGTGTGACAAGCTAAGTTTTCGATCTAACGGTTGAGAAATATTAGCTTGAATCTAAATCAGGTTTTCATCTAACGGTGAATATGGATTGCTTTGTAACTAAGGCAAAACCCTTATTTGAAGGCTATATATAGGAGACATCTAGCATTGGGCAAAACTAATCCCCACGCGTCTGTGTGATACTAGTGCGCTCGCTAGAGTCGATTCTCCTTTAACCTTTGGTTTTCTTCTCTAAAACCAGGTTAACGACTTCATTGGGATTGTGAAGCCAGACCGATACTACTTTTATCGTAGTTGTGTGATATGATCTTGCATCTTCTATCGTACGAGTACAATCTATTGATTGGCTTGAGATCGTGAGAGTTCTCCGATAGGCAAGATAAAAAAGTCACAAACATCTTCGTCTCACTGTTTGTGATTCCTCGACAAACTGCTTGTGTAGTCAAGAAGGATTGTTGAGAGGTGATTGATTAATCTAGGCTGTTCTTCGGGAATATAAGACCGGATTATCAATTGGTTCCTGTTCACCTTGATTTTATATCTTAAGACGGAACAAAACCTAGGGTTTTTCTGTGGGAGACATATTTATCCTTTGATAGACTTTTCTGTGTGAGACAGATTTGTTTATTATCAAGTATGCGATTTTGGGTTGCAGCAACTCTTAGTTGTGAGTGAGATCAGCTAAGGGAATCAAGTGCGCAGTATCCTGCTGGGATCAGAGACGTAGGAGTACAATTGTACCTTGGATCGGTGGGAGACTGATTGGGGTTCAACTATAGTCAAGTCCGAAGTTAGCTTGGAGTAGGCTAGTGTCTGTAGCGGCGTAATACAGTGTGTATTCAATCTGGACTAGGTCCCGGGGTTTTTCTGCATTTGCGGTTTCCTCGTTAACAAAACTTCTGGTGTCTGTGTTATTTCTCTCCCGCATTATATTTTTTTATATAAATGAAATAATACAGGTTGTGCGTTGAAGATCATCAATTGGAAATCCAACCTTTGGTTGTTGATTGATATTGATTGATCCTTGGACATTGGTCTTTGGTACCGTCCAAGTTATCTCTCTTTGATAAAGACTCGCAGATTTCCATTTGCTTGAGTAAAGATCAAATCGAGAGATTGAGATATAAACTCTTTGATATATCTTTTTATTGATTGAGTCTAACTGTCTACTTGATTCTCATAAAAAGTATATTGGAGTTTGTCCATACAGATTGCTAAGCGAAATATTGGGTGATGTTGTTAGACCCCCGCTTTTTCAAAAGGCTATACCTGAAAAGGAAATAGTATGCAAAATTCTCAGAGTGTTACCATCCAGATACAAGTCTAAGAAACATGACATAATAGAAGCAAATGATATTTCTATACTTTATCGAAGCTCTCTTGTAGGAAAGTTAAAGATCTTTAATAGAGAAATTCTGCTGAAGAATCAAACTGAGAAACGTTGTCAAGGAGACAAGGTACTTGTTGAAAAGGATCTTGACTCAACAATTGTGCTTCTAGCGCAACGAATCAAGGACATATTATCTAATGGTAAATATGTTCCTAATACATTATCTTTTTGTCATAAAAAGCATAATGAAGAAATCCAATGTTTCAAGTGCCGAAGATTCGGACATATGGCTAAACATTGTTCCAGCAGAAGTGCAACAAGGCTTATGTCTCTACTCTAGATGATTCCGGAGGAAGAACCCTATGAAGAAATATCTAACTGTGATCCACTTCTTTCCAACTCTGCCAGTGACGAATCTTATGAGTCTAATCAACTCCTAAAAGACTGTTTAGAAAAACTTGAGCCGGGGATTAAGGGAAATAAAAGGTTAAGCCTAGATCTTGACAACCTTTTGAAATTCCTGTCAGATAAAACCCGAAAGGTGAAGTCTGACCAAGAAAAATTGGTTGAAAAACCAAAAGGGTCATAAACTAGTTGTTCTGATAATATACTAAGTTATTCATGTGGAGGAAACAACCACACTGCAATATTCCATGGAAACAAATTTATCAAGGCTCTTCGCAAAGGGATAAATATTTTGAAGACTGGTAAGTTTATTAGATCTCAAAAGAAAATTGCAAACTCTTCCAATTGCAAGAGGAAGAAAGAACATAAGGAAAAACAGTTTATTGTGTTTATAAGTCATCCTAAGGATGTCTTTGTTACCTATAGTGAGAATAACTCTCATCTCAACACACACTGATTGTGTTGAAAAATGCATCCTCGCTTGTAGCCCAAAATTCTGATTGTGAGGAAACATAAATTTGGGCAGGATGTACATATTTGTTCCTTCAGTAAAAATATTCTTAATTGATATCTCTTACTTTTTGGAAAAATATATTCGGTTTCCATAAACCAAATTATTCCTTGATTTTCTCCCATTGTATATATAATTTCTTCATGTCCGAAAGTAGACTATATTGCTTCAATGGAGAATCCGGCAAAAGAAGGATCGCCTCTTGATGATTTAGCACTTTGTGCATCAGTTTTGACTGAAACTCTTGATGTATCTCAGCATGATAATCCTCAAGATTCTCTAAGAAAACAAATTCTTACTGTTCGAAGTTGCATTAGACATCATGAGTTGATGATAAAGGATTCAAAAGAAGTACTTGCTGATCTTCATTCTCAACTGTTTGAAATGAAAAAATCATCTATTGGGAAAGGAAGTGCTCAGAAGAATTTGAATCCAGTTTTTGAAAGAAATCTTCACAAGAATTGAGAAAGAGAATAGACAACAGTTTTTGATTTCTTTCAATAATTGTATTAGGTCTATTATGAATAAAACTATCTATTATTTGTGAATAAAAAGATTATTAGTTTATAATTTTTCTTGTGGTAGTTTTTCGATTACATAGTCTGTGCTTGAATGCTTTATATTATTGCTATGTATGTTTATGAGATGTTTGATTTCGGTTTTAAAAACCTTGATATTCGATCTCATATTGTGTGAACCCTTATGGTTTGGGTGACTTTTTGGTTTAGCAGGATTAAGTTCTAGCCCATGTTGGTAGGCTTTACCAAAGGATCATAAGGGGTTCCAATTGAAACTAATATGTGAAAAACTCACAATATGTTTCGGGGTTTCAACTTTTGCACCGCATTAGTTAAAACCGGTTTTCAACCTTTCTCTGGTAAAGGTTATTCTTGTTGTTGTTCTTTTGTTTTAGCGAGAGGATGACAACACAACGAGGGAGAGTTCTAATGTGAACTTATGCTTAATGACATATCTTTTGGGGGTGAAGAGGATGCGGAACTTGAGGTAACAAATTCGTTAGTTAATCGTTTTCCTGTTTAAGAAAAGCCTGATTTTATTGCATATATTTATTGCTTTTTCTTAAAAAAATTACGGCACAATTGATGTTTATTCCATTATTTGTGTATGGATGTGTGTGTGATTCAATTGTTTCCGGTTAAGAAAACTATTGTTATCTTGCTTTATTGTTTTATATCAATTGTTTAGGCTTACAAAATTACGGTGCAAATGCGGTATTTTAATGTCTATATTTGTTTCAATTGCTTCCGGTTGAGGTAAATAATTATGCAAGTTGATTTATTTGGTTTATATGAATTGTTTATTGCTTAACAAAAGTCCAATTCAATTCCGGATAAGACAAACTAAGTTCTTTCTTATCTTAGTTAGACTTATCAAAGTGGAGGTTTCGGTTATTCAAGTCTAATCGAATGCCTTAACAAGAAATGCTAGTTAACTAACCTAGTACTTGTCTTGTTTAAAAGTGAAAGGTCTAAGTTATTATTTGAATAATTAGAACTTGATGAGAAAAATAGAGTTAATCCTGATCTTTATTTTGGTCTTATCGAATAAGCGATTGTATTTTTGCAATCGGTTTAGCAAAAGAACTAAGGTGCTTAGTCGATTTTTATTTTGCTAAACTATTAGGGAAAATTGCTTCGGGCAATTGTTTCCTTGGTAACATATCCAAACAAAATTACTTTGTAGTTTCAGTTTAGATATTGGTTATCTAAAATGGTGTGTGGAACTCTCGTGCTTAACTCTTATAGGTTGCAAGTCTTTTGAGATTTGTAAGATCCTTTCGGTTTGTCCTTTATTTGCTCGTACCTTTGTCATTTTTTGACAAAAAGGGGGAGAAATATATGGAGTAAACAAGTGATTTGGTATCACTAAGGAAAGGACAATGGTGCTTAAACGTTATATCTAACGAAAGAGTAAAGCATAGACTAAGGGGGAGTAATATATCATATTGATACTTGTAGTTATATGGACTACAAAGGGAATAACAAAGATGTGCAGATTCAAAATCTACCTATCTTACCTTTAGGGGGAGTATTATCTTTGTTATTATAATGTCAACAACGACATTTATAAATTGAATGTATACAGGTTATTGTGTTGTTGAAACTCGGAATCAAGCGTATGTGTAATGAATTCTTGTAATTTGTATATCCATATGATGTAAGATTTTTGTCACTAAAATTGATAAAGGGGGAAATTGTTTGAGCATAGCTCGGTTGAACCCACCAAGCTTTGGTATGTCAAGTTTGGTTGTCATATTTTAGTGAATCAAAACTCATTTAAAGAGTTGCTTGATTATTTACTAGAGTCAACTTCGTATAGGTTAGCTAGAAAGTTACTAGGATATGAGACTTACAATTATTACATGAAGACTTGAAGAATGTGAAGAAGTAAAGAGCTACAACAACGACATCATCCTTCCACTTGAGGTTAGTAATATTTGACTTGAACTGTTTCATTCCTAACATATCTTTCAAGTCATGCATATTGAAAACATAACTGCGAAGCTGTGAATGATTATACTCTAGCTAGACATAGTATTAAGGAATTCCAATACGAAGTATAACGTCTATCTTTTGAACTTCGTATATAAGACATCGACATAATCGTATGAATGCTATTGTGATTATGTGTATGGGTATGGGTGAAGATTTCGTCCTAATAAACACCTGTTTTACATTCGTTTAAAGGAAGTACAATTCATAAACTTGTTTTATGAATCGAAAGGGAAATCACTAGGCTTATTGGTAATGTTATTCATTGTAAATATTTGGATTACCAATATGTGTGTTTAGTATAACCGCTCATAACTTGTTTATGTATCTTGGTAAAACTATTCACAAGGCCTGACTTTTGTATTGGTATGACTTTTATTAGTGAAACCGATCTTAAGTAATCACCTGAGATGGTATGATCGATATTTGTAATTGGTGTGACCATTCCTAGTCATTGGGTGACCGATCCTAGAACTTGGTTGGGACTAATCACAAGATGTGTAATCGATCCTTTTAGTAGGTTAACAAGTTTTAGTAATTGGTGTGACCGATCCTATAACTTGTGCAACCGAAAACAAGTTTATACCATATATATGTGGTAGCCGATCCTAGTACCTCGTCAACCAACTTTTGGTAACTAGTGTGACCGATCCTACTACCCACATGGAGGTAGAACCGAAACTTATTTTGGTAGAACCATTAAACCCATGAATGGTGATTGAATGTTTTTGATCAATCACATAGTTCTTGGAAATCAGATGAACCTGTTAGAGCACTGCTCGGTCGAACTCGCATGCGTTGCTATCTCAAGCATGTTTGTCAATGTTAGTGATCAAAACTATAAGTATTTATTTCTAGTCTACTTATAGCTAAGTCTCGGACTAGGATAGGATGTATAGTTGAGCTCAAGATTCCATGTGGATACTTGACTTATCTATCACTCAAAAGGTATGTGGAGACTTGAACTTATCTATCACTCAAAAGTCTATCTACTCTATCTCCTATCTTGAGACAAAAGTCGTATTACTATATAGACTTTGATTATACACATTTGCTATTTCGAGCCGAGTTTATCTCGCTTATCCATTTCTCAAAATATGTGTTGGTAAGCTTTCGCTTTGGCCAAGTTCATCTTTACTAATGACGTAAGTCATATTAAGTTTCAATTACTTGAAAATAGCTTTGACGAAAAATGGTTTGTGAATAACAATCATATAACGTCCTCTAAGAATGTTTCAATGATTGAAATGAGAGTTTAGAAGATATAACCTTGGAAGGATATAAACATTGTGTGGTAACACATATGTGTGCAAGTCCTTATTCCTTGAACCAAAGTATGCGTACTTTGCTGCTCAGAAAAACCGGAACTAAAGTCCGCGTACCTGTACGCGCACCATCGGAAGTTCACGTCCCGTGAAAATCTGTTGGAGTTTGTGAACTGAAAACAAACTCATTCCGGGTACTTAGTCCGCGTACTTAGGTTGGTTATTTTCTAAAAACGATTATTCGTGAACTTAAACTTATATGAATTAAGGAATGCATGTTTGCAAACCGTGGCTATAAAGTTCATGAATCGATTCGAGTGAATCAAATCGTTTTTGCTTCGATTGTGTCTTGTATACTTCTATAAGATCTAAGCAATTTAAAAACTCTCTAACTAGTTCATTTGAGTCATTTGAACTAGTTGTGGTAAAGAAGAATATGGTTGATATGGAAGTGCTCATATGGCTAACCATCTGGTTAACTACTGTTGAACCAACTAAGTGTACATGTTTGGGTACGGTTACAGAAACCTAAATAAACGTGCATTTTATTATTGTGTAACAAGCTAAGTTCGATCTAACGGTTGAAATATATTAGCTTGAATCTAATCAGGTTTTCATCTAACGGTGAATATTGAATGCTTTGTTACTAATCTAACATTGATTGCAAACCCTGATTTGAAAGTCTATATAAATTAAGGAGAACTCTAGCAACTGGGAAACCTAATCCTCACACCTCCTGTGTGATACTAGTTGTATTAGCTAGAGTCGATTATCCTTTAACCTTAGGTTTCTTCTCGAGACCCTGTAGGTTAACAACTTGAAGAATTCATTGGGATTGTGAAGCCAGACCCAACTATTTTCTTTGTAGTTGCGTGATCTGATCTTGCTGTTTCTATCGTATTTGAGTACAATCGTAAGATTGGATTGAGATTGATTTCTCTGATAGGCAAGATATAAAAGAATTCACAAACACCTTCGTCTCATCGTTTGTGATTTCGCAATATCTTCTTTCGCTAGTCGATTAAGATTATTGTGAAGTGATTGATGATTCTAAGTTGTTCTTCGGGGATATAAGTCCAGGTTATCAATTGGTTCATGTTCACCTTGATTTATCAAAATACGGAACAAAAACTCGTAGGTATTTCTGTGGGAGACAGATTTATCTATTACCGTAGACTTTTCTGTGTGATACAGATTTTTTTATTAAAGTCTTCGACTTTAGGTCGTAGCAACTCTTAGTTGTGGGTGAGATCAGCTAAGGAAATCAAGTGCGTAGTATCATGCTGGGATCAGGGACGTAAGGAGCGCAACTGTACCTTGGATAAGTGTGAGATTGATTGGGGTTCAACTACAGTCCAGACCGAAGTTAGTTTGTAGTAGGCTAGTGTCTGTAGCGGCTTAATACGGTATGTGTTCAATCTGGACTAGGTCCCGAGGTTTTTCTGCATTTGCGGTTTCCTCGTTAAAAAACTTCCGGTGTCTGTGTTATTTCTTTTCCGCATTATATTTTGTTATATAATTGAAATATCACAGGTTGTGCGTTGAATCGATCAATTGGGAAATCCAACCTTTGGTTGTTGATTGAAATTGATTGATACTTGAACATTGGTATTTGGTACCATTCAAGTGATTTGTCTTATATTCAATTTGACTCGCATATTTCTATTTTCTTGAGTAAGTATTGAATCGAGAAAGAGAGATATAACTCTTTGATATACTTTTGTTAAGATTGAGTCTAGCTGTCTAGTTGATTCTCTTAAAAGTATATTGGAGTTTGTCCATACAGATTGCTAAGCGAAATATTGGGTGTGGTTGTTAGACCCCCGCTTTTCAATTGGTATCAGAGCAGGCAAACACGTTTAAAGACCTTATAAGTCTGTGTTTTTAGCGATCTGACTCTATAGACAAGAGCACTCTCTCTGATAAACGCATCACCAGAAATAAAAGTTATGTCTCGACTGTATCCATTAAAGGGAAAGATTCGTCAATCTCAAATATAGATGAACCTAGTGTTCGAACGAGACAGACAAACACTGACGTGTGTTATTCCGATTACCCTTCAAACGAGTCTATCTCTATTAATGAAAGGGAAACATCTGAAGAGAGTGAACTGATTCTGAATCTTGTTAGAATCCAAGATGGTAGATTTAATCAGTTGAAAAATCATGTCAATGTTCTTCTTGGTGTAATAAGAGACTGTAAATCCAAAGAAAATACTGAAGATCATTCTTCATGTATGTTGCGGCGAGCCTCAAAAATGATGCTTTGGAAATTGAACATCGCTTGAGTAAACTCTCAATTCAAGGATGCTCTACGCAGTCTAATATACCATGTACTTCTACCACAATTGAAGGAGTTCTAGTTCTAGAAGTAAAACCAGAATCCCTTCCTATTGGAAAAGATGTGTTAGTCACCTCCTCTAATCAAGGTTATTCCACATCACATGGAAGGAAGGAATCGCCAAACGAGGTTGTTAAGACGACACTGTCTAATCACTATTGTGACCAAAAAGTATGTTTCTTTTGCAAGGAAAAAGGTTCTTTTAAGCAAAAGGGACACTCTAAGTTGAATAAAAATTCCTTTGTTCAACTTCAACACACCTTAGACTTAATTCTCAAAGGTATAACTGACATTCGTATGTCTAAACCAATTGGTTTTCGTACTTACCCTGTGTATGCTACCAGGAAAGTCAGTTCAATGAGTTCCTAGAATACTCAGAAGCAGAACAGACGTCTTAACAAAAATCGTCTAAGGAATGATCAAGTCCATTCTTCTATTAAAAGAGGAGATAACGTTACCTTTGATGTGAACAAAATTCCAGGAGAAAGGAGCAAAAATGATGATATGAGAAATAACCTGAAGGAGATAATTGAAGGCTATAAAGAAATTGTCAACAAGTTGTCAACCTCATCAAGTCAAAATTCTTCTGGTAAGAACTCAAACTATGTCTCGTATTTTGATGACAGTAAGTTTTATGATAATTTCTCACATTAAAGAGAATTCTTTCCTAGAGTCGAAAGGAAAAAGAGACCCAACCGTAAACACAATTCGTTTAATGATCTTAGAGCTCATACTTGTGTCAATGAAAACTTACTCATGAAAATCCAGTTGAGTAATATGTGTTAATAATGAGGTATACTGTTGGCAAAATTGTTGTCTGTTTAGTTAAGCTATTTTCTTATCGTCTATAACTAAACTATTTTCTGCATACAACTTTGCTTAAAGCTTTGGTTGTGTCTGATGTTGTTCCTTTTTTGTTGTTTTTGCGGCAACTATGTTGTGTTCTCTAAATTATTTCTCTATGGAGATATAAAATTTATTGAGCCAAAAATCTTGTGATATTTTTCACATAGCAGAAATTCTGTCTTGACGTAAAAATACGACCGGGTGCGTACCTCTGTTGTTGGGTCAAGATTGTGTTCGTACGAGTACCCGTGTTACTGTCACGAATCATTTTTTAGAGACCCTAAAAGTTATCTTCCCTAAGAAACCATTTAAATACCAAAACCCTTGAGTCTCGTACGCATACTTTGGGAAATTTTTTTGTGTTTTGTCAAGAATGTCTTCTTCTAACTCTAGTGGTTTTGCAAAAGGGTTTCTTGACAAAGGTATTGGTTTTGAGTCTAACAGAAGGAAGAAAAGAACCCTTGTAGAAGATGATCATCCTAATGCCTCATGTTACTATGCATATACACATCAAGATGTTGAGAATGAGGATATGGTCTCTGCTGAAGTGGTTCATGATTTTCTTAAATATTTTGAGGAAGCAAAACTGCTGCTCGTTGATACTTTGAGGAGTCTTGATGTGTTAAGAACTGAGTTGAAAAAGGTTACTTCTGACCTTGGTCTCATAAAGACGCATGTTAAAGATCTTCTCAATGAGGATACCTTCTCTAAAGAACCAGTAGATCTTGTCAATCACAAGCTCAAAGACCTCAAGGCTCGTGAGGATTCTGAAACGTCTATTTGATTTCAGTTCGTGTTCGGTTTTGATAGTTTAAGTGTATGCCCTTGTTTTTAGCTTGTTGATTTTATTTTGTCTAGTAAATCTTCTAATGAGAATTTTATTTCTTGTGTTTTTAGAAGAATAACTAGTTTGTGGAATAGCCATTATTGTGATTACACATAGCTATGTCCAATGTTTTCATCTTCGTTGTTTTTAGGTTTATTTGTTTAAATTCTAAAAATGTTTGGAAGATGATTTTTGCAGTATTAATTTTTATGGTTTTATGTATTGCAATTTTTTATGGGATATGTGGGTTTGCGTCCGTGAACTATGATTATCCCGTACCTTGTCAAAAGTTAAGTCTTCCGTATGTCGATATGCAAGTATTGATAAAATAACGAATGAACTTTTGAAATTACAAAAGTTAAAAGCCTTTTATGTCATATTTTGATGGAAGAAAGGATACAACTTTTGTTTACGAGGATTTTGTCTATTGTACGTCATTGTGCAAATAGTGATGTAAAATAGAATGAATCCTTGTCTATTCCGCAGTATTGATCTTCCCTGATCCATATTTATATACTTTTCGTCTCCATAAGTTCTCTTACGTTGAGCATTTCCGATTAATTTAGTCATGGGTTTTCTTGTGGTTAACTTAATTGAGTATTTTTGGATTCAAATTCATATTCGTATGTGATTTTTTATGTCCAAAGAAATCCTTCTTTTCTTGTGAAAGTAAGGTCGCTCTTGTTGTTCTTTCGGGAATGACATATTATGGGGGAGAGTTCTTAATTGAACTTGTGCTTAATTGCCAAATCTTTGTGGGGGAGTGCGACTGTGGAATATTATAGGAGTTATCTTGTATCTTTATAAACTCCTTGATGAAAGCATTTAGCTTCGGTTATATGATTGCATCTAAAAAGTTGATATGTGCTTTCTTTTGGTCATGAAATGTCTCTATGGAAATTTCATTAGGATCCCACTAGTTTTCGTACCTTTGCCAATTTTATTGACAAAAAGGGGGAGAATTAATGTGTAGTTCACGCTACAAATACATATGGTTTTCGGATCATTATGTAAGGGGGAGTGGTTTCCATGTGAGATGGAGTATTGACTAAGGGGAAGTGATACATATCACCATAGTATTTTTGTCGAAGTTGTGATACAATTGAACTTTGATGTAGTGTAATAATACTATGACACTGTTAACAATGATTGAGAATTCTTGTTTTCTCATTGTTATAGCTACGGATTTTCAACAACGATGATACTAAACTTACAACCTTTAGAATCATTGGAGTACTCGGAAGTGACGAAGATTTTGAGTGATGTTGAAGAACCAAGGAGATCAGACATGTGGAAGAGAAGCTACAAAGTTTATTTGTTTATTTTGTATTCCATATGTATTGATAGTTTTATCCCTAAAATTGAAAAAGGAGGAGATTGTTAGAGCACTGCTCAGTCGAACTCGCATGCGTTGCTATCTCAAGCATGTTTGTCAATGTTAGTGATCAAAACTATAAGTCTTGATTTCTAGTCTACTTATAGATAAGTCTCAGACTAGGATAGAAAGTGTAGTTGAGCTCAAGACTCCATGGCGATCATCATACAAAGACAAAGAACTACTCAAGGAACTTGTGTAACTTCATCGACTAAAAGGTATGTGGAGACTTGAACTTATCTATCACTCAAAAGTCTATCTAATCTATCTTCTATCTTGAGGAAAAAGTCGTGTTACTATATAGACTTTGATTATACACATTTGTTATTTCGAGCCGAGTTTATCTCGCTTATCTATTTCTCGAAATATGTGTTGGTAAGCTTTCGCTTTGGCCAAGTTCATCTTTACTAATGACGAAAGTCATATTAAGTTTCAATTACTTGAAAATGTCTTTGACGAAAAATGGTTTGTGAATAACAATCATATAACGTCCTCTAAGAATGTTTCAGTGATTGAAATGAGAGTTTAGAATATATAACCTTGGAAGGATATAAAAATTGTGTGGTAACACATATGTGTGTAAGTCTTTATTCCTTGAACCAAAGTATGCGTAATTTGCTGCTCAGGAAAACCAGAACTAGAGTCCGCGTACCAGTACGCGCACCATCGGAAGTTCACGTCCGTGAAAATCTGCTGGAGTTTGTGAACTGAAAACAAACTCATTCCGGGTACGTAAGTACGCGTACCAGTCCGTGTACTTAGGGTGGTTATTTTCTAAAAACGTATTCGTGAACTTAAACTTATATGAACTAAGGAATGCATATTTGCAAACCGTGGCTATAAAGTTCATGAATTGATTCGAGTGAATCAAATCGTTTTTGCTTCGACTATGTCTTGTATACTTCTATAAGATCTAAGCAATTGAACAACTCTCTAACTAGTTCATTTGAGTCATTTGAACTAGTTGTGGTAAAGAAGAATATGGTTGATATGGAAGTGCTCATATAGCTAACCATTTGGTTAACTACTGTTGAACCAACTAAGTATACATGTTTGGGTACGGTTACACAAACCTAAATAAACGTGCATTTCATTTATGTGTCAAGCTAAGTTCGATCTAACAGTTGAAAGATATTAGCTTGAATCTAATCAGGTTTTCATCTAACGGTGAATATTGAATGCTTTTTTTACTAAGCTAACATTGATGGCAAACCTTGATTTGAAAGTCTATATAAAGGAGAACTCTAGCAACTGGGAAACCTAATCCTCACACCTCCTGTGTGATACTAGTTGTATTAGCTAGAGTCGATTCTATTTTAACCTTAGGCTTCTTCTCGAAACCCTGTAGGTTAACGACTTGAAGACTTCATTGGGATTGTGAAGCCAGACCCAACTATTTTCTTTGTAGTTGCGTGATCTGATATTTTTGTTTCTATTGTATTTGAGTACAATCGTAAGATTGGCTTGAGATTAATTTCTTCGATAGGAAAGATATAAAAGAAGTCACAAACACCTTTGTCTCGTCATTTGTGATTCCGCAATATCTTCTTTCGCTAGTCGATTAAGATTATTGTGAGGTGATTGATAATTCTAGACTGTTCTCAGGGAATATAATTCCGGGTTATCAATTGGTTCCTGTTCACCTTGATTTATCAAAAGACGGAACAAAAAATCATAGGTATTTCTGTGGGAGACAGAGTTATCTATTATCGTAGACTTTTCTGTGTGATACCGATTTGTTTATTAAAGTCTTCGACTTTGGGTCGTAGCAACTCTTAGTTGTGGGTCAGACCACTTAAGGGAATCAAGTGCGTAGTATCCTGCTGGGATCAGAGACGTAAGGAGCGCAACTGTACCTTGGATCAGTGTGAGATTGATTTAGGTTCAACTACAGTCCAGACCGAAGTTAGTTTGTAATAGGCTAGTGTCTGTAGCGGCTTAATACAGTGTTTGTTCAATCTGGACTAGGTCCCGCGGTTTCTCTGCATTTGCGGTTTCCTCGTTAACTAAACTTCTGGTGTCTGTGTTTTTTCCGCATTATATTTATATAATTGAAATATCACAGGTTGTGCGTTGAAGCGATCAATTGGGAAAACCAACCTTTAGTCGTTGTTTGAAATTGATTGATCCTTGAACATTGGTCTTTGGTACCGTTCAAGTGATTTCTCTTGTATTCAATTAGATTCGCAGATTTCTATTTGCTTGAGTAAGTATTGAATCGAGAAAGAGAGATATAACTCTTTGATATACTTTTATTAAGATTGAGTCTGACTGTCTAGTTGACTCTCTTAAAAGTATATTGGAGTTTGTCCATACAGATTGCTAAGCGAAATATTGGATGTGGTTGTTAGACCCCCGCTTTTTCAGATTAATTCTAAACTCGTTTGGAAGTGTGGCAAATCGGTTCCAAGATTGTAAATATGAAAAAGGATTTACAAAGTAAAGATGTCGACATACTTTGAACATATGCAGTAACTCTCATCTCTTATTGTTCAAAGATATTCCTTAATAGCTAAAGGAGAATCCCGGATCGAAATAAATTGAGAATCTTTTAATTAAGGTTTTTAGTTTTATATGCTTTTAATTTCCAGC
The DNA here is from genome assembly GCF_003573695.1 of Papaver somniferum. Lineage (NCBI taxonomy): Eukaryota > Viridiplantae > Streptophyta > Magnoliopsida > Ranunculales > Papaveraceae > Papaver > Papaver somniferum. Next base: position 170,070,793 of record NC_039364.1, on the reverse strand, counting down.
AATTAAAATGCATGTCTTTAGAAAATAAAAATTGGTATTGTGCGTTTACTAATTAGAGATTTTCTACTGAGATTTCGGTCAATATTTGGACAGAGCATTTCCAGGAATTGTGAAAACCGAATTTGGAAATATATTGTATATCTTGAGAATATTTTCGGTTTTGGAAATCCTTGGTGTCCAAACTTCCTTGGTCTATAAATATTGAAGTTTGCATCTCAAGCAAACTAATCCTCAGAGCCAGCAAAACTACCTAGTTGTGTTGTTACTGGTGGAGCCGTCTATTCAGAGAGGAAAGTACCCTAATTAGGCAAAATCTCTTACTACCGCTCGTTTTAAAGACTTCTTTGGGATTGGGAAGCTCTACGAGTACCGTTGGTGGGAAACTAGATAATTGCAGTTTATTATTAGTTTTCGATTGATTTGATTGACTAACGGTGGTTGAACTTTGATTGCACCTAGTTTGTTTATGCTTGAGAATCTTCTCTTCTGATATAAGATTCACTCAAACTAAATCGAAGTTTCGACGGGGATCTTTAGACTGTTTGTAGATCTAAAGACGTCTTGTGATAATCCATTGTTAACAAACTCCGTTTTGTGTGTGATTTATCACAAGAGATTCAAGTTGATTGTGTGCAGGTGTTTATTGAAGATCTAAGAAGATTTGAAGACAAAAAAGATTGCTTGTTTGAGTTCATAATCTTTGGTGTGCACAAAACTTGATCGGCTGGGGATCCAACTATAATCGGTTTATCTTTGTGATAATCTTGATTGATTAGTTGAGTAGATCGACATCAATATATTTTCTTTGTGACTCAGAAGTATTGATTGCAAAATATAGACAATTACTTTGGTAGTTGTATCGATAGATAAATCTAAGAACCTGACAAGGGAGTTTATTGGGATAAACGGAAGAGCCTTTTGTCAAACTCATATCACTTGTTTGAAAAGAGTTGTTACCGAACAGATTTGTTGTTCTTTTACTGTTTGGAATACGAACCAAAGGAATTGTTCCAAGTGCGTGACTTATTACAAGTTGGAGGCGCAGGGATACAGACGGAACTAGGTGACCTATAGGTTTAGTTGTTTGGTCTCAACTATACGAAGTTGGTTTAGAATTTGTATAGCGGCTTAATCCTGAGATTATTCAATTCTGGACAAGGTGTCGGGGGTTTTCTGCATTTGCGGTTTCCTCGTTAACAAAATCTTGGTGTGTCTTTTACTTTTCTATTTCCGCAATTATAATTGTTTTTATTATAATTAGAAGTAAAATACACAAACGTTAATTCCTATTTACTTGATAGCAATCCTATTGTGTTTGGTTAAGTCCGAACCTATTATCAAGTAAACATACTTCGTTGTTGTATTGTCTCGATCTTGAATCCATAGTCAATCACACAAGTTATCTTGTTGTCGTATTGTCTCGATCTCGTATCCATAGACGATCACACGAAGTGTGAACCGATTAATTGTATTCTCTCGACTCAGTACATAAACAATCACTTTCGTAGAAAGGACTTATATATGGAAAAGTTTTAGGTTGAGGTATATTTGGGTACCCTCGTCTTTTCAATCACTTTCAGTAAGAGGACTTATAGGTGGATAAATTAAAGATTGTGGAGTATTTTGGTGCCCTCGTCTTTTCAGTTTGGATTCAATACGCCAATAATAGTTTTTCTCCCCATGTCATCTATGTATAATCACTTGAATTGTGATCTTCATTATTCATCTTGATGACGTGAATAAAAAACACATTGTGAAATAAAAAAATTACTTGTTTAATCTTATATAAGAGAAATAGTTCGGGGTTATTATTATAACTCAAAAGATTGTGTTAGGTTAAGTAGAGGGTAAGAGGATATACGTTGGTTGTTTTTAGGGAAAGCAAATTCTTTATTTTCCCCCTTTAGTGACACGAAGTCAAGGGAAATACATTATAGCCAAACAATTTTAGCTTTTCCCTGATACAAATTCAACTTTCTTTATAACAAAAATCTTAATAAACCAAACACTCGTTCCTTCTGCATTTTACTGTCTTCATCAATCATCAACATATCAAAGGATAACCGATAAATTTATCATCACTCATGCCACTCGATACAACTATGCACAGTTACCTTGATTTTTTATTTTAATTTTATCTTTCACTTTCATCCTCTCTGCAACTTCTCAAATAACATCTTCTTTTTGTCCTTTCCATTTTTATCAAGTTTAATCTTGATCTGTTTGGTTTGATCTGATATATCAAACCAAATCGGTCTATATTTTTAATGTAGTTTATATAGATATATCATAAATGAAACTTTATCATTTTTTTAAGCGATTTTAGGTTTAGTTCGGGTTTTATTTATTTTCTTTTCATTAACAATGTGATGGTATTCTTTTTTACAATTTAAATGGTTTTTTTATCACTGATGGTTTATATTTGTCGTTCGGTTGTCACATGTATTCCAATTTTTTTACTTGCGATTATATGGTCAATGATTTTTCATTCGTACATGATGTGGATTAATACATAAAGATCAAGGGATGTAACTACAATTTTATGGACTATATTTTTCTTCTTAATGGGGAATTAGAGTTTGAACACTTATAAATCAAAATGGTTGAATCTGATTTCAGAAACCATTTTTCAAAAAGGCATCAGTATTCTATTTATTTTAGTTCTATAATAGGAATTTTCATTGTTACTTGTATGGTTTATTGTATATCTTCTTCGATGTACTTGAACTTGATGTATCAATGTTTATAATAGACCAATAAAAAGTTCGCTTTCCTTAAAAAAAAAAAAAGAATAATTATTTCTTTTTCCATAGCGTGTATACATGCAGTTAATGGGAAAAGAAAATGTACCACGAACAAACAGAATAAAGAGAAAGATAGAAAATTAATTCGTAAGACTAATTTTGACATATTTTTGCCTTGCTACTTCAGGACCTAGGGTGATTATTTGGTGCCTATGACTAAAAAGAAAAAGGTCACTAAGAAGTAATTTCTAGAAACCCCTTATCATCCTATTTATGTTAATGCCTAATACACCCTTGTTCATTAGTGATGATTAATTAAGTTAGTATTAGTTAAATTAATTAGTGTTTGAGTTTGATTATGATAATTGTTAGGGGGAAAGCCACTTTTACTATAGGGAAAGTTGACTTTAGTCTAGTCAATTTGACTTCATGTCAAGATGGGGTGGATTGAAAAAAATGCTTCCCCTTTCATCAATAATTATTTTTTTTGTTTTGATGGGCAAAGTTATATATTGGCATTTCTTCTCCGGCCGATACAAGCCAGTAATGTATTTTATGATCGGTAAAGTTATATGTTGGCAGTTCGAAAGGCATGAACTCGGCACTACAACTGGAATAGGCCGACCAAAAAGAGGCTAAAATCCAATAAAACAAACAAAACTAAAGCAATACATTACAACAAAACTAAATAGACTCAAAAGAATTACAGGCGAACGAAGAACTGAGTTTTCGTTCTGAGGTGTAAAACAAGCACATTCATTTCATCACATTCAATAAGTGATTTGATATTCTAAATAATTAATTCCAACATCTAGATTGAATCAACACAACTATTCTTCATTTAAACCTGCCAAACCAAAAATTGCACAATCAAATCTAGATAGAGATTTTGTCCAAGTTAATCGTTCCCAGCGCTTCCTGTCTCTTCTGTCATTTGCTAATTTTAAGTGCGCTGCTGCGATTCTTTATAGAGCTAACCATTCCCTTCCGTAGTAGACAACCACAGTTGAGAAGGCCTCTGCAGTTGAATGTGATTTACAGAAAGCCGGATCTCCACTGGCAGTGGAACTGAGTAATATTCATTAACTGGGTCAGTTGATGCTTTTTTTGGCTAGTGATGTTCAGGGTATGCAGGCCTTGTTCAAAATTATGATTTTCTTTAACTTTAGCATCGTTTTGGATTAGATTAGGTGGACTAACAAAATATCCCGTTCTTTCGTTGGATTCTTCAACTACGAATAAGTGATTAGTGAAGCTCTTCATTGCACGTTCTAGATTTATCACAAATACGGTCACTTTCTTCCATTGGGTTTCAATTTCTAAACTGTTGATATTAAGAATAATATACTACAGTAAGCATTTGATATTATTAAGGATCAGTCAGTATAGTTAGTGTAAAGGGTGACATGGAGTAATCAACTTATTTTTAAATCAACCCAAAGTCAAATAAGCTTGACATAAGTCAGCTTTCCCTCTAGTAAAACTGGCTTTCCCCCTATCAATTTACTTTGATTATAGTGTTAGGATTAGACTAGAAATTCATTTCCTCTTTAAAGGTTTGGAGGAAAGAAGGACCAGAGGGGAAAAAGAAAAAACTAGGGTTTCTGATAATATAAATAAGTCTCTGAAACCATGATTAAACGGACAGACTCTCGTTTACGTAGAATTTCTCGAGCTATCACTCTCAGGAATTCATCAATCCATCAGAACTTATTAGAACTTATCAGTTCACCATTATTGCAGAAACCTTCAACACACCTACAATCCTCGATCATCATTGATCCCACACAATTCTCAGCTTCCCTCCTACAGATCAACCCATCTCCCTCTTTGCGACCGAATTGACTCTGGAACGGCCATTGTCTTGGTTTAGGCCGGAGTCATACAGATTGATTTCCCGAATCTAAGCAACCCCTTTGCAGCTGTGCATCTGTGTGAGGATTAACATTTTGCCTGGTTGGCAGCACGCTCGAATCTCCACTTTCCCGAAAAACCGGCGACCCATTTTTTCCCATCCACAGATTGGCGACCACAGTGGGAGATTAATCTCTCGGTTGTAATATCTCATTTTTCACAAGATGGTCAATCTTAGGTCAGGTTCAGTCCAACAACGCTAGCACCAGCAACAACAGTGGTGGTACTCCTGAAACCATTCCTGCTTCTTTCTTAGCAAAAATGAAACTTTATAGTGATGATGGAGACTCCAATAGTGATGAAGAAGTGGGTGCATCTGATAATCTTGATTTCGATCCTACCGAATTGGATAATTTGTTGAATGAAGAAGAGCATGTCAACCAAAGAATGCTTGAGGATATTATTCAAGCACAAGAACAATATCGTTGGGAAGAAGAAGGTGATAATGCTTCAAATAAACAGGTATGAGTTGTAACGATCTACAAACATGTATTTGCACGTCTCGATCGCCTAAAAAGGAACAAATTTTCAAAAAAAATTCCAAGAATCGGTTTATTCGATATCAACACATAAACCGATTCTGGGTAAAATCCCCAAATTGGGTACAATAATCGGTTGTTGTTCATCACCATATAATCCGATTGTAGTAAATTTTTGGCGCGATGGGTGGGTGACCAAAATCGGTTTTTGTTGGTGATGTACATATGTCGGTTCCTTCACCTGGATGTTCCAGTAAAATACACGAAGTTCACAATCAGTTACGTATATATGTAATCCGATTGTGAAGACGAAATGTCTCAGGAAAAAAGAGGAAGAAACTCGAATTACATGTTATGCAACGTGAACCAATTGTGGTATTTGGGAATTTTTCTCTGAAATCATCAAGTCTTTAATCGGACTTTATAATTGCTCGTATAATCCGATTCCTCTTAATCGGTTGTCTCAACTGTGACACATAAACCGACTCTAAATCCTCAACTTGTCGATATATGTTTTAGATTGTTGCAGCGTTCGACGAAGATCAGCCCAAACCCGTATCTCTGCTGGGTCCTGATACCTATGCCCACTATTTCACCGATTTAGACGGGAAAGAAAGAAACGATGCAAAGCAATGGTTTATAGACAAGGGCATAGAGATCAAATGTGCAATAGTTTTAGGTCGTCATTCAAGTTTTGATCTTTTGGAAGTTGTTTGTGAGAGAGGTGGAATGCAAGAAAGTCACTGGGCAAAGAACAAACCATACGTGAAGAAGACGACAAGGTAATACATTACTAAATCAAAGAAGTTTGGTTGCCCGTTTAAGATTATAGTTAATATACCCAATTGACCCAGTAGTAAGGTATACAATATCCATAAAGTGATGAATGGTTGTCATAATCATGATGATTCGGAATCTCTTATTGGATACGCGGCCGTTTGTGGGTTGAAACCACATCAATTGGAAACGGTAAAGTCGATGAAAGCGTGTAAACCAAGTGACATCCTTAGGAAGATTAAGGAGGATGATAAGAATAACTTATCCACTTTGAGGAAAATAAGAGCATCCTTTAGGAATAGGGAATAGTATGGTAGAGAGGTTATGGAACAATCTCAGTGGTTAGCCGGTCAACACGGATACAAAATGAGGAAGCAGGTATTGGAAGGCAAAGTGACTCGTATTTTCTTGGCGCATCCGGAGATGATCAAGTTGGCCCAATACTTCCATCAAGTTTTGTTAATAGATTGTACTTACAAGACCAACAAGTAAACATGTCGTTGTTAAACATTGCTTGCCATACTTCCGGCAAGCAAACTTTCATGGTAGCATGAGGGTTTATGGATCGGGAGAATGATGTGAGTTTTACTTGGATGTTAGATACCTTGAAGGAGATTTAGCGTGGCGATTAAACTCTGAGGATCATAGTAACGGATAAGGACCAAGCACTAATGAATGCCATATGAGTGGTTTTTCCGGATGCTAAGCATTTTATTTGCACATGGCACATACAATGCAATATTAGAAGTAATTGTAGGGGTCATATCCAAAATCCAAAGCCACAAGAAGATACCGCTCGTGAAAAGGCCGAAGATGAGCGTCTTCAAAAACTAACTCCGGAACAACGAGAGGAGGAGGAGAAGAAAAGCAAAACATAGTACAAAGCAAATGGGTTACTATGGAAGGCTTTTCAACATCATTGGGATTTAATGGTATACTCAATGTCCATGGCCGGGTTCGAATCTTATTTGCGTTGGTTCATAATTATAGCGTGGTTTCTTGCTTGTCTGTTTAACGAAAGGACCCCAACCAACTGGAAGCCAAAATATACTCTCATCTTGATGTTATTTGGGAAGATCCTTGACTATGTAATAATTTTTAACTCATTCGGTCTCTTCCTCAATATCTTCATTCTTTCCCTTAGTTGGAATTGCCCTTGACGTTTCTTTGCCTTGAGTTTCTCTTCATATTTTGTCGCAGCTGATGATAATGATATGGTTTCTTTTGTAGTTATTTGTTTGCTTAACACTTCATCCATTACATTAATATATTTTTTAGGTGATGAAGACGAAGTCGCGTTTGTAGTTGTTTGTTCGCTTCTTTTGCGTATCTCTTCTTCCATTGCCGCAATTGATTTGGTTGTTCGCTTGCATCTTCTAAGTATGTGTTCGATTGAATTGGTAATTGATGATGATGGACTTGACATCTTCAAACTAAAAAAATTACAATGGAGAAATATTTCTTTAGATTAGGTAGTGTATGATAGAGAATAGGCTATCCTCTTTATATACACAAAGTACAAACGGCTATAATTTCAAAAAAAAAATAAATAGTCGTTAACAGTCACAATCGGATTATATAGATGCAATAATAATCTTATTCTTGATTTCTCTACAAAACCGAACTTGAACCCAGAATCGGTTGATGTGTGCATTAGCGTAAACCGATTATGGTTGATGTTCATCACATCAACCCAGAATCAGGTAATGTAGGTGCATAATAAAAACCGATTGCTTGTAACATCAACTACAATCGGACTAATATGGTGCACACATAAACCGATTCTGGGTGGATTTTCAGAAAATTTGATGAGTGAATTTCAAAGATTTAGAGGTAAATCATTGTAGAGTACCTCTTAGAAGGAATGGATTAAAGGGATTTAACTCAAGTGGTAATTGAATTATTGTCCCTACTTTTGATGGTCTATACAAATATCCTTATCACATAATAAATGTATCCCTACTTTCTTTAAAAGAGATCAATTTAATCATCAATAACAACTTTACCCTCATATACTATCGATCTCACCAATTTTTCTTTCATTTTTCCAGATTCAGATCCAAACTCTCTCTCCTCTTCCACAAACAGTGGCTACCTTCTTCGTCGCACCACCGCCATGCCAACACCACCTCCACTTCCGCCATCACCTCTTATCACCATCAGTATCACCGCCTCCTTTAAAGAATCGGTTTAGATCGATTTCCTCTTTATTCAGCTACAAATCTCAAATCTGGTGATTGTTTAACGAGAAACAATGATGGTATGTACTTGATTTGCATTCCCTTCTCGAACCCTAGTTTTTATTTCATTCTTCTTTAGATCGATAACAGATTCAGGTAAAAATGATGAAATTGATGATGGAGATTTTAAGTTTGTTACTTGATTTTTCAGTTTAATTTATGATGATGGAGATATCGGTGGAATTGATGATGCAGATTTTGCGATGGTTCTGGTTGTATTTGATGATGTAGATGGAAGAAGGTTAAAACGATGTAATTGATGATGGAGATTGTGGTGGTTCTGGTTGGAATGATGGTTGTGGTGAGGCAAGAGTATTGAAATTGTTGATGAAGATAGTGGTAGTATTGGGTTTTGTGATGGTGATGGTGGATATTCTGTGTGATTGTTGGTGTTGTTTGTGTTTAGCTTCAGATGGAGGGCTTGGTCTTGAAGCTGTTGTTGTTTATGAAGCTACAGGTGATGATCTATATGTTTTTACGAGATCAATTGTTGTTGTTGATCCCATTTAATGGATCAACTGCTGTTATGGATCCAATTTTTTATGGGATCAACAACTGTTGTTGATCCATTTATGGGATAAATTCCTGTTGTTGATCCAATTTTTTAATGGATCAACTACTGTTGTTGATCCTTTCAACAACATTTTCTTGGATTAGTATAATCATGCTTGTAGTTTAAATCATTTAAATTTCTTCCAATGTTGAACTTGTGGTGCAATGGTAGCATGACTGACTCCATGTCAGATGATGCGTGTTCGACTCACGCCAAGTTCACTCTATTTACATGGATCAACTTTCATTGTTGATCCATTTTAGTGGATCAACTACCATTGTTGATCCCATAAATTGGATCAACTTTTACAGTTGATCTTTTTTTTCCGGATCAACTACCGTTGTTGATCCCCTTAATTGGATCAACTTCTACTGTTGGTTCCATTTTTATTTGGATCAACTACTGTTGTTGATACAAAATATCTGAATCAGCAACGGTGGCGGTGGTAGTGGCGGTGGTAGTGGCGGCGGCAGCGGACTAGTGGTGGCGGCGGCGACAGACTAGTGGTGGTGGAGGACTGGTGGTGGTGAAGGAGTGGTGGTGGCGGTTGGTAGGTGGTGGTTGTTGAACGGTGGTGGTGGAATGGTAGTTGAATGTTGTTGTTGGTGGTGGTGGTGCTGGTGGTGGTGGTGGTGGTGAAGGGGTAGAGGAAGAAATTTGTTTTGAAATAAAGAAAAATATTATATGGATGAGGGCATTAATGTAATCTAATTTTAAGTGGATAAGGTTATTAAAAAGTAGAGACATATTTATTGTTGTATAATGATATATTTATTGGGTGTCAAAAGTATGAACATATAAATAATGTACCCTTAACTCAATCACTTGAATTGTTTGTTTTGGGGTTTTTTTCCGAAGCCCAAAAAGAAATTAGATTCCATTTATTGTTTGTGATTGATTAGGTTTTAGTTTTGATTTTGATGTAACTTGAGTTTTGATTAATGATTTTTGTATTTGTTAATTAAGTGATTATGATTTTATATTGTATTTATATTAGAATAATTAAGTTTTCTTTAAACAAAAGTTAACTTAGTATTTTTACCATCATTTAGACACCCTATATTCTTCTCTTTAGGTTGGTTGAAGAAATTCATAGGCCCCAAATAATCATCATAGGTCCCAAATTAGCCAGGTAGTTTTGACATACAAGTTGTATTCAGCCATATTGTATTTAACCTATTTTGAAAGCATTCTTTTAGTAGCGAAAGAACGTAACCCTGAGGATCTAAGCTTCTTTTGCTAACTTATCTAGCAAAAACAGAAAATGTTTTGGAACAAAATTAATATCTACAACAACCAAGAAAAACAAAAATCAAAACAAAGTCCAAACTGGTTTTGGGCATTCCAATTTTAAGTATCTTGAGATTGGTAACTAATGCAGGCATTCACCAAACTAGGACAGTCCCTGAATAAACAAAAAGAAAATGTGATGTCCAACTCTTTGATCCACTTAAGTGCTGCATGGTGAGCTTTGAGTTCTGCATCTAAGGTACAAGTAGCCCAGCTACTTCCTCCTCTGGCCAGTCTATCTCCATCTGCCAAATTTGACATCACAATCCCATAGCTCGTTGAGTTATCACTTTCTTTAAAATCAGCATCAAACCAGATTTTAAATTGAGTAAATTACTCTAAGAAATAGAGGAATAACTATTTTTTGGTTTAACATTCTTTAAATGGTTTGCTTGTTTTAAAACTAACAAGTAGAAGCACGTGCGTTGCACGTCAGCACTAGTTTTTCACGCTTAATTTCCATTTGTTCAGAGAAGCGAGCCTGCACCACTGTGCACCAAAATCCCAACTGAAAAATGGGTTATTTAGACAATTACAAACACAATACTCATTCATACTAAATACTCCCTCCGTCCTATTTTACTTGTTTAAATTGTGTTTTTTTTAGCAAAATTGTTCCAAAAAACTGGTATATTTCCCATTAACATTTTCTTATTATCAAGAAAGAAATAAAAACTAGGATATGAAAACTAGTATATTAAACAAATAATTTGGAAGATCGATGGTGTATGTGGAAGTAATTTGAATTTCTTTCAAGTTTTTGCAAAATCCAATTTAGGCAAGTAAACTAGGACGGAGGGAGTAAAAAAGAGGGTGGAGCTGCATGACCGCTGAAGTAATCAATGAGTCAGAGCTTTTGCAAGGAGACACACTTGAGTGTCGAGTACTATCCATTCCTAAAAACAAATGACCAACAATGTGTTAGGATGTTTAGATTTTGTAGAGGTTTTGTAGAGATCTTTCTCTTTTATGGAAATTGAGTTTGGTCTTTACTCGTTTCATTTTATTAAACCACAGACAATAATTGGTTCTATTTTCAGTTAAGCATTTCCATGAACATTTATAGTACACAAACTTAAGTCAAGCCGAAAGTTTGAATTTAAGCCCAAAGAAACCACGTCTGTTCCAATTTGAGTGAATAATACTTGAGGTGAGTTCCTGAACAGTTAGATCATGTTAAAGAGATCGATCATGATAGCAAATTACTTCTTCACTTACCTTCTTTTGGTTTCATTAAGTAATAAAAATTGGATCAAGTTCAATAATAATAATTGTTCATGCTCAGTGAATTAAAAATATCAAAATTAAAGATAACCATTGATATGTACTACATAAAATCGGAATCCAACATATACCCATTTCAGAAAGCCACAGAAGAATTAAGTTAATTCTTTCTTTTAATTAATGTATTTTGAAGAGAGAAAACAAAGAAAATAGAAATAGAATTTGGGGATTTAGGGTTAGCAATTCCTCACCTCTTTTTTTAGTCTTCAAATCTCGATTTCTCAGTCGACTAAATCCCCAAACCAAATACTAAACCTTAGATTTCAGTTCGTCTCTCTGATCTTGGTGAGAAGAGAGGAATAATTTTGGGTGGAAATTTGATTCTGCTGCTATTAAGAGGAGAGATCTAACGGCTTTTGTTTGAGAAGGAGATAATCCAACGGTGTATGTAAAATAAACGGGTCTAACGAAAGAGACGTTCATCAACGAAAACAACGGCGACGAAAAATACGTGCACACACCACAAATTTGGTTAGCGTTTTTGATTTTGCTTGCTGCTATTAAAGTGGGGGAGATGCTCAGAAAAAATTATCTCAGATTGAATCTTTTTAACAGATTGTTAGGATCAGGTTTAATGTTCTCGAAAACCACTTTATTTCTGTATTTACAAATGGACAAAATGATAATGCAGATATTAGGAATGCTAGAATGCAGGAAGAACACCAATCTTTTTTTTTTTTTGCTTAATCAATTAAATTTTATTACTCAAAAATTATGGATTACAAGAGTTTAAGCCCAAAAGAAAACCAAAAAAAACAACAAAAACAAGGAAAACTCAAAAAACTATGGCAAAGCCCAAAAGCCCAGAACTAGCAGAACCTATAATAAATTTTGTCGGGTGATTCCATTGTAGCTAGGAAATTTGGCTCTGTGGAAAAAATAAGACTTGCACCCCTCTCCAAACCTGCACCCTTTTTAGCAAAAGAATCAGCTGAGAAATTTATTTCTCTCAAACTATGTACAAATTGAATCCTCCATAGTAACTCTTTTATTTTATTCCATCTAACTTGACAAAATCATGGCAACTTCCCAGTAGAGAATGCATGTAAAGCTGCACTTGAATCAGACTTTATTACTATATCCAATTTATTATTTTGTACTTCCCATTCAACAGCTCCTATAATGACCATTACCACAGCTATGAAATTGGTTGTAGTCCCTAGGCCTCTTGCTTCTGCATGAATAAATTCACCCTGATCACCCCTGCAGATTAATCCATAGCCAGCTGCACCAGGATTTCCCCTAGAACCCATCACAACATATCAGAGTTTGATTCATTCCAGGTAGCTTAAACTTAATCTCCACAATCCTCTGCCTCTTTATTGGTTGATGCTTCAGCTCAAAAATTTAAAAATCATCATATCAAAGCTGCACTCCCACATAAAACTTTTTATTCTTATTGCACAGTCTGAAGTATATTTCTTTATTCTTTGTTTGAATTTTCCCAAATCAATCTTGTCATCTTCATAGCAAATTTCGTTCCTTAAGAACCAAAGTTCCATCATTGTTATTGAAGCTGTTAACAACCAAATGTCTTTCACTTCATTACTCTTCAATTTTGCAAAACTTTTCACATCTTCATAAGACTTAGGAATCTTGAAAAGAAACACATCTCCCAGCCATTTCCACACCAATTGACTAAAATTACATTGCCACAAGATGTGATCAAGGTTATCAGTATTCAACTTACAAAAGTAGCATTTTGAAGCTAAGTTGAAACCTTTTCCTTGCATCTTTTCATATGTTGCACAAATGCCTCTTACCATTTTCCAAATATTAGAACAGCCAATCTAAAATATTAGAACAGCCATGAGAGTTACACAAATGGCAAATCCAAAAATATGCAATTCAGTTTCAAGACCAGTATTGCACAATTTACAACACAAATATGCACATATTTAAACATTTTGCCACCTAAGGGGAGCATGTTAGAAGCCAGAACATTTGTATTCTAGGCATATAGGGGGGTTTCCAAATTTGACTCCAGATGTAGTTAGCATTAGCAATTTAGCATACAAGTGACAATAACACTTATGTAGAAATAGAGGTAGCAGGAAACAAAGCTAGTCTTTATAGATGCGAGAGTCTATAAAAGGCCATGGGATGATTTTTTTTTTTCCCCCTGAATTTAAAGTAATAGCTCGAATCTCAATATGACAAACGAGATCAATGAATTCGGATACTAAGTTTAAGCTCCAAGAAACATCATTTTATAAAATTAATTTGAAAGTATGGGCTATCATTTAGTGGTTCTTAATGGTGCGATCAAAACCAAAGATCAAAGATAAAAAAAACGATAAAATTTGAGTTTAGTCCGTAGTGTCACGGCTACGGTAGTATATTTAGTGGAACGGTTGTATAGTCTTCGTTTGTTGTGGAGCGGTTGTATACTCTTCGTCCTATTGAGGCCTACGTATAGTTTGAGACGTACGTATAATTTACGCGGGTTGCGGGGCGTTGATTAAAGATGCGTCTAATGTGGGACTTACGTATAATTTACGCCGGGATAAGAGACGGAGGTATTACCCACGCCGGATGGGGCGAATGATCATATAAACGCCTGGAACCCGGCGTACGTTATATCTCCGCTCACCACACACAGCTTGGCTGAATGAAAGAAAGGAAGACAAAGTGGAGAAAATGGGACTGTTCGACTTCTTCATTTCTTATTATTTCACACTTTACATCATGCGAACTTCGCTATTTTATAGCCCATCAGAATTCCCAACTAGCGATACAATGAAAGACACGTATGAGGACAAGTGTTTCCATCAGTTTAAAAACTTAAGAGTAAAGATTAGTCTAGCTAACCCTTTTGGAGATAAACTTGTTGATGCTTATCTGTTAACAGGTTGGTGAATGAGTCAGGATTGTTCTTCACCGGCGTATAATGGTGGGCCACCCATACACTCATATTTACACGATACACGGAGAGTTTATCATCGGGCGTGAAGTTTATGCACGCCGGATGTGGGACGGTGACTTTATGAACGCCTGATTGGGGCGTAATTGGGGCGTACTTATAGTCCACGACTGATTGGGGCGTACCTATAGTCCACGCCTGGCATGAGGCGTACATTTCAACAACGCCTAATCGCACGTACACAACCGCTCTATTGAAGCGTAGTTTATATACACGCCTCATCATGGAACGAGGATTATACATCCGTTTCATGTGAAGCGCACTTTATAACTACGCCTAATGGCAAACGTACATTATACGTTCGCTCGACTATGTTTGGTTTTGGTCTTGGTCCCAGACTAAATATAGTCTGGGATTTGGTTTTGGTCCAGTTTTTCCTCTTTAATCCGTCCCACTGTGTCACGTTGCTAGACTATATTTTTATGTTTGGTCGTCCACTGCAGTTGCTCTTATGCTTCAAAAACATAAAAATGAAAAAAAAATTGGTGGTTCTTCAACGCAAGTACTGTGGTACACGATGATATAACCAAAAATTCAAACAAAAGCTCAATATCAAACACAAGGTAGATTCTATCCTAGTTTTATAAGAAAATCACGTTTGTAAATATTCATGACTCGGTAAAGCAAATGAAAGAGAAAAAAAGCATGGGTAAAGTTAAAAGTAATGTTAATCAAAAGGCACAATTCGGGGTATATTGAAGTTTCTTCCACTACACTTAAAACCATAGCATCAAGAACTCCTACATCTAAAGAAAAGCATCAACCCTGATTTCAATTACTACTTCTTTACCCATGGTTACTGATCACAATTCATCATCAGCCTCCTCACCTCAGTCATGGAGAAGCCTAACAGTGTCGTTACTGCCTTTCTCCTAGTACTACTTGTCGCAGTTACCCTTCTCAGAGGTATGTACACATACTTCGTTTTTTCTAGAATCATTACACCTTGATTTGATTATCAGTTTACTTGAAACATTGACCCAAGAAACAGCCTTTTACTCTTCTTACGGTTGCTATAAGTCGTCCACAAACAGTTCTCTGGTATAACTGCAGTTCAGGCTTTCAACTTGTGAGCATTGAGTTTCAAGATAGGTTCCTCAAGAAATATATTTCTGCCGCAGTACTTTTAATCCTATACATTGACACATTTGTCTCCATTTTTTTCTTTAGTACTTCAACGGTTCTACTGTTCTACGTTTTAAAGTGTACTAATAATATTATGGCATGTTTAATGCAGGGGTCCAAGGAACCATTGGTGTTAACTATGGTACAGTTGCAGACAATCTTCCTCCACCATCACAAGTTGCACGTTTTCTCCTCGAGAACACCATTATTAATCGTGTCCGTCTCTTTGATGCTAACCCCTTCATCTTACAAGCATTTGCTCATACTGGAATTGCAATCACAATTACAGTTCCTAACAAACTAATACCAGATCTAGCAAATTTACCTTTTGCACAAAAATGGGTTAAAGCTAATATTCTCCCTTACTATCCTGACACCAACATAATCCGAATATTAGTCGGTAACGAGGTTTTATCGGCAGCTAACAAACAACTCATTGGAAATCTTGTCCCCTCGATGCAGAACCTTCATACCGCTCTCGCTGGTGCATCCCTCGATAGAAGGATAAAAGTCTCTACCCCGCATTCATTAGGAATTCTCTCCTCTTCAAGTCCCCCTTCAACGGGGAAGTTTCGAAAAGGCTATGACGATGCTGTACTTAAGCCGTTGCTTAACTTTTTAAGAGCTACGGAATCCCCTTTTATGATAAACCCGTATCCATTTTTTGGATGCTCAGCTGAAACACTTGATTACGCATTATTTAGACCCAATTCTGGTGTTTTAGATGAGAATACACAGCTCATGTACAATAATATGCTAGATGCCCAACTAGATGCAACTTTTTCCGCAATGAAACTTGTTGGTTTCACTGATGTCGATATTGTTATTGCTGAGACTGGCTGGCCATCTGCTGGAGATCCATCTCAGGTCGGTGTTGATGCTAGAAGTGCAGCTCAGTATAACGGAAATCTCTTACGACATGTAACCTCTGGTATTGGTACACCTCTTATGCCCAACCGGACATTTGAGGCCTATATGTTTGCACTTTTCAACGAAAACAGGAAACCCGGACCAGTGTCCGAGAGAAACTTCGGATTGTTTCAACCTGATCTGACTCCTGTCTATGAGATTGGGATACTACGACCTACGGTAAGTCTTAACTATAAACAGTTATAAAGATATTAGCACTGCACAGCCCTTAAGATGTTGAGAAAACTCTTTTCATTCTGTTTGTTGCAGGCAAGAACATCAGTACCAGCTGCAAACCCAACTCCAGTTGCATCACCAATAAATCCAGTTCCTGTTAAGTCTAAAAATTGGTGTGTCCCTAAGTCAAGTGCTGAACAAGATGACTTACAAAAGAACATTGATTATGTCTGTGGTTTGGGTGTTGATTGTCGGCCGATCCAAGAAAGCGGTCCATGCTTTTTCCCTGACACTGTTCGGGCACATGCAGCTTATGCCATGAACATGTATTACCAAGCTATGGGACAGAATACTTATGATTGTGACTTTAAACATACAGGGGCCGTAACTACCGTTGATCCAAGTATGTATTTCAAACTAACAAAATGTCTGATTGAAGTGAATTTTCCTCTCCGCTAACACAGCTTCTAATCTTGTTTTCTCGTTCTGATTCTTTCAGGTTATGGAAACTGTAAGTATTGATGTTGGCAAATATGATATTCAGAAGTAGATACTTCTGTGCGTTTTTGTATCTCAGTATTTAATCTTTATGTATTTTATGATACATTGATACTCATGTGATCTTCTTGTATTCACAGCTATTATAGTGAAATAGGTTTTAGAGTGTTTTGACATATTCCATTTAGAACCAACCCATTTTGTATAAATGCTGAATTTATTATCAATATTTATTTATAATCTCATAAAACAAACATTTATAAAGTTATGAACGTGTTGTCAAAATTAAGGAACTATACCATCTTTTAATTTCTGGAAGAGGCTTTCTCAAGACCAATTTTGGGCTGTGCACACAAGGAAAAAAAAAAAAGAACTTACAGCGGATTCGCTCTTCCTCTTATAAAAGTCAGATGTGGGTGAGAAGTCATGCCGCTTACAGAAGATTCAAAACTACAGGTTGACGTAAAAGGCACATTGTAAACAGCGGGAACAATCTTCCATGAACACAAAAGATAATACATCACATACTTGAACAAACACGTGCAAGATTAAGCAAAGAGACTTGTTTTATGGTCCGACATGCGAGATGCTCATTCTTTTATTTTTCATCATCCATGTTGTATGTGTCCTCTTAGACCTAGCAACTACCAGAGTGTAACTGGGGAGAAGTATGGCATACATGATATCCAAAAATGACTTCATCCCCAAATAAAGAATAAACCATATCCTTGGCATGCAAGAATGAGGCACCTGTAGTCTGGTCTGTAGACTCGGGCTTTAGCCAGCCGTATAAGCACAAGTTACTCAGTCTAAGTAATGTGACTTGTGTTGAAAATGGCAAGAAAAGGAAGCCGGTGAACGACAGAAAAACTAAAGAGCTGCAACATAATGAACCTTCTTCAAACAGCAGACTGGACAGAGAAAGTAAAAATACCTGACCATATGCTTGTGTATCCAATTAAGCAAGCCATACGCTGTCCATCCATCATATATGGGAAATGTTTCACTTCTCTTTTCGGATCGCATGTACTAACAGAACAAAACTCAAAAGGAGGTCGCCCGGCAGAAGCATAGGATAATAGGTTACTGAAAATTTATCAAATAGCTTTGCATATATCTGCACTGTCACACATTCAAAAAGTAGAGGGACTTATCACGAACTCTTATTGAAAAAAAGAAAATACTGAAGAAGGCATCAATTTAGGGTGTTTTTATGCTTCTTTCAGCAGACATGATATAGTAGATAAATGAGCCAACTTGGAAGCCTAGTTAGTAAGTTAGCGAATTATACTTGTATAATTCGCGAATCCGTCCGTATTGCCCGAATCCGTACATATCAGCCGTATAACTGAACCTCCGACTTAGATTCGCGAATTTCCAACTCAAAACGAATTATACGCGTATTTACGAATTACCGAATCATACGGCCCGTATAATATTTTGCCACATCCTCACTAAATTATCATTTTTTATTATATTTTTGACTTTTAAAATTTTACATATACCAATCTGATTCCAATACCACCAACATACATGTTATTTGCTAATTGTAATTCATATATCATATATATAGTTTATGTCAACTATTAAATTACTGTATCTAAGGAGGGATTATATTAAAAATGGTTTTTTAACAGGTTAATATATGCCGAATTTTGTACCCCGGATTCATATCTCTAAAACGAATTATACACGTACGTATGCCGTTCCGTATTACTGCCGAATTACGAACCGTTGACCGGAGTTTTGACGGAATTTGAATTTTACAAATCCGTATATACTCGTACGTATCCCGTTCCGAACGTTTCCCGTACCCCGAATTGCTAACTAGGCTTGGAAGATGCGAGAGTGGCTACTGTAGAAACTCTTTTAATTAATACTCGATTATTTAATAAACTCTCTTAAATAATATTTTTGGCCGGTCCCCAAAATCGGGGACAACATGCCAAATTAATAATTCGCTAAAATTATAAGATAATACTTTTTTGAGTACCTACATAGGCCCCATATGAAATATAAATTAATAATCCATTATATATATATATATACATATATTCAATACATTAATGATTTATGAAGATTTTTTGAAAAATGATTTGATGGTCTTCTGTTTTTTGCTAAAATCAATATCGCTTTGAATTTCTTCTCTAATTTTTCTTATCATTGTAAGAATTTTTGGTGTTGTTTTCTCATAGTTCAGCAAGAAACTATTCAATGTGATTGCCGCTTTAATAGCCTCGTTTCGTGAAGGGGGCTCTATCGTAGAACTTTCATCATCTTCTTCCACATCTTTATCAGTTTCCATAATGTTCTCGATTATTTCTTCATCGGTCAACAACTGTGTAACTTCATTTTCTTCTCGATAATTTAGGACATCTTCGACATTCATTTAATTGTGGTAGCCCAACTTCTCGATCAAATTTTGCAAGTCTTGAGTGATTTCACTGTCTGTATGTTCATCCAGATTGTCTAAACTTGTATTTAGATATGTAATAAAAAATATGATTGGATATTGTGTTTATAACAATATGATTTGATATTGTATCTATATAAGAAATAGAAAAGATATGATTGGTATTTTGCTTTTTTGAAGCATTGATATGGTATTTTGTTTGTATTAATTATTTGATATGAAATTTATCTATAAGCTAATAAATATTAATTAATATATAAAATATTAATTATTAATTTATCGGTTAATTAATATCTCGCTTAATTAATAAATTTTGATGGTCCCAACAACATTAATATATAGAGTTTGTACAGTTTCTTTTGTTTTTGCACTCCCCAACTAGCTATACATGGTAGTGAAAGACTAATAGAGAAAGGTCATAACTGTAAAGTAGTGAACTAGAAACTTCCATGCTAATATCCCAGTACATGTTCAATTTGAAACGGCCACGATACCTTTTTAGCACAATCATCTCTTGCCATGGCCCATGAGTATAATCCCAGGATGCACTGCTTCATGCCATTGGAAAGCCTTGCAACCCTTTGGTATCAGACGCTTCACAAATGCTAGTTAAGCAAGCAAAAGGGCAGATAAACTACCAAGAATGCAATAAGTACTGCTGATTAAAAAAAAATGTATAGTGCAATTGCGTACTACATAATTTATATATTTATATACCTTATAATTCCTGCAAAAACCAAAAGCAGGGATTACAATTAATGGTACTGCATATAACAGCAATATAGAGAACAAATAAAACCTGGTTCAGCAGTATTAACTTTATCTACATACGCCTAATTAAGTCCTAATTAAACTATCCTTGATCCTTGCTATAATTTTCACATGGCGTGTGCTCTTGGTGCACAGTACAACTCAGCACTGGCAACATCTGACTTCATTATTTTTATGCTCAAAGAAAGAAATTTTAAAAATTTTGTTTAAACTAAGCATTTTCCAGCGTCACCCACTATTTTTTCCTGGCATCATTAGGTGCTATCCTGAAAAAATTAGAGGTGATTTTTTTATTCCCAATCAATAGACAAGGTTATAGGATGTCCAAATTTGCGGAGATTACCAAAATACCCTTATATAATCGGTAGTTAAGAAAGTGATATTATCTACCGATTACTAGTATTCTCAATGTTGTGGTCGTTAGCAATCGGTAGATAGGTGAAGTTCATAAATAACTTCATAAACTACCAAATTATTATAGTTCCCAAATTCGAAAAAATTGAGATTTTGGCAAAAACAAAATTTGTGGCATCTTAATAATCGGAGGTTCAATTCCCTTATTTAACTACCGATTATAGTAGTTCCCAAACTCGAAAAATTGATGATTTCGGCAAAAACAAAATTTGGGGCAACTTTATAATCGGAAGTTAATAAATATCACGAGTCCGCGGATTGCGAAAATAGAGAAATGCAAAATTCCAATAATTTTTGAAAACTTTAAATTTGGGGCACTAGCACAATCGGTAGATAATGAACATCACGAGACTACCGATTGTACAATTGGTAGATAATACGTATCACGAGTCTACCGATTGCGAAAATAGAGAAATGCAAAATTCCACTATTTTTTGAAAATTTTGAATTTGGGACACTAGAACAATCGGTAGATAATGAATATCACGAGACAACTGATTGTACAATCGGTAGATAATACATATCACGATTCTACCGATTGTGCATATCTATTTGAATAGAAAGGTATAATCGGTTGATAAAGTACTTCTTATCTACCGATTCTGAGACGTTAATGATGTTGAATACATTTAATCGTCTCTTTAATCAATATTGAACCTTGAACATGATATTTTTCATGATGTTTGTCACCTTTTTGCTCCATGAAAGTGTCGCCTAGGGTTTCCTCTCCACAAAAGTTTGGATCATTCAACATATACCACAAATCGTCTTCTCCATACGGTAGTGAAGCTTCAACATTATGTTTTTCACTTCTTCTTCTTTCTCTCCCTCTTCTCTCTCTCCCACCAAAAACTAAAACCAAACAATATGAAAAAGTTGCCTAAAACCAACTATATACGACTAAACTTCCGATTATAAAGTTAACTAATGATTATATACACCGACACTACCGATTATGATATAATCTACCTATTAAATACACAAATACACCCGATTATATAATTAACTACCGATTATGGGTTTCGTAGAAAAACAAATGAAACAAACCACATTAAACTACCGATTGTATTTTTATCTACCCACTAGGTATCACCGGGGCCTACGACCCCGGATCAACCTTTGATTAGTGTCATACGTCATGCAGACTCGGTATTTAACATAGGATTTTTTTACTTGGTATGTTCCATTAAAATGCTCTAAGACTAAGATGTTTTTTATTATCCAGGTACCCCTACTGATATAATATGGTTTATATTATCTAGGTATCACTATTGATTATTACCTAAATTTATTTCTTCCTATTTTTTTTATTCGTTTGTTCTATTAAATTATGGATATGACCAAGACCATTGATTAAATGTGAACATCACCTTTCAAAAGTTAATGACGGTGAAAGTATAAGGTGACTTATGAGGATGGTACTGGGCATTTTATCCAACTATGTAAAACATGCCAACACGGTCGGAATATATGGAATCGTTTAACAAAGTAAATTCTTTAGTGAATTGAACAAATCAACAACTGCAATATTTACTTTAATAAATTATTCTAAATAAAAAAGTTTGTAAAATTTAACAGCGGTAGGTCTATATCTTATGAAAGCAATCAAGAAAATTTATACCAAAGAGAAAAATAGTCTGATCTGAATAAGAATTCAAATTACTAAAACAATAATAAGGTAAATAATGAGGTGGGTAATGCAAAAGCTATTGAAGTGGTCAAGCTGTGAAGGTCTTTTGACGCAACAAAAACCTAGTGAACCATATAATAATGTGAACAATATAAACTTGAGTTATAGCATACCTTATCAAGAATATAAATGACAAAAAATTAGGATTTCAATCTTCTTTAATGCGTTGAGAAATGGCAGATGTATAGAACTCTTTGGTAATTCCATTGTCCTTACATAAAACGGTTGTTTAGTAGTTATATTCTTTCTCGAGTCCATGTTTTTTCTACGTTGGTTATGTATTTCCATTTTGGATGTTTTGAATAGACATCCAAAATGGATTTCAATCTTCTTTCAGTTTGGATTTTAATTCATCTAGATTTTCGTAGATTGGTGTTATGTATTTCCATCTCCTGGGAAAAGACCGATGAATGCTTGTAGTTCACACACCCGCTTCTATAACCTAATCTACACAAAAATACGATCATATCCTTGTTGATTTCCTTCAATGTTTTATTGAAGTTGTCTTTCTCATATTCAATGAACTTTTCATTCTTCAAATAAGACTCAGGCATCTTACTATCATGTGACAATAAAAGGCCAATGATGCAGTGACATTTATTTTCATGCTTAACCTAATCAATATCATACAACATCTAATAATGAAAATATTCAATACCATCAATTCTAACCTTTTTTCATTTTTTTTAAATATTTTTCAAATTTTTCTAGCTCAATACTTTTGTTTTTTTTTGTCTTTTTCATAATCATCCACCAATTTTTTTTCCGAGTACATGTGTTTAGACAATTATTTTTATATTTTAATGACTCAAAAGGTTTAAATCTTCCCCAATTATCAATGTTGTTTGTTGCTCTAGATCATGCAAAAACTATTCCAGTTCGCAAAAATATTACACAAAGGATACGTACATCTTGTATTGCCTTTTTTTCTCCAGTTCACAAATAGATTTCAGAAAGAGTATATGCCTCTTGTATGACACTTTTTTTATTGATATGTTTTCTTTAATTTTTGTTTTCCTTTTTTACCCCTTACCCCAACGCGAGAGAGTTTCGAATGTGGGTCGCTGGTATCATCACCCAACAACTTTACCATTGTACTACAATCATCACCCAATAACTTTTCCATTGCACTTCAGTGACACTTGCATGCCTTTTGTTTTTACATTACATGGCTAAGCAAGTTTTATAGGTTCTCCAAATCCAGTTCATATGCCGATATTTAGGACTCATTTAGCTTGATTGCTCTTTTCTTGGCCTTCTCTAACTTTGTTGCTTTTTTTTGTGCTTCACTAACTCAACTCTCACCTCTTTCCTGTCAAGTTCATATTCTTCATTTTCTATATTTTCTCTCATTTTTTTTCCTAGTAATTCTTGAAGTGTTGCATATTCTGTTCTTTAATTCTAAACCATCCAGTTAAATGTCTAAAATTTAAAAGAGATGGAAATAAAATGTATATATTTTCCTAAATTTTCTTCACGTTTTCCAAGTCAATAAAATATGTTATTTCTTTTATGGCATGTCAAAATGCAAAAGTAAACCCTAGTGTATTAGGTTTCTATCGGAGAATGTCATTGACATATGCACGGATTCTTTCTATGCTTATCGCCCTTTTATGTTTTTTCCTTGTTAATATCTCATCTTCAATTTTTGTCTTCTCCAAATCTGCGATCAAAACCTTAGTAACTTCATCAAGACTTTATTTCAGAACTATGTGATATGTGCACCAACTTTTAGCTGGATTCCATTGATTAAGAATCCTGGTTATTAGAAATGTTTATGAAATTCTACGTTGATGTATTTCGTGTAGGTTTGTTATTGTTTGAATCCATAATTAAATATATATATTCATCTCTTGGCTACGTAAGTGATAACGGAGATGTGAGTTGGTATTATATTCGTTCTCAGTTTTCAGTGTTGCAATAATCTTTCTTTTTTAGATAGTTTGGATCCTCCCATAATTTCAAGTATGTTTGAACACGTGATGTCGATGAATATTTTTGAGATCTTAATTTTGACTTGTTTTTATCTATATTACTTAATTTTTATTACTTTATAAAAATCCTTATTTACAAACTTGAAAAGGTGTCTTAATGCCTGTTTACTATGTACAAAACGAAAAGATATGTACTGACGTATGTATTTAACAATCCTTACACCTCCACAAATCTCAACGTTGATGTGGAAATTAAACATCCTAGGCACATTAGGTTTAACATAATGACATCTATATTGTTTGCGTTGTATCCCTTGCAGATGATCACCCACTTCCTTCACTGCATTGGTGACAGATTGGGTATACCTTCGTCTTGGGTTGTTTTATCAGCGTGTTTCTTTAGATATCTACTTCTATTTACCATGTAACATTTATTTCCATACAATCTGAATTAGAGATGGGTCATATTTTTTGAACAAATTTTTTTACAGATAGGTTTCTCAACCTATTCCAATGTACTAATATTTCTAGACCATTCAAGAATAACAGAATAGCATATGAGGCAAACCACGTTTCCGAAATTCAGTCGGAATATATATGCTACGGATTTACCAAACTTATTTCTTGATTTATTATATCAACTGAGTATTCAGTCATCTCTCTTCAACTTGCAAACATGGTTTATCAGATTGGGACAATTAAGCTCATTTTTTGTTCGGTTTTGCATCCAAGAAGATATATGGTTGATGGTTAAAACGTGTAATTTTTATTAAATATTGATAAATATTGAACATATGCCTAGGACCACCAATGAATTTCACATTCTTATCCATGGGACTGCCATTACTTAGATATCACGTGCGGAAGAATACTTAGCACATAACAGGATATGTTGTCAGAGAGTATTCTGAATTGTCCCAAAAACATCTTGGTCCAGCTGGGGATTTTGTTTTTCTCGTATACTAAAGACATGATTAGTTTTGTATATATAAAGTTGGGGGAAAGAATGGTTCCCTTCCTTCTCCGAGTACTAATGCTCCTCTCATGCGTTGAAGTTCCCTTGTATTGAAAAGTACTTTGGACCATTTCCTTTTAGAGATCTTTTATCATGACTACAACCAAGATTAGTAAATGCATTCGAAGCATTATGGTACTCTCACACGTGGATAGAAAATTATCTTGATAGTGCATCATCTCTTTAATTTATATGAATCCCTCAAGTATGAGAGGTTCAAGCAACAGAGAGATTTGCACTTTTTCCTCACGACAACATCTTTTATTGATTGTTTTTTTTCTTGGATGATATGGTTAATGTCTCTTCAATCTAGTGCATTTCCCCACACAAAGAGCATGCATGTCCATTTTTCTAAGATAATTTTTATAGACATGTCAAAGTTCTTATTTAAAACGCTTTGTGTACCCACGTCGTCATCTTCATCTGATAAACCAAAAAAATTATTTGAACCACCCTTGTAAAACTTTCAACAACAGTTGTTCAGTACATAGACAAAGATGGACACAATCAATATCAGATATTCTTAGAGTTACATCTAATAGTAAAAAAACCAAGTAAGAATTGAGTAGAGAAGTTGTGTTCATATATGTATGGAACCCAAACCGCTATCAATTGAACCCAAACCGGTATCAGTTGAACCATCATGCTCCGTACTAAACCACGACAGTAGTAACATTTAAATTTCAAATTGTAGATTAATGCCAGAAGTGTACTTCGTGCGAGGCCAGATCTATTTTTTTTTGGAGAGGTTCCTTTGTACGACGTGCTTGTTGTACAACTCCTCGATATAGAAATACAATACTAATTCCGTGACTCTTCATACATTCGATGGAGAGATGCTTACCCCACAGTTGTACTTTCCTCCCTGTATTACAGTACATTGGTAAAGTCATTAGATGATGATGCCAGTAACCTAAGTTCGAAATTCGTTAGCACCAGTCTCTTTATTGCTTGGAAAAAAAAATCAAGTCAACGAAGCTGAGTCAACCCAAGCATTACTGTAAAACAACCAAATCAGTTTAAAATCAACACTTATCTAAATTCGCTAGCAATCTAAATAAACCGTACATAAAATTTTAAGAAAACAAAATAAGTAAAACCCAGGTGGGCGAACCAATAATTTGTCTTTTTCCATTCACGTGTTTCCATATCATCAAAAATTACGTGATAAGATTCTTACCACATAATTAATGTTTATGATAAAGTATAGAGGAATATTTGCAAGGCTCATCCTCCATAATATCCTTCATTGGACTCATCGAGGTGTAGTTTCAGATTCCGTGGAACTGGTCTGCAGTTATGACAAAATTTGGAACTGAGATGTTTTCTATCATGAAGTAATCATGGTCAAAGGTTTTCTTTGTTGCTTTCATGATTTTGTTAAATAAATGTGTTAATTTGTTTTGGCAATCATTAAATACAACCCACCCTAAAACTGAATACAACCCTTTCAAAATGCCATTCACCTTATTGACGTGGGTAACCAAAACGTTCCTCTGTCATCTTCCTCACTCGCACAATAGAGTTTGCAGGCAAACAAAAATTCCGTTTATTCTTTCCTCATATCACAATAAAATCGGGGTGATAAACCTGTTATAGAAGATGATCGAGATTGAAAAATCACCTGGCAAACGGAAGATTTAAAAGCAGAAATTCAGATCTATGGATTTGTTATACTTATCCAGTAGTAAATAAATAAATTACTTGATTATAAATTGAATTGATGCTATAAAGATCTTTCGGTTGATGGAGACTTAGTTTTTATTTCATTTGTGAATCCATTCGGGTGACAAAAACATAAAAAGTTGTTCGAGAGATTCTACTAAAAATTAGCACAGAGATGGCTAGGAACTGAAGTCATAATTAATTTGATTTAACTAATTTATGGTAACGGAGAAATCAGATTTGAGGATTATTGGATCTAGAGTATAACATAGTGAAAATGAGAAAGATTATAAAGGTGAGTCTTGTCTACCTACATTAATAAGGTTAACAATAATTTGAAAAGGTTGCATTTAGCTTTTGCGTGGTGGATTGTATTTAGTCACTGCCGTTGTTTTTCATGTTCATTTTTTCCGTTGCATAGAATTGTTAAACAATATGGGTATACAACAAAATTCAGTAAGCACATCACTGACTTTTTCAATGCTGGAGGACTATTATACAGAAGATACAAAGACAACCACACAGAAAGAAAAGAAGAAAACAAAGCCTAGACCATGGGCTGAAGCCATTTCTTCCGAAGCGTTGGCCAGAGCCGTTTGCAACTACTGTATAAAAGAATTCCCTTGATTAAAAGCATAGACCTGGCGATCCCGTCCTGCAAATAGTTGGCAGATTATATGAACCGTCGTTGGGGAGAGT
This sequence comes from Papaver somniferum, assembly GCF_003573695.1. Taxonomy (NCBI): domain Eukaryota; kingdom Viridiplantae; phylum Streptophyta; class Magnoliopsida; order Ranunculales; family Papaveraceae; genus Papaver; species Papaver somniferum. The sequence goes on along the minus strand of NC_039364.1, from coordinate 170,043,279 downwards.
AAAAAGAGATTTTTCACCGCGTGATTAAGACGGCTCGTATAAGCCATTATTGTATGTGCCATTATTGATGAAAGGCATAGCCTGGCAATCCCGTCCTGCAAACACTTAATGAAATGATGTTAAAGACATTTGCTGCAAATCCTATATTCCTTGCTCCTGATGTTCCCTTCACTCTTTGGCCAAATAAATCATGAAATTTATACATTTTCAACCATTCCCTACACTTATACAGACTTCAGATCTTGTACCAAACTACAGACATACAGAATGGGACAAACCTAAGATGCTTGCTTTTTATCAATGATGAACATCTGTCAAACAAACAAAACAATAACAACAACATAGTCAAATATCTAGCTAGCCAACCACCAAATATTCTATCACCCATTAATTACTCATAAACAGAAAAGCTATATGTTATGTACAAACATCTTGATTAGAGAGGGGCAGAATATGACCAACTGACTCTACAGAATAGAATAGTTTAAAATAGATGAATTTCATTTACCTCCATCAAAAAGAGCAGCAGAAACACCATTTTTGGTTTAGTTTGCAAAAAAATTTCACAATTTTGTCTTTCAAAGTTATATTAAGCCTGTTAGTATCGCGCCCTGAAATCTTCCACCGTTGTTAAATTTTTTGGCTCCACCTAAAAATTAATACATAGAAAATTAATTAAAATATGTATTTGGTCCAGTAGACTCTTACTTAGGGAAGTTGAATAATCTCTGTAATTAAGCATAAGATATTAGTATTACTAACACAAAAATGTACATTTGTGTCAGCAATAAGTGCAACAAAATTGATTCGGAGAAGATGACATGGTTAGTTCAAACAATAAATTATTTAGAAGCCAACTTTTACTATACTCAACCATATTAACTTTGGTTAAGCAGTCGGCACAATAGAGTTATATGGTTGCACCATAATTTTCTAACTCAAACCTGGTTAGTATTTGTATGCGCAAGCACATATGCTTGTGAAAGCAAAAGGCTTGGACGCATAAACACTAACCCACTACAATCATCAGGGATAACACAACTCCATAATAAGCAACACAATTGCGATGTTATGCGGCAATTCTGTAGGAAGCCGGAGGAAACTTAACCAAAACAATTCTTGCCGGTATATACAATAAAATAACTAAGGTTAATGTCTAGGATGTACATCCCAAAATATTTACCGACTCTCATGGGCCACCCGGATTCCGAACTTCCTTGGCTGCACCGACATCCATTTACTATTAAAGTTTCCAAATTAATTGGTTTGCAAATTGGGATGACATAGTCTGTATTTCTTAGCATAATTACGAGCCAACCCAATATTTCTTTGCATTGGGATGTAGTGACTTCATGATTTTTTTTACCTTGAGTTAGTTCTCTAGCTTCCACTGTGCGAACAACGAATAAACTGCCTGTGAACTTCCATGATCCACTTGAGTAGTTATAATGGTGTTTTAAGTGTCGCTTATGAAAAATATTAAACCTTTAAAAGTACCCCTTGTATTCTAGATGCATTTGTAAGGGAACAACATCCAAGAATTGACTTATGGAAGAGAACAAACTACCTGGAAACTTTTTCAGAAAATTGGAGGTGCTACTACAATAGGGGATTAATTAGAGTCTTGTTCACATTGTTCAGTTTCAATTCGAACCCTAATACAGAAAATAAGATGCATTAATTAGGTGCCGTAGAACCTTTTTTTCTAGCCTAACAACTCATAACGAGAGGAAAAGTGAACCACAATTTTATCTTTACATTGTGATCAAAACTGAACATGACTAAAACACTGATTGAATGAGGAAAAAGGTATCGCATGAAATTCGTGAACCATTAATGCAAATGGTAACAATGTGGTTCATCTGAATGATGGATATCGAAGAAACCGCATGGCAAAAAATAAAGAGTGAGAGAGCGAGACATATTAATCTGATACTCATACCTCTGCTGCAGTGGAAGGGAAATGTTCTATACACGATCTTCAAGCGTTAGCGGCACGGTTGATGAAGATAGAGAAACGGTGTTGTCTCCAAATAATATTGGATTTGGTTCCCTTCTGAAGATAGCATTGTGTTTCCTGAAAAAGAAAGAAAAAAGTGAGATCACAAATAGTCGAAATTAGCAGATGTTACAGAACATGAAATGGGTAAACAACTTCAACTGTCTGGTATTGAAAAAATCCAAACACCTATTAGATATGATCAAGCCAATTCTATGGAGGTTCATCTGGCTCATATATATATATAATATAAAGAAACAATACGACTGAAGAAAAAAAAAAAAGAAAGTGATGTCCATAACTTGAAGAAGAGTAAAATTATTGCCTATATGTATGTGCATTTGGACATTACAACGGAAACTATCCAAGGTCGACGACAAATCAAAATTGAAATAAGATTAACTAAATAATTCAATAAGCATTAAATTAGAGAAATTATATCTTTTGGCGCGCTAAAGGGTAAAGCAGCAGGTGGAAACAAATCCAATTTCAGGAATAGGTGCATCCTCCCTCTAAGCCTCTCCCAATCCTTAATTAAAACTAAATGAAAGGGTTTTAATAGGAACCACAATACTATTCTTCTTGGAAAGTATGAATAGCAGCTTCTATAAGAATCTAGCCATTTTAAGTAATTATTCAAGAACTAAAACAATAGGTCGTGGCACACACTAAGGGGATTGATTCTCTTCTCTTTTGGATGGCGCATAGTTAGCCCTATTCTAGACTTTTGGCCATTGAACAGATAAGCTGATGTATCAAAAGGAAAAATGCCAAGGACACATAATCGTCGCGAAGGCCGCTAACTTGAGCCTTGTCAAGAAAATGCAAGATACCCATGATTACTTGGAGGTCACAAAGAACCATCAAGACGCCATACAAATAACGCATATGCTTTATAAGAAGGTTGTTTTTCCCCGTCTTAGAATGTTCTGTCCATGTACGGTTAGAGCTAGTGTTGGTGCTTATAGTCAGGGATAGAGAAAACGAACAGTACAACAGGTGAATCCTGAATGCTCAAAAATGGTCAGTGAGAACAAAATAATGCAAGGAAGAGTAAATCCAAATAAAGCAAAAGAAAATGATGAGACAAAGTGTATGGAGTCTCTGTCTTGTCACCACCTTTTTTCTGCTTCTAATAATCAAACCTATTTAATTTGGCTAGTTCGAATCAGGTATAGGTAACCATCACCCAGTGGCCACCTGCTATCAATCCGTTATTTTCCGTACTCGATAGACTAATTAAACACTATTTTCTGAATCATTTTATGCTTAATTCTCTGACTATTCATTTCAATCCTGGAATCACTTTCTAGTTTAAGTTGGAATCCATGCTAACAAACCCTAAGTTATTTAAAAGAACCATGACAATACAAATAGATATGAACTTGAAGCAAAAGGGAGGCTAATGAATCTCTTTAAACAAATACAAAATATAGTGTCTTGCGTCAGTTAAAAAATTTCAACATCTGCAGTGAGACGATTTAAGAACGAAAGAAGAATAAAATCAACGAACAACAACTCTTGTTAATTAGATGCTAGCTAAGACCTTACAAATAAATTCATGAGTAACAATCATGAAAGGGAAGTACCTTACGGAAATATCATATACGGAAAGGACTTTGTGTTGCTTAGTGTCTGGGTCAATTCCAAATCCAAACATATACTTGTAAAGTCCATTTTTTTTCTTCTGAAGAAATTGTATTTTAGGATTAGGATCAATACTGAGTTCTTGAGAACTTGCTGGTTTAATCCACGGTGTTTTTTGTCTGGTGCAGGGATTATAGATGAGAACAGAACCATGTTCATCTAAGTTGACAAAACAGATCAAACCCCCAGAATTCTCCTGATCTAAAATCTCAAACCTGAAGAACCGAGGCAAAAACTTTTTCTATTAGGTGACTCAAGGTATAAACATTCTTCACATGGCGATCTCCGAACCCACAATTCTCTCTAGTTTTCATACAGAGCAACGAAGAATCGCACCAAAAAAGAACAACAGTGACGCAAAAATCTAAGGTCGTAGAGGTAGACTCCAAAGAATATCTTGACGGACACAGACAGCTATGGGCAAAATCATAAAATGAAAGCATTTGAAAAAAAAAAATCTTAAGGCGTTTGATCTCTAAATTCAACCATTGCAAAGGCCTAGAAGTTACATAAGTTATTTTATTTTTTGATCGACAGAAATTACATTAATTTTAATAGAAGAAACACCACAGGAGAAAGCAAAAAGCCTACTTTCTTTTGGATTATGGAACTCCAGATTGAATATTTTAAGCCATCATTAATTGTCTCCAATCCACCGTCATTCATCATCCTAATCCTCCTAATCATACTTTAAATAGATTAGATATTGTAACAAACAAAATGGTTATGTTACCCATATGCCAACATGGAAAAGTGAATCAAACGATCTAACTACTTAGCAAGTAAATCAAAAATGTAACACAATTCTTCAAATGCTTTGATAAAATCAGTTACTCAATTACCCCAAACACTTAATGGTTGAACCATGGGAAGTTTTATATACTAACGAAATACCCATCAAGAAATTCTTTCCCATACCATTTATGCTTGAAATTAAACAAACAATTATTTCCCAAACAATGAAATTGATGAAAATCCCATAATTTTTTGACAACTGTTATCCCCTTAGGCCTGCTTGTTACATGCAAAACTTACTACTGATTGCATATCTTGTGCAAAGAGATGGTAAGTGTACAAATAAACAGGCATGTCTTACGCAGATAGATGGTAAGTGTACAAATGAACAATTAGCATTGCAAAGCCAATGACTAACAATATTTTGCTAGTATCTAAGATTTCTCATACAACGACTTCCATTAAAACCACGTGAAGGAATTATAGCTGAATACTCCATTAATACAGTAAAATCTATTACTAATCTATTTGGAAAACAGTTATCCTAACAGAATTTTGCTTACCAAAGTGCACTGCCCAATTAGACCTTGACATGAGAATATTGTCACCCTTGCTCCAATCCTAGCTGCAACAACAGAATTTAAAGGTTTTTGTTTTTGTAAGTTAAACAATCAATTAGTGAGTTTATTCACTGAAGGTGCTACAATCCAATTGCAATGACCAAATAAAAAAACATATTTATATGTTTAAGATGCTTACTTTTGGTACCTGCGAAGAATATGTGAATTGATCATCTATGGCCCATGATACACACAGTATTAACAATACCCCAGAACTACTCAATAGAAAAACGGTTTCAACTCCCAAATTTTTGGTACAATTAAACAAAAATCTAAAATTCTCGACTGAAATGCTTTAACGCAAACCAAAAAAAATAAAAATCAAACAGGTAATAGTACTCGACATAGATGGGTACATGTATGAACCCTGAGATTATTTTATAGTAATTTGACTCATATTGACAACAAATTAAAAACCCTGAGATTATTTTATAGAATTTACCCATTAATCATGTATGAATCACCTTGGCAAGATTTCCATAGATGAAGAGGGGTTTTTAATATTAGAGAGTTCGATCTGATTCTTCATGTATGAATCGTGATGTTGAGATTAGTTACTCCATCCCATTGTTGATTAAAAAGAGGAACCTTAAACCTAATTCCGAACAGAACAAACGCAAAAAAAAAGGAGAGAAATTTCTCCAAGATCGGTATTGTGGTAGGAAAATAAAAGAAATTCGGGTGGTTTTAGTTTTAGTGTGATTCGTTTGTAGTTAATATATCGTAAGATTTCCATATTTGAAACAAACTACCACCGGAGCTAGGGGTGTAAATATTACCCGAAAAAACTCAGTCCGCCCAAGCCCGCCTGTACCTGAAATTGCCCAAAGCCTGTTATGGCCCGTTGCGGGCTACCCGGCCTGGCCTGAATTAATTTATTGGGCGGTCTCGGCCTTTGCGATTAATTATGATGCCCGGCCTGATACCCGGCCTGGTGCCCGGCCTGAAAGGCTTCTATGTGCTATTAATCATTTAATATCCTCTTAAAAAGACTTAAAAGTTACAATTTTATAATTATCAATTTTGTGTCAAGAAAAATAAAATATATAATTGTTTTTACTTATAATTAACCTTTTCAAAACATTAATGGTAATATATTTTCTTATTAGAAAGTTTATTGTACTCTAATTAATTATTTATTATAGCCTAAAATTAAAAATTTGTCAGTGTAATTTAAATATAAAATAATACTAGCACTTTACTGTATGATATGTGATGTTGGAAAGGAAAGGATATTGTATTTAATACTGTTCATTTGAAAATTTAAACTTAAAAAAAAAAATCAAAATAGTGGCCTGTCCGGCCCGATCTGGCCTGCCCGTATAAAAAGCGGGCTTTGGGCGGTCTTTGGGTAGCAAATTATCTACTTGTACCCGGCCTTTCCGGCCTGAATTTTTTTACGGGCTCACAAATATTAAGCCTGGCCTGCCCGGCCTGTCTTAGTTTTTGGGTCGGGCGGCCCGTCCTGCCCGAATTTACACCCCTAACCGGAGCTTTTGTTTACCATGGGTCTTTCGTAGCCGCCCAATGACTACTCCATCCGGAGCCTTCGGATCAGGTCTACGTTAAACGTCATCCGTCTGATAGTTTTTGTCATAACAATAATTGTGTATACAAATACACCCGATTATGGAAATAACTACCGATTATGGAGGGTATTTGAACCGATTATGGAGGGTACAAATACCCATTATAGTTTTATTTACGTTTGGGTGATTTTTTTTGTCTTCTTGTCTCACCCTAATTCTAGGCTGTATATTTTTTATGTTGTCTGACCAGAAAATAATCAGACTTGTATCAATTTATCATAAACCTTTGAATATTTTGAGTGAACCCTAAACACTAGTGACAAAAACAAATACGCTGCGATATTCATGAATACAACGAACATGAAAAGATAACTAAAATTATTCAATATGAATACAAGATTAGTACTTGGCAAAAAGAAGTTTTCCCTTTCATAAACAACAAAAACGGTAGATTATACTCTCTTCGTCTCCAAGAAGAAAAGGGAAGGAGAGAGATTCACAATTTAAACTGTAAGGGTTCAACATTGGCGGTTGAGAGTAGGACTGTTCATGGCCGGTTTTGGTTCGGTTTCTAGCCAAACCAAAACCGAAACCAATACTATCGATTTCTAAAAATCTAAACCAAACCAATCCATTAACCATTGGTTCGGTTTCTAAATGATTTCAGCCGGTTTCGGTTTGTTCAAGTGGTTTTTGGTTAACCGATAATTATGTCAAACGACTCGAACAAAAAAAAATACACTAACTTACAGATAAAAAAATCGTAGCTGCTGATAGTATTGGTTTACACAAATTTACATAAAAAAAAATCAAGAATAGTTAAAGTTTATTCTAAATCTAGAGATCAAAAAAACATATATAATATATTTTAATTTAGTTACTGCCGATAGTAGCAGCAGTGACTGTTGTAGTTAGGGATGGAGAAGGGAAGCGACTGAGACAAGGAGAAAAAGGGAAAATATCATAATGAAATATTAGATTTAGGGTTTCTATTTATCCTCTAAATCAATGGATAGAATCTAATACTTGTAAATCAAGGTAGAAACTAAGTTTAAAAATTAATCGGTTTTCCAATGGTTTTTGGTTCGGTTTTAGAGATCAAACCAAACCAAACCAAACCAAACCAAAACCAACACTATCGGTTTTCCATTTTCTACACCATAACCAATCCATTAGTAAATGATTCGGTTTGGTTTCTATCTAATTGGTCTGGTTCGGTCTGGTTCCAGCGGAAAACCGAAACCATGTTCAGCCCTAGTTGAGAGAGTTTCTAACTAAATTCCCAGCATTAGTCAAAATATATTACTGAGAATAGGAATCATTTCCCAGTTCTAACTATTCACTACCGTTCTCTCTGATCTCAGAAAACTCATCGTGAAATTCCGTAGAAGTTTAAAATATTTAACTCTTCAAAGCTCATCGTGTGAATCATCATCTTCTCCGTCTTCTGATGCAGCTCCACCAGAAGGTCCACCAGATCTTTGGTAAACAGCTGTGATGATAGGGTTACAGACAGCCTCGACCTCCTTAAGCTTCTCATCATAATCCTCCTTTTCAGCACTCTGGTTCTCGTCAAGCCATTCAAGTGCTTCCTTCACAGCAGCTTCCATCTTCTCTTTCTCTTCAGATTCCAACTTTTCTGCAAGTTTGTCCTTGTCACCGATTTGGTTCTTCATGTTGTAAATGTAGGTTTCTAAACCGTTGCGGGCATCAATCTTCTCTTTGACCTTCTTGTCTTCTTCGGCAAACTCCTCTGCTTCCTTAACCATGCGTTCAATTTCCTCCTGGCTCAAACGACCCTTGTCATTTGTGATGGTGATCTTCTCTGCACGTCCAGTCCCCTTGTCTTCAGCCTTAACGTTCAGGATACCATTAGCGTCAACCTCAAATGTTACTTCGATTTGAGGGGTTCCCCTGTATTTTAGAGTAGACTAATCTAGTTAATACTTGTGCCAGGATAACTAAAAAATATAACAGGGAATAACACCATAACTACTAAAGAAAGAACAATGATAATACCTTGGAGCTGGAGGAATTCCAGTAAGGTCAAATTTTCCAAGCTCCCTACAGTCCTTTGTGAGACTCCTTTCACCTTCATAAACCTACAAGATATCACAAATTACATCAAAATATATTTCTGAAGTTGTCTTTTCAGGAATTTTATTCTTACCCACTAGGAGTTCAAAAATCAAGTATGCTCTAGAGTATTGTAATACCTTGATAGAGACAGTAGTTTGTTGATCCTGGTAAGTGGTGAAAACTTGAGATTTCTTGGTAGGGATAACTGTGTTCCTTGGAATCAACTTGGTCATAACTCCATCGACAGTTTCAATACCAAGGGTGAGGGGTGCAACATCCAACAGAAGAATGTCTGCGTAATAAAACATAGAAATATGCTCAGTCACACGCGAAAAGTAAGGGGGGAAGAATCTGCTGATTTTTGTTTTCTGCAAATATTTAAATCTCAATTCAGTAGCACAGTAGATAGTACCTTTGGTTTCTTCACCACCTTCTCCACTCAAGATACTTCCTTGTACAGCAGCACCATAAGCGACAGCTTCATCTGGGTTAACTCCCTTGTTGGGTTCTTTACCGTCAAAGAAATCCTTTAGTAGTTCTTGAACCTTGGAATTCTCGTACTACCACCAACAAGAACAATCTCGTCGATCTGGTTTTTCTGTAAGCCAGCATCGTCCATTGCCTTCTTTACAGGTCCCATGGTCTTTCTGAAAAGATCATTGTTCAACTCCTCAAATCTAAGCTCGGGTAAGTGGTTCAGAGAAATCTAAGCCATCGTATAAGGACTCGATCTCAACTCGGACCTGGTGCTGGTTACTCAAAGCTCTCTTGGCACGTTCACACTCCCTTCTCAATTTTCCAAGAGCCCTGTTGTCCTTGCTGATGTCCTTGCTGTGCTTCTTCTTGATCAATTTGATGAAGTAATCCATTATTCTGTGGTCAAAGTCCTCTCCTACATAATGGAACATTAAAGCACATAAATCACTGTGTACAATTTGAACAAATGAAATGGAATATGAAAGTAAAGACTTAAAAAGAACTAATATTACATAAATGAAAAGGCTAGCATGTTAAAAATAATACCTCCCAAATGAGTGTCTCCATTTGTGGCCAAAACCTCAAATACTCCATTGTCAATTGTCAAGATACTGACATCAAAAGTTCCACCACCAAGATCAAAGACGAGGATGTTCTTCTCGCCACCCTTCTTGTCCAAACCATAGGCGATAGCGGCAGCGGTTGGTTCATTGATAATTCTAGCAACATTAAGTCCAGCGATAACACCAGCATCTTTAGTTGCTTGCCTCTGGGCATCACTAAAGTATGCTGCACATTCCAAAACAAACAAAAAAATTCAGGATAAATATCAAAGCATATCACATACCGTTGTAACTAAGTTTGAGCTTTTCTTACCAGGGACAGTAACAACAGCATCCTTAATTTTCTTTCCGAGAAATGCTTCGGCGGTTTCCTTCATCTTAGTTAGAATCATAGCACTAATCTCCTCAGGACTGAAGACCTTTGTCTCTCCATTCTTAACCTTAACCTGGATGTAAGGCTTTCCATCCTTGTTCACAATCTTATATGGAACGAGTTTCATGTCCTTTTGCACCTCTTTGTCATCAAACCTGCCAAGATAATTTAATTAGGAACTGCTTGTTAAATTTCCTACATAAGCCACATTGATGAGAATAAGAGAGCAGTTAAAAATAATTTACTTTCTTCCGATAAGCCTTTTGACATCAAAGATGGTCCTCTCGGGATTAACAGCTGCAAGATTCTTTGCAGCCTCACCAATAAGTCTCTCGTCATCGTTAAATGAAACCCATGATGGGGTAATCCTGTTTCCTTGGTCATTTGCTATAATTTCAACATGGCCATTCTTGTAAACACCAACACAGGAATAAGTTGTACCAAGATCTATTCCAATAACAGTTCCCAAATTGGATGCTTCCTCTATAGCAATAGTAAATGCAGACAAGCATCCTGTAAAAAAGATTGTACTCAACATTAGCACAATTTCATGATGCTCAGAAAAAAACAAGAAATTTCCCAGTGCTTAAACTAATACACTCTAGAAACTAATGCCAAGGAAATTACTACAAACGGTGGTTATAGAATCCCAAAATTACAATGTTTTCTACAGACAATTGTACTAAAACCCTACATCATTTCTTACAAGCTTTAGACCATGAGAATAGGATAAGAAAATCAACAATGCTAACCACATGAGAATAGCTGCCGCCTGCCAGAATTAAGAGCTCTTTCTAAGGAAAAAAATTAACGTACCAATATCCCAAAGGCAAACTTTCAGGTCTACAAGTTGTCTTCAAATATCACAATTTCGAGCTTAAACATAATAAATTCTAATGAAAACCTGACAAGTAACAACGAGAGATCTACAGTTTTCGCAGTAATCAAATCATGCAAAACCAAAAACCTTGATTCGATCAATGTGGATAAACAAATTCACCTAATTCTAAAAAATCTAATCAGATCTACCACATTTAAAACCAAATAACAGCAGAACCACATACCACTGATCAAATTTCAAAAACATTCGTAAAATTATTAGATCTGGATCAGAAAAATAAAACTTACCACATAATACGATTGCTAATACAATCAAAGAACTGCGACTCCTCCACGAGCCACCCATGACTGTTTTAGATTCAATGAAACACACACAGACAAAACGTAATCCTTAGAGAAAATATTCAGATTTTGTTCTTGTGTTCGGTTCTTTTTCAAAATGTTTCAGTGGAGAACATGAGTAAACAGAATCAGATATATATACTTTCTTGTTATGAAGACTAAATAAATAAATTCTCATAAAGACACGAAAGCTTCGTCATTAGAGATGATGTGGACCAATAAGATTTCGTTGTACTTGTATCTTGACCAATAAAAATTTATAGTAACTTAAATCTTGACATGGATATGTTCTCCACCGTTGATTTTTGAGTATCAACGTGTTCGATGGCTGGTATGTCTGAAGTAGGAATCCCCTAGAAACACCTAGACTTGGTTCTTTCATTCAGGTTAAGGTTAAAGATGGAGAGACAAAGGTCTTCAGTCCTGAACTGCGACAAGATTATTTATGGACGACTAGTCGAAATGTCAAAATTAAGAAGATGAAAAATGCGTCCAAACTCTGATAATATGAGAATAAAATTCGTCGCTCTTTTAGATCTCGAAAATCGTCTATAATCGAATCCAAGCTAAATGTTTCAGCGATATCTTTTTCAATGCATACAAGTAAAGATTCGTTTAGAAACTCGTCCTCCATTTTATTGCGAAGCTGTGTTTTGACAATACGCATAGCAGAAAATTATCCTTTTGTTGTTGTTGTAGGAACCGGAAGTGTAAGCACGAGCAGTCTGTAAGTAAGCAGATAGGTCATTGACTGCCTAGTCTTTACCAACCAATGACATACATGTGAAATGCTTGATAAATCTTTATACTCCGGATGTTTAAGAACTCTGTGCTCATAATGTTGCAGTTCCAGTCTCAAGTTCAGTTTATCATAATCTGAGAAGTCCTCGGGGTAAAATTTGTCCACCAAGTTACAAATGTTATCGATATTTAAAGCTTCATGCGCTTCACGAGGATCCATAGAAGAACTAAGAACAAGTAGCTCCATCGAACTCTCTGCAAAACGACGGTTAATTTCGTATAACTGAGAATCTATTGCAGCATAAAAGATTTCCCTTCGATAATATTGTTCCACTGTCAGTTCATTTTGTTGATACCGAGCTCTCCCTCTTCCTGCTACATAAGGACCGTCCATATTTTGCATATCTATAGATCGTTTCTCACAAAACAATTTCACTTCATTAATCAAGATGTTCAATCCTTTGTCCTCAACTTTTGGAGCAATGCTTTGGTTGATGAAACACACTGCATAGCATTCAAAATATCCTGGGATTGTTTTTGCAAAGTCTGGCAAAGAAAATCAGTGATCTCCATAATTGATTTCATGAGATGTAAAGTGAAAACAAAATCAAAGCAAGTCATCGATTCATATGCATCTGCATCTCCTCGTTGCGCATAAGTTGTTCCATCATCAATGATGTTAATTAAAACTTCACATGTAGGAATAAACATACTGATTAGACTTGTAACAGATTTGAAGTGAGAACTCCAACGGGTATCTCCAGCACGTTTAATGTGCCAATTTGATTAAGTCGTTTTCCAGTTTCCAACTCATCAATAGAAATCAAATGTTCAATTTCGGTGGCTTTAGCTTTCCTAAGTTCATCATTATGCTTGCAAGATGCTCCAACAATGTAACAACTGAAATTAGCTTATAAAAAAGTTATGAATTGGAATTACCTCTCTTGATGTTGCTACTAATGCCAAATGTAATCGATGTGCTGAACAATCAAGAATTGAGTTTCTTTGATAATAATACAGAGAGGTAAGAACCTCTATTTATATTTACAGGGAGATACAATATCTAGGGAATCAATTATAATTAAGATGATTGACCCTTGATTGACTCTAACGTATATCAATGCTAATTATTTTAGTAAACAAAATATATGATATCAATTACACAACTTCAATCACTCTTGACAGAAGATATGCAGTTGTACATGATTTATTACTATGTACACGTCAATACCCCACTCAAGTTGGAGCGGGTGCAGAAATTTGACAAACGCCCAACTTGTTTACTAACTTCGTGAACTGGTTTGCACCAAGAGGCTTCGTAAAGACATCAGCGAGTTGTGCAGCGGAAGCGATATGGCGTGGATTGATAAGTTTCCTTTGGATCTTCTCACGAACAAAATGGCAGTCTATCCCAATGTGTTTGGTTCGTTCGTGGAAGATAGGATTCTCTGCAATGTGAATGGCAACTTGACTATCACAGTAAACAGAAATAGGGGAAGTAGAAGGAATGCGAAGATCATTGAATAAATAACGTAACCACTGCAATTCAATGGTTAAAGTAGACAAAGCACGATATTCTGCTTCAGTAGAAGAACGAGATACGGTTGGCTGTTTTTTTGATTTCCAAGAAATGGGACTATCACCCAGTAAAACAAAATACCCAGTTGTAGATCGACGGGTGGTAGGACAACCAGCCCAGTCTGAATCAGTAAATCCTGTCAACTGTAAAGAACTACGGGAAGAAAGAAGAATGCCATGTCCTAAAGTTCCCTTAAGATATCGAAGAACTCGGATCGCAGCATCAAAATGTGCAGTTCGAGGAGAAGACATAAATTGACTTAAATAGGTAACCACATAATTAATATCGGTCCTGGTTACCGTAAGATAAGGTAAGCGACCAATAAGGCGCCTAAACTGTGATGGATCTTTAAGTTGAGCACCATCTGTGGGTAATAACTTTAGATGTTGTTCCATAGGAAATGTTGATGGCTTTGCCCCGGTTAGGCCAGAGTCACGCAAGATATCAAGAATATATTTGCGTTGACATAGAAAAATTCCATCAGAAGAATGGAAAACCTCTATTCCCAAAAAATATTGTAAACGACCCAAGTCTTTAATTGAAAACAAAGTTTCTAAACGAGAAATTAGACGAGAAATAGCAGTAAAATCATTTCCGGTAATTACAATATCATCGACGTAGACCAAAACATATAGAGATAAAGATTTTCGATGAAGAGTAAACAACGAATAATCAGCAGTAGATTGCTGGAAACCCTCAGCAATAAGAGAGGACGAAAATTTCGCAAACCACTGGCGAGAGGCCTGTTTAAGACCGTAAATAGATTTTTTTAAACGACAAACTTGGTTAGGTTTACCAAATCTAGGTGGAGGACGCATGTAGATTTCCTCATCAAGATCACCTTGAGGAAATGCATTGTTAACATCAAGTTGGTGTAAATGCCAACCTTTTATGGAAGCTAAAGAAAGCAAAACTCTAACGGTAACTAACTTTGCAACAGGAGCAAACGTATCATGATAGTCCACCCCTTCAAGTTGGGTATAACCTTTTGCAACCAAACGAGCTTTGTATCGCTCAATATTACCATCAGATTTGTATTTAATTTGTAAACCCATTTGCAACCAACAATAGACTTACCGGGAGGAAGAAAATCCATCTTTATCCAAGTGTCATTGTCCTTCAAGGCCCGAACTTGTTCAACCATAGCATTGCGCCATACTGGAATATGCATAGCAGCCTTAAAAGAAGTTGGTTCTGCTGTGTTCAAAACTGTGGTCAAGAAAATTTTATGAGAAGGACTAAAATTATCAAACGACAAATAATTTGTAAGAGGATAAGGTTGAGATTCGGAACACTCAACAAAAGAACAAACATAATCTTTTAAGTAAGAAGGTAAATTGTGTGATCTTTCCGATCGTCGTAAAACAGGATTAGAAGAGTTAACAGGATCAGCTGTGTGATCAGAATCAAGTGTGGGTTCATGAACATTACTAGTTTGAGAATCAGGTGGAAGTTCATGTATGTGGACACTTGTTTGGGAAGGGGATGCTGATGCATGAGTGTTAACATTAATTGGGAAGTCCTGAAGTGGTGAATTGTGTTGGTCTGCTGTAGTATGTGAAATGGGAGAAGGTGGTGTTGTAGACAAAATAGGTGCGGAAGCAGGTGAACGATTAATAGTGGAATCTGAAGGGTATATATTTTTATGTAAATGTGGTGGAAAATCAAAGAAAAAATCATCATATGTAGATGACGTAGTTGTAGATGGTTTTGAGAAACTAGTCTCATCAAAAGGAAAAATGTCTTCATAAAAGACAACGTCACGAGAAACAAACTTTCGACGTCTTTCAATATCATAAACAATATATCCTTTTTGAGAAAAAGGATACCCAAGAAAAATGCAGGGTGTAGCCCGTTGATCAAATTTAGTTTTAATGTTGATATTGTGAGCAAAACAAAGACACACAAAAACACGTAAAGCAGAATAATCTGGTGGTGTACCAGATAATTTTTCATGTGGAAATATATGATTTAAAAGCTGTGTTGGCATTTTATTTATTAAGTAAAATGCTGCCAATAAACATTCCCCCCAAAATTGAATAGGAAGGTTGGAATGAAAACGAAGAGCACGAGCTACTTCAAGTAAATGTCGATGCTTTATTTCAACAACACCATTTTGTTGTGGAGTATAAACACAACTGCGTTGGTGAACAATTCCCATTTTAGAAAAATAAGCTTGAAGTTACTTTGATAAGAACTCAGATCCATTATCGGATCGAAATTTTTGAAGATCAGGAATTATAAATGAACCCGACCCGGTAGACACACGACGAACAGGTTTCTTATATTGAGTAATAACCTGGTTAAAAAAATAAAATAAATATTTTGTGGTTTCTGATTTTAATTTCATCAGAAAAACCCAAGTACAACGAGTGTAATCATCAACAATCGTCAAAAAATAACGATCACCATTCAAAGAAGGAATCGAAAAAGGTCCCCAAATATCACAATGAATTAATTGAAACGGAGATGTACTAAAAGTAATACTTTTATTAAATGGTAAGCGAGACTGTTTTGCCATAGAGCAGATTACACATTTGTGTTCCAAAGTAGAATGCATATAATTAAAACGATTAACTAGAGAGCGAAAAACGACCTAAATTAGGGTGCCCAAGGCGAAAATTCCATAGATCAAAAGGCTTATTTTTCATAAAAGAAAGCACCGAAGAAGAGCGCAATTGATATAAGCCTGAAACCAAATCACCCTGACCAATAAGTTTCTTCGTCGATCGGTCCTGAAAACGACAAGAATTATGAGAAAAAGTAATTTCACAATTTGAAGAAGAACATAACCTACTCACTGAAATAAGGTTATATTTAAAGGATGGTAAATAATAAACATCCCTTAAAATCAAAGTGGGGGAAAGATTAACAATACCAATATGAGAAATCAAAGCTCTTGTACCATCAGGTAATAAAACACCCATATTAGGCGTGGCAATTTTATAGGTTGAAAATATTTTTAGAGATGAACATGCATGGTGGGTAGCACCGCTATCAATAATCCATTCAGTATCGAAGGAACATAAAAACGTACCAGTGAGATTCATTTTAGGTTGTTCGTCTGCTGTAGCAGGGAGTGTCGCAGCAAAAGCAACCAAGCGAGCCAAATGATCAGCGGATAATCCAGGGAAAAGCGGACCATCAGTAGTTGGTGGAGGAATCATCCCTTTTGATGCATCATGTTGTTGTGGTAGCACACCTTGAAGAACAACAGAAGTGGTAGCCAGAGTTGTGCCATCCTTGCGCTTATATTTTGGTGGATAACCATTCAGTTTGTAACAACGGTCTCTAGTATGACCATCTTTATGACAATAATCACAATAATAACTTCTCTTTTTGTAGTTTTGGAAGAGTTATCACCTTCATGGCGAGCAACAACAAGGGTAGCCGATTCAACAATCGGAATGGTATTAGCCAAAGATTGTTGAACCTCTTCTTGTCGGACTAAATTATAAATAGTTAACAAGGGTGGAAACTCAATACGCTGCAAAATGTTAGAACGGAGACCAGCATACCTATCATGAAGGCCTTGTAAGAACTCCATGGCTCTATCTTGGTTAAGATGATCAATAGCATCCTTGGAATTAGCACAAATACAAGTACTTACAGGTCTTATAGCATCCATTTCATCCCAAATAGCACGAAGACGACCATAAAAAACCATCACAGACGAACCATCCTGCTTAATAGAAGCAAGTTGTTGTTTCAATTGATATAGCTTTGGAGCACAAGACTCAACATGCCTGTTCTCGAGATCTTTCCAGAGAAGATAAGCAGTAGGAGCATAAGAAGCACTATCTTTAATGCTAGGAAGAATAGCAGCATGAATCCAACTGATGACAAGACCATCTGCCCGCATCCACTCTGCGAGTTTGGCCGGATCAGTTGGTTTGGAAATAGATCCATCAATAAAACCAATCTTGTTCTTCACACGCAAAACTCTCATCATTCCTATCTTCCACGATGCAAAGTTATCACCGTTTAATGGAGGGCTACAAAGAACAGCATTGGGGTTGTCCGATGGATGGACAAAAAATGGATCACGATAAGAAGCAGTATCCAAAGAAATTGAAGTTGACTGCCTAGTAGGGATTGAAGCATTAGGACTTTGTTCTCCTTCCATAATCAAAAGACGAAAGAGGAAAAAAAATGATAAAAAAAAAAAGTTTCCCACAGGAATTTGATCAAACAACTTAAGATCAGATGTTCCTGCTCTGGACCATCAAGAATTGAGTTTCTTTGATAATAATACAGAAAGGTAAGAACCTCTATTTATATTTACAGGGAGATACAATATATAGGGAATCAATTATAATTAAGATGATTGACTCTAACGTATATCAACGGTAACTATTTTAGTAAACAAAATATATGATATCAATTACACAATTTCAATCACTCTTGACAGAAGATATGCAGCTGTACATAACTTGTTACTATGTACACGCCAATAAACAATGAACGTAGTAAGCATATGGGCAGTGTTTTGAAATTAAAGCTTGTAATCCGTTTCATTCACCCTGCATATTACTGGCACCAATGCACCATCATAGCCTTGACCACAAATATTTTGCACATCCATATTATGATGAAACAATATTGAATATATCGCGTTCTTTAATGTCAATGTTAAAGTATCAGTTACGTGAACCAAACTGAAAAATCGTTCTTGCACTAACCCATTTTTATTTATGTACACGCCAATAAACAATGAACGTAGTAAGCATATGGGCAGTGTTTTGAAATTAAAGCTTGTAATCCGTTTCATTCACCCTGCATATTACTGGCACCAATGCACCATCATAGCCTTGACCACAAATATTTTGCACATCCATATTATGATGAAACAATATTGAATATATCGCGTTCTTTAATGTCAATGTTAAAGTATCAGTTACGTGAACCAAACTGAAAAATCGTTCTTGCACTAACCCATTTTTATTTAGGAATCTTAAAACGATAGACATCTGCTCCCTGTTTGAATCATCACGAGATTCATCAACAATAACTTACTTTAGTAGATAAGACATGCAAAAATTCTTTTGAATTTGCAGTGACGCGCAAGTATCATTTTTTTGGAGCATTAGCTAGCACTTCTGCAGTTTTTTCATTATTATTTCCCAGCAGTTCTACCATTTCAAGAAAATTTCCACGATTAATTGAACTTTTCCCTTCATCATGGCCTCTGAATGCCCAACCTTGCAAAGCAAGCCAACGAACTGATTCAACTGAAGTTTTAAGTCGCAAACGATTGTCTATAACTTGTTGAGAAGTATACTTAACGCATGTTTTATATGTTGTGTCTGCTTCATTAAGGTAGCACATGAATTCTCAGCGATTCGATGGGATGAGTTAAGACCTGTCCCAATATGCTTCAGAAAAGAACATTCACTTCCAACTTTGACTTTTTCCAGTTTCGGAACCCATTAATTGTGAAAGCATTCTGCCCAAAACGATTAGATTGCTTGTGAAACGGAAAACATGGGAGACAATAAGCTGCATCTTTTGTGGGGGATATTCTAACCAACTAGGAAGTGATTCGAACCACGAATAACAAAAACCACGTGGATGAACTTCTTCTCCATACTTTGGGTATTCTGATCTTTTAGGTTGGTACGGACCAGCAGTAATATATGCTCGTCGAATCATATCGTGCAAATCAACATGATAATCCCAAATTTGTCGGCATAGTCTTGGATCACGTTCTAACTTGGAACTATCGAATTCACTAATTTGAACTCTTGTAGACTTTAATAGCCTCGGAGCAGGGACGTTAAGACTAATAGCCGGCGAATCATTGTCTGAGTTATTACTGGTATTTTGCCTTTTAAAATACCCATATATTTTAGATTGATTTTTCATCTGCAAAAAAATTGAATTCAAAATTGAAATAATACTAGTATTAGTTAGAAGACATATTAACTACAACACACAATGAATACTAATGGGACCATTTTTTTTTGGTTAAATTGCATTACAAAAATTATGGTGGACGATATATACCTTTAAGTGCAGCCAGCGCTTGGAGGTGGTGGTGATGGAGGAGAACTTGTAGTTGCTGTTGGTAGTGGGGTAGGGCTTCTGGTGTTGTCTTCCATGAGAATTAGTGTTAGTACAACTCTCTGGTTGTTCCTAAGGATTTGATCCACTGGAATCCAATATATGATTTTGGCTCTTGAGATTAAACAATAATATAACTAATTAGAAATTAGTAATTACAATCGATGCTTCAAAAACAAACAAACAAAAATACAATATTACAATCATATATAAATGTAGCGTACATAGCTTGTATGCGTGTTTCAATGATTGAGCGTTTCCGACAGAGGACTTCCAATTTGTTTACGAATTAGGATCCTGTTTAGGTTTTAACTAATATATATAAGACCGACCTAAACTATTTTCCTAAGAAAGTATCCAATCCTAATAAAGTTAATAAATCTTTTAAGAATAAGTAGAAAAGTAAATTCAAAAATATTAAGAGCTAGATTTTAAGGAAACTTAGGAAAGTTACAACAAATTTTAAGGAAAACATTAATAACGTGAGAAATTTTGGAAGAAATCTGCATATATCCATACTTAATTGACTTAATCTTGGAGTGGCCATGGCCACTCACAACTTCCATATGGCTCCGCCGCTGACAACAAGATAATCACTTCATAATAGTTACAGTACAAGACCGATTCAACTATAGGATCAATATCAAGTGTTTGGATTAACGTACAGTGTATTTATTTTTAGTTGTAACTAAAGCAATAATTATAATTGCGGAAAGTAAAAGCAAAAACACAACAAGATTTTGTTAAAGAGGAAACCGCAAATGCAGAAAAACCTCGGGACCTAGTCCAGTTTTGAATACTCTCATAATTAAGCCGCTATACAAAGACACTATCAACTTCGTATAGGAGACACCAAGTAAACTACCCCTAGTTACCTAGTTTTCTCAGTGTCCCTGTGCCTACGACCGATCTAGCCAACACAGAAAAAAAATCTTTAGATAGAGTCCACTATCTTAACTTGCTTCAGTCTCTTTGAAGACTTTAAGTACTCAACCCTTTCGACCTCTTCCAAAGAATCCAAACAATAAAGGATTAATTTGTTTGGTAACCACTCTCCCATCTCAGGAAATTAATCAAATACTCCCTCCGTTCTATTTTACTTGATGTTTCAGGTTTTTTTTTATGTTCCAAAATAGATGAGTGTTTAAGCCTTTTTCCTAGATTTTCACTAATTTGCCCTTGCTTTGGAATCATACCATACCATACCATTAATTTTCATTGAAATCGGTAGATGGATAATTAATTTAATTTTTAAATCCACTCCATGGAGATATATACTCTATCCCATGTAAATTACAACGGGATTCATAATTTACACTAAATACAGAACTAAAAACTAGGTGCTTTGATTTTTAGGAAGCTATTAATATGGGTAAATTTGGGAAAAATGTACTTTCTATGTTATTTCTTAATCTGCGTGAAAAACTCTGCAACATCAAGTAAAATGGAATGGAGGGAGTATATTTTATGTTGATTGTAACAAAGGCTTTTCTGTTTAAATAGATTAAACTTCTTTGCTAGGTTTTAGATCTTCCAAGATCTGGATTAAACAAGTTAGCAAGATCAAGTCAAACAGAACTACCAGATTCGGATACTAAAGAGTACCACCAAATGATATCTTGTCGATCAAAATACGACTAGTCAATAATCAGTCTATCAAAAGATAAACTATATCTAGTCGGATCCCATCCGATCAAGTTTTTGCACGATGCAAATTAGGAAGATACAAAACCAATAAAAAAATCTTCTTGTCTTCAATCTTTAATAGTCTTCTAAACCTGCACAATAACAAACTTGATTCTTGACTTATGATCGATCATGCACATAACGGAGTCTGTTAACAATGGATGATCACAAGTCAATGTTATACTCTTGATCTAGTTTGAGTGACCTTATGTCAGAAGAAAAGGCACTAAGGAATAATCAAACTAGGTGAAAATCAAGAAATAACTACCGTTAGTCTATCAAATCAATAATTGAAAACTAAAATTACAATATGATTCTAGTTTTCCACCAACGGTACTAGTAGACGCTTCTTGATCCCAAAGAAGTCTTTAAACTAGAGAATATAAGAGATTTCACTTAATTAGGTTACTCTCCTCTACAAGATAGTATATGTTGGAGTAGTGCTAGGTCGAACTCGCAAGTGTTGCTATCTCAAGCTTGTTTGTCAAGTTTAGTTGATCAAAACTATATACTTAATTTATAGTTTACTATAGTTATGTCTCGGATTATGATAGAATGTGTAGTTGAGCTTTAAACTTCACGACGTTCACCAATTGGAAAAGAAGATCTACTGAGGAGCTTGGAGGAACTTCATCAACAAAAGGTATGTGGGGACTAAAACTTGTCTATCACTCAGAAGTTTATTCTATTCTATCTTCTAATGAGACTAAGTCGTATAGCTATATAGACTTTTACCTTATACACATTTGGTATTTCGAGCCGAGTTTATCTCTCTTATCTATTTGTCGAAATATGTGTTGGAAGTTTTTTGCTTAGTTATATTCATCGTACTCTTGACGAGTTTAGTTGGAAACAATCTATTTGTTGGAAACTGAATATTAAGTCAAAAGATGATCATCTGAAAATTTTCTTGAACATGTTATATGATTTGTGTGGGACAATCATTTGATGTTATCTCGGGAATTTTCGTATTGATTATTCGATCACTTGAAAAATACTTGAAGCTAATGGTATGTGTGAGATTACCATTGTCGTCTTCCAAGGATGTTTCAATGATTGAAATGAGAGTTTAGAACAATTACCCATGTCTGCATACAACACGGTATGCATACCTAGTGCGCGAACTGTATTGTGATGATTCAGGTCTGGAACTCTTGTTTTCGTACCTAGTATGCGAACGGGTTTACCTAAGTTGGGTCCGGGACAGTTGTTCGCGAACCGGGTTTGCGAACGGCTTGACTAGGCCAAGGTCCGGAGCTGCTGTTCGCGTACCTAGTTTGCAAACACAATTGGTGAAGTTCTAAAATTGGTTATGTATGATTATCATACTCATGAACTAAAACATTTATGATTTAAGGAATGCATATTAACTTTGCAAACTGTGGCTTAATGTTCATGAATTGAATCTTTTATAAGTAGTTTGTACGATTACGAATCAAACCGATTTCGATTCAATTTGTTCATATATATTTCTATGAGATAGTGTACAATTGAACAAATCTATTTGAAACATAATTAGATTCATTTGATTATCTATCATGATTGATTGATCTTCATTTTTGATCTAGAAGTGTTAGATGAATACGTCTAAGACAAAAGTGTTCATATGACTAACTTCGGTTAATTGTTATTGAGCCAACTCAATATACACGTTTAAGTATGGTAGCCCATATCTAAATATAAATATATCTCATTTATGTGTAACAATCTAAGACCATCTAACTATGGAGATTGATTGCTTAATTTCTAAGCAGACTTAACTTGAATCTTAAATCAGGAGTTCATCTAACGGTGAATATTGAATGCTTTGTTTCTAAGATATCTTAGCTTTGATTGTAAGCAACCCTGATTTGAAAAAATATATAAGGGTGAACTCTAGCAACTGGAAAACCTAATACCGTCACTTTCCCGTATCCTAGTTGCAAACTAGAGTCGATTATCCTTTAACCTAGGTTTTCCAAAACCATTATTAGGTTAACGACTTGAAGACTTCATTTGGGATTCGTGAAGCCAGATCCAACTATTTTTTCTGTAGTTGCGTATTTTGATCTTACTGGTTCTATTGTATTGATTTTTATCTTCTCTAAGATTTACTCGAGATTTATCTCTGATAGGTAAGATATAAAAAGTAACAGTTCTTCGTCTCAGACTTGTAATTCCGCGATAACTTCTCTTGGTAATCAATTAGGTTATTGTGAGGTGACTACTATTTTTAGGATGCTCTTCGGGAGTATAAGACCAGGTTATTAGTTGGTTCATGTTCACCTTGATCTTTGTATCAAAAGACAGAATAAACAAAATAAAGGATAGACATATCCGTGGGAGACATATTTGTTTATAAGTCTTCGACTTTGGGTCGTAGCAATTCTTAGGTTTAGGTGAGATCATCTAAGGGAATAAAGTGCGCATAATACAACGTGGTTCTAGAGGCGTGAGGAATGCGATTGTACCTTAATCTGTGTGAGACTTGGTTAGGGCTCAACTACATTCCAGTCTGATGTTAACTTATAGTAGGCTAGAGTCTGTAGCTGCTTAATATAATGTGGTATTCAAATCTGGACTAGGTCCCGTGGTTTTTACACATTTGCGGTTTCCTCGTTAACAAAATTTATGGTGTATGTGTTATTTCTTTTCCGCATTATGTTTGTTTATATAATTGAAATATCACAGGTTGTGCGTAGTTCAATCAGTTGATAAATCCAACCTTGATTGTTGGATAGAACTTGACAGATTGATACTTGGGCATTGATCTTTGGTACCGTCCAAGTTATTTCTCATATCAATCAGGGTCGCAGATTTCTATCTGTTTGATTTGATGATTGTATTGAGAAAGAGATAAAAACTCTTTGATATAATTCTTGATTGAGTCTCGCTTTTAAGTTGGTGCTCTCGAAATTATATTGGAGTTTAGTCCATACAGATTGTCGAACGAATTATTGGGTGTGGTTGTATACCCCCGCTTTTTCAATTGGTATCAGAGCAGGCAAACATGCTAAGACCTCATAAGTCTGTGTTTGTAGCTATCTGACTCTATAGACAGAAGTGCTATCTCTATAAATGTACTGCCAGTCCTCGATGGCTCGAATTACTTATGGTGGAAAATTGCTATGCGTGCCTTTCTTCAAGCGCGTGATTTTCAATCATGGGTTCGTGTTATATATCGCTATAATCCTCCATCGGTTACAGTAGACGGTGTAACTGTTGCAAAGGTACTCTGAGAATTACACGTTGTAGAAGAGAAAATTCTAAAAGTGTACAGTGATAATTATCCATTGATTGTCTTATTAAATTGATCTGTTTAAGGATATACTTTCCATGCGATAATCCTGTAGTCCCACGCATGTATCTAAGATTAACTTCTCTTTATTGGCAGTGTAAACTGTAAAGAATGATAAGCTCGAGCACGGAAAGCCTGAAACAGTAACGCATCAAGTTAAAACGTGCATTACACACATCTCCTTCCTAAATCCATATTTGGAGGATCCTCAGAGGGTTTTCCAGTTTGTGGCCATCACCAATTTGTAAATTACCCACTTCAAAGACTTAGACTACACATATTTAGTAAAATCCACCTTTTAAGCAAGTGTATATAAATGGTATTCGCCAATACTTGATAGGAGAAATCACTAGCTACACAATTTTCTTTGAGCAGTTGTTGGAGTCAAAAGATAGCATGAAGGAAAAACAAAAAAACATTAACTAGACACAAAAATAATGAACATGGACTTGTGTAGGTAACTATAGTACAATTAAAGCCGGTTACATTCCTTCCGTCCGATTTTAAACCAATTAAACAATTGTTCTTTGTTTACATATCGATTGGTTCAGCATACGAAACATGCAAGCAGCAAGACAACATCATAAAAAATTTGATAAACCTTATTTGGTACAAAAAAAGCTCCCATGTAAACACAAAAAAATATCTTAGGAAACACAAAGAAGAACAATCAGGTGTCATGAAACTACACTAATTGAATCTGCTTAATAATGCATTATAAGGGACTAAATGTGAAATTCAATATTGTTAGACAAATGGATCAAAAGAAAGAGAACATGAACACTATTTACAAGGTCCTAAACAACCCCCAATTCCATATACTGTAGAAAATCATTGAACAAGAAAACCTAGTTATATTTTTCTGCAATTCACCTCCTAGGATAAGCTCAATTTTGAGTGCAATGATGGCTCTAACTATGTACAGAATGTCTAAGTATATAAAAATTAGTCTTCATATATAATAGAAAATAATAAACCTATTACCTACTAACTTCAACTCGAATTTATGTTATTTCATTAATTTAGGGATTAGATGGAAGGAAGAGGCCTCACACACTAACCCCTCTATACACTTCGAAATCGATCCCAAAAAAAAAAGAAACAATCGGATTTTTGGTTAAGGTAAAATTGCCAATTTACATCAAAGGTTCACAAACATAAACGATAAACCACTACCCAAGCCTCGATTCTAAATCCCCATTTTAATTCCAATATACTTGCATAAGATTCACTTACCTAACAGTAATTTCTACGTCAATCAGATAAAAAAAACCCTGAGAATCCAGATTAATTTGAACTCTTGATACTAATAGTTGAATAACATTCATACCTTTTCGTGTCGAGATTCTTACCGCAAAGCAAAATTCTGACGGATTAAATGCTATCATCCATGTCATTACCTCAGATCTTCAGCACCATGTGACTACGTGCACTCGGTCGAAAGATGCGTGGGATATCTTAGAAACTGTATTTGAAGGGAATACCTCTGAGAAAGAAGCCAGGCTTCAAAACCTAAATTCTGATGAGGAAAACCTTCGTATGGCTGATGAAGAGTCATTTGATGAGTTTAATCACAAAGTGTCTGAAATTGTTAATGCATCTTTTGATTGGGTAAGACTATTCCTGAAAAGGATATTGTGATGAAAATTCTCAGATCACTACCAGCAAAATACGATTCTACGAAACATGCCATCGTCGAAGGAAATAACCTTGAAACACTTTCCAGAAAATCACTTATTGGAAAGTTAAAAATAAGGGATATTTTAACTTTGGGTCCCAATTTTGTAACCAGTGTTGCATTTGGGTCCTAGAAAGTTTGAAATTAGAGTTTGGGTCCCAAAATCACGGTTGACTGTCTTGATCATCTAAAAAATGGTTAAATGATTAAAATTGCCAATTTAAATATAACATTTCATTTATTTACTAACTATACCATTATCTTCTTCCCCTTCTTTTAAACCACAATATCGAAAACACCGGGCAATAAATATTTAAAGATTTTAAACTTGGAATTTTGTTCACTGGTTCAGATCTTAAAATGGGTCCTTAAGTAATTAAGTTCTCTGATTCTTAATTATTTTATTTTATTTGGAGTTTTGTAGTCTTCACATTCAAGGGGAGGAGTGTTCTGTAATCCTGGATTACTAGTACTTGTCACCTTTTTTATTACTACATGCTTGGTTGGTTATTTGATTACACATCCATTAAATATGAGTTCAAGAGGAAGAAATTTACCGACTTTCATGTCCTCTGTGTGCTTGATATTACTCCTCATAGGCTTTTCTCTTCTTTCCATCTGGTATAACTTGTTCTCGATGAATAGTTCTCTAATTTATAGAAATGTTGGTATATAATCTCTGATTTTCTTATATGCAAGATGGTGTTTGCATAATGATTTATTTTCTGTCGATAAATTGTAATCCGTTGGAGGATCGTTTGAATAGTACTTATCGTTGGAGTCTTGCTCGTATGAACAGATTCGTTAAATGGACCAATACAGTTTCTAAGCACTCACTAGTTTGATTACACATATTGTTTCTGAATCAATGAACAAAACCAGAGTCGATAAATGAAGAAGGTGTATTTAACAACACGTGTTACTCACGTTTTAACATAATCACCTTTCAATAACTGACACGTTAATTAAATAATGGTCAAGATAGTCAACTGTGATCCGGGACCCAAACTCTAATTTCAAACTTTTTAGGACCCAAATGCAATACTGATCACAAAATTGGGACCCAAAGTCAAAATATCTCTAAAAATAATTGATCATGATCAGAACACAGTCAGAACATCTGCGTTCAATGATATGACCAATACAGGTGAATCTCCTAACTTGTCTTGGGCTGATGAAGGTTGTTCAAATCATGTTGATCCTAACAGATCATTGATTACACAAAAGATAAAGGATATTGTGAAGAGAAGCAAAAGATTTAAGAAACGGTGCTCTCTCTCTCTGATGTTTCAGATGATTCAATACAATAAGTGAAATCATGTCAGTTCGTTAATAACATGCATACTTCTGAAGTTTGCACGGAAAATTCTGCTCTCTCAGCAGAAACTTCTAATAACTCAAATTCTGATTCAGAATATGAGTCTGACACTGAGATTTTGGAATTCTTGGATAAAATGAAGAAATTCACCAATAAAATCTTTAACTAAAGAATTTGTTGGAAAAACTTGAATCATCGCTTCAGGTGAAATATCTTGAGATTGATAATCTTGATGATGAATTTTCCAGAACCCTATCTCTGAAGGAAAGAGAGATTGATACCCTTAAGTGTGACTTTCAAAAGTTGTCTAGAAGTTCTGACAAGATCTCAGCAATGTTATTTGGTCAGAAGTCTTTTGGAAACTCAAATGGTATAGGGTTCAAAAGCAAGACTGTGAGCATAAACAATTCTTTTGTTCCAGACAGTTATGGAAAAATGGATGTAAAACGTTGTAATAAACAGGAAGTCAATCGCTAGAACAAAAATTCCTCTCTGAATTGCTTGTTTTGTGGAAACGCGGATCATGTTCAAAGTAAGTGTTGGAAATTCAAAAAGAACAACAAAAGAATTTCCAAACTTCAGAATGATATGCAAAAGATGAATCTGGCATCGGGTAACCAACAGGGATCCTCATATGCCAAGAAGAAGTCTCGAAGAACCAGAGTCAGGCGAGGTAAGAAATCTGTTTATACAAAGAACCTTGGTATGTCACCCTGTGACACTCGAAGTGAGCATTCTTCTCATTATGTTGCTACCTAACTGTAGTAAAGTTTGTATCCTCATTATTAACTTGAGAATATGAGGATTGCATCAAGGTTGCTCAAGTTTTATATAATTATTTTTTTCTTTGAATAAGGACATGTTAGATTAGTTTGTGAAGAGAATATTTTCTTGTTAAAAATAGATCATGATCATGAACCGTGAGGACTTTTTCAAAGTTCCTTTAGGGTTTTGTGTTTCCGATGGTATATTTATATTTGAAATCAAAATGCCCTTCACTCTTTTTCTTTGAAAGATACAGAATCATGGCTCTTGTAATCAGAGGTACTACAAAAAAGGATGCAGTAGAAGCAGTTAATGTGTTTCTGTGTGAGAGGAATCCATTCCTCAAGGAAGAAAAAGGAGAAGTCTACAAATGGTGAGAAAGGTTCATCCTATAACTGTTTTTTATCGGTTTGTCATCATGATAATAACTTTAAGGCCATGGTAAAGGATTTCATCACCAAAAGAAATTATTTAAAATCTCAAATCATTTTATCTTTAGAAAAGATAGATCACTATGAAAAAATGTTGTCTCTGACAAAGAACACCTTGTGTGAACTTAAAACAGAGCATAGTGAGTTAACTAACATTTCTGAAGATCTGGAAGAATTGAATGATCCTATAATAAATGGATTCTTCAACAATGAAAAGGAATTCTCGGTAGACGCCATGAGAAGCTCTATGATGTCTAGGAAACTTCTTGTTAGGAATTTATTCTTATGTTTAATAAGGAGAACTAGGGTTTGGAGTAGCATTTATTGTGATTACACATAGCTATTTTAACGATTTTCATCTTGCAATGTTTTTAGATTTATTTATTTAAATTTAAAGTTTTTTGGAAGATGATTTTTGCAGTATTTAATCTTTTTGATTTCATATATTGCAATTTCTTATGAGATATATATGTGTTTACGTTCGTGAACTGTGTTTATCTCATATATGCTCAAAAGTTAAGTCTATTATGTCTTTATGTAGATATTGATGAAAGATAGAATGAACTTCTGAAAAATTCTGCAGTATTGCTCTTTCCCTTATCCACTTTTATGTGAAAGTACTGTATGGCTCCGTAAATTTTCTTATGTTGAGTGTTTCCGATTAAATTAATCAATTAGGTCTTCTTGTGGTTAATTTATTCGAGCTTACTGGATACAAATCCATGTGGTTTTTTACTGTCCAAAGAAATCCTTCTTTTCTTGTAAAAGTAAGGTCGCTCATGTTGTTTCTCTTAGGAATGACACCAAATGGGGGAGAGTTCTTAATTGAACTTGCGCTTAATTGCCACATCTTTTTGGGGAGTGCGACTTTGGAATATTGTAGGAGTTATCTTGTATCTTTGTAAACTCCTTGATGAATACACTAAGTTTCAACTATGTGAAATCATCGAAAGAAAGTTGATATGTTCTCTTTTAGTCATGAAGTATCTTTTTGAAAATTTTATTATGATCCCGTAGGTTTTTTACATTTGCCAACTTATATTGACAAAAAGGGGGAGAATTATTTGGTAGTTCACACTACATACATATGGTGTACGGATCATTATGTAATGGGGAGTGGTTTTCATTGTAAGATGGAAGTATTGACTAAGGGGGAGTAATACATATCACCATAGTATTATTTCAAAGTTGTTATACAATTGGAGTTTTATTATCTATAGCAATACCATGACACTGTATAACAATGATCGAGAACATTTGTTTTCTTATTGTTATGGCTACGGATCTTCAACAAAAATGATGCTGAGTTGAACACGGCGTTCACCAATTGGAGAAGAAGATCTACTGAGGATCTGGCAGGAACTTCATAAACAAAAAGTATGTGGAGACTAAAACTTATCTATCACTCAGAAGTCTATTCTATTCTATCTTCTAATGAGACTAAGACGTATAGCTATATAGACTTTTACATTATACTCATTTGATATTTCGAGACGAGTTTATCTTGCTTATCTATTTCTCAAAATATGTGTTGGAAGCTTTTTGCTTTAGCTATGTTCATCGTATTCTTGACGAGTTTAGTTGGAAACAATCTATTTATTGGAAACTTAAGTCAAAAGATGATCATGTGAAAATTACCTTGAATATCTTATATCATTTGTGCGAGACAGTCATTTGATGTTAACTCGGGAAGTTTCGTATTGATCATTCGATCACTTGAAAAGTACTTGAAGCTAATGGTATGTGTGAGATTACCATTGTAGTCTTCCAAAGATGTTTCAATAATTGAAATGAGAGTTTAGAACAATTACTCATGTCTGGATACAACATGGTATGCATACCTAGTGTGCGAACTGTATTGTGATGATTCAGGTCTGAAACTCTTGTTTGCGTACCTAGTATGTGAACAGGTAAATACCTAGTAAGCGAACGAGTTTACCTGAGTTGGGTCCGGGAAAGTTTTTCGCGAACCGGGTTTGCGAACGGCTTGGCTAGGCCAAGATCCGGAGTTGATGCTCGCGTACCTAGTTTGCGAACACAGTGGTGAAGTTCTAAAATCGATTATGTATGATTCTCATACCCATGAACTAAAAAATTTATGATTTAAGGAATGCAAATTAACTTTGCAAACCGTGGCTTAATGTTCATGAATTGAATCTTGTATAAGTACTTTGTACGATTACGAATCAAACCGATTTCGATTCAATTTGTTCATATATATTTTTATAAGATAGTGAAATAATTGAACAACTCTATTTGAAACACAATTAGATTCATTTAATTATCTATCATGATTGATTGATCTTCATTCTTGACTTAGAAGTGTTAGATGAATTTTTTTTTTTTTTTGCTTAATCAACCCAATTTTATTACTCATTGAGGAAGAATTACAAATCAAAAAGAGCTAAAAGTTATTTACAAACTCAAAGACAAAAACTGAAGCAAAAACAAAAACAGAAAAAAAAATTAAAACAAGCCCATTAACCAGTACTAAACAACAAGCCCAATATCTTCAAGGTTCAACAGAACCTATAGTATATTTTGTCAGGCATTTCCAGTGAAGATATAAAACTAGGTCTTGTTGTTAGATGAATATGATGAGGTGTCAAACTCACAAAAGATATATTCCTTACTCTTCGTTAAACTAACTAGTAGTATACGGATAAGCAGGTTCGTTCCTAAGGGAGAGTTGAGCTAAAGTTATTTATTAAATTTCTGAAAAATATTAATATGCAAAAACTACGAAACAAATATTAGCAAACAATAAGGATGAAAATGATTAGGGGTTCTTTCTCCACTAGTGAACATGAACCTTTTTCAAAATACGTTTACTAACAATCCTAGAAAGTTATAAGTTCAACAAGTCCACTAAACTTCAAAGTCACTTCGTAGAATAAGTTCTCTACTCGTGTCTAGCCAATCAAGCCACTTTGAATAAGCTCTCTAGTGTAACTTAACTAACCGGTATGTTCTATGAGTCGAATTCATCCTAACCACATGCTCGTAAGTTCGACATGTTAACTTAGGGTTGTCAAATACACATCAAAATCCACAACATCCCATTGCAACGTTGATGTTTCACTACTTATGATTAAATCACCACAACAATTACGGATTACGGTTCAATAATCTAGCATTAGAATTGCAAACAAGTTATCTAATTGGCACTCAAACAACCTGCAAATAGTTCATGGTCATAATCGCCGTAGAAGACAAACAATAAAACAAAATTGAGAAGAAAGATCAACTTGATAAAATATCAAAGGAAAGTCACATAGTTTTGAAATAACCCTAACCAAACAAGTATTTAGCTACTGGAGTTCATGGAAGATAATCAAAACACAAATTCAAAACCAATTAAGCAAACCCAAGACGAACAACAGGTGAACTGGTGGTGGAATGGTGTTGTGCTGATGTTGGCTGCGGATGGAATGGTGACAACGGAATATGAACTGTTGGTGGCTTGGTGCTGTAGTGAGGCCTGGGAACTGGTGTTGCTGTTGTTGGTGACTGCGAAGGTGATGTAGCTCTCTGCAGGATCAAGTGGTGGTATGGATGGAAGGTGCAGGTGGAGATGCAGTTGGTGATATGGGAACTGTGTCCTGGTGGTGATGGATATATGCAGTGGACTGGTGGAGGAGATGCAGGTGAACTGGTATTGCAAACTGGTGGTGGTATGCAAGTATGTTGGGATGTATGCATGTGATATACGTGATGGAGATAATGATAGATGAGATGGGTTTGAGAGGAGCAGAGCTCCTCTCTGTTGGTGGTGGTGAAAGCAGATGGTCGAGGGGGTATATTCTCCCCTGTGAATGTATTACGCCTCCTTTTATATAGCTTTCCTACCCTGCAAAGTCGTGACCTAAACAGACTCCTACAATCCTCATCATTCACAAATATTTTAGCTTCTAAATCTCATCCATTCAACCCCCTAAACTCACGGCCAAGACAACACCTCTGACTATATTCACGGCAGTAAACTCCTTCCAAAATTGAGACAAATATGCGCCCAAGTATTCATATAACCTTCTAAGTCTGATCCTATTCAATGCCATACACCCCTGTCCTCATCCCATAAGCTCAAGGCAACCAAACGAACCGTGGCTAGCACTGCACATAACTAGAGCATAATTGGTGGATTTATCTCATTCTTTCTTGCTGCCAGAACTGCACCAAATCCTTACCAACTCATACCCTCATTCTCTATCCTGTTGGCTTTCAAGATCTGAACATAACTGCATCCAAACATGTCTTGCACACAACTATTTCTCAGTCCCTCTGCTGGATTTGAACAGCTCATTCGACCCTTGATAAGTAGATGCAATTAATGGCAATCAACATCTGCAACCCTTCAGCTCAATCAAACCCAATACAACTATAAATTTGTAGCACATTTCCATCTCTGCAAAACCCATCTTTTCCGTGGCATTCCTGACTTCTAAATTAAGCTCATAACCCTTGTAAACACATTGAACCAACATGCTTTACTCCTCTGCCATCGGACCATGGCTAGCTGGAACAAACAATTCAATTTCCTTTTATTGTAGAGGCTGAATCGAAGCTAAACTGAGTCTAACCCACTGTTTCCAACTCATGTTGCCTGTCCTAGATTGTCTCAACCTCGAACATCTCCCTCAGCTGAAGTTAGAAGCCACTGGAACCCATGACTAACAACAAGAAGAACCTTCCTTCGGCTCGTCTTCTTCATCATAAAAATAAAAATAAAAAAGTTGAAAAAAAAAGTTTGAAAAAAAAATGATGATAAGAGAAATTTTTGTTACTTTTTGGTTTTTATTTATTTAATAAGCCATAGGGAAGGAAAATATATAAGGAAGTCTCAAGCGACAAGGATTTAAGGTAAAGAGTTACAAATTGTCAAGGAATTACGAAGTTCGAGAGTTTATCATCAATAGTTGAAGCCGAAGATGAAGACCAAGATGATGAAGACGAGGAGCCGAAGAAGTTTTTATTGGATGCTGTAAGAATGGTGTTATCATCATTGCAATCGGATGTGAAAGTGAGTAAGTAATCTCATCCTCGATAATAGTGGTTGATTTCCTTTCTTAGAGATTGTTAGAAAAATGGTTTTTCAAAATGTCAAAAGATGTGGGTTTTTAAAATATTTCGGAAGTTGTCCTTCCCACCATTCAACGTGTTGCAGGAATTATCTCTTCGTTCTTACCCGCACACATGTGAGAACCATAAAAGTACGTCTTTTGAGTGCAATTTCATAAAACCCTTTTTGGTGAGGCAGAAGTCGAGGCGAAATGCTTATTGATCGCTCTCAAACACGCGTTCTCTCATTATGGTGTGGTTATTTCTCACTCAACATTTAAGAATGAGAATATATTTTTTAGTATTTCTAACTTCTTATTACTAGCATGCAAAAACTCTATGTCCTCATAGCTCTTTGGATGCTTGGGACGCTGGAACGCTTTGAAATTGTAAGTTTTAGTTTGATTTGCTCGAGGAATAGCAAAGTCTAAGTGTGGGGGAATTTGATAGGTGTAGAATACACCCTATTTATTATCAATTGTTTATGCTTTCTTTGTTATTTTTCTTGTGAATTATGTATTTTACGCGTGTTTTTGAGTTATTAGGTACTCGGGAGTCGCACGGAGGAAAAGTAGAAGAAATTACCGAAATTAAGAAAAAGGCGCAAAAAGGCCATTTCTCAGCGTTTGATAGTGGCAGTCGAGCCAAGGATAAGAGGCAATTCTCTTTTGAATAAGTATTATAAGACAGCCAGTAAAGGTTAGGGGGGCTGCTAGCTGGGTATCCCTTATCAAGATGATCGGGCATCAAATATAACCTACTTCTATAACCCTAGATCGAGAATTTATTTCTCAATCATTCCCATTTCCATTTGCCTGAAAGTGAGAAAAGAAAGCAGCGCAGCTGCTGCCATTATTACCGAGAGATGAAATCAAATAACTAGACAGAAAAACAAAATAGAGAGGAAAGGTTCTTAATCCATATTTTAGGGTTTACCCCTTTAGGGGGAAGCCAAGCTATTTTCTTCTTCTCTTATATATAAAGTTTATGGGTTTTAGTAAATCCATGTGTAACTAATTGTATTGATTAAGGATGAATTCAATGTTCTAAGTGTGAATCTTTGTTAGTTATACAAGTCTTTTTGGAGTTCTTATCATGATTGTTTATCTTTACTATATCTAGGGTTTATGAGTGATTCTTGGATTGGTTTGGGATGCATACTAGATTGATCTATTAATTGTTCTATAGCTAGTAGAAGTTGGGGGGATAAGTAACCGTTTCTTGACTATTTACACAAGTAGAAATCGTGAGACCTTGCCGATTTTGTGGAGCAATTGCGGGTGAAGGCAACGTTAGCAAGTAGACCTTGATCTAAGAGTCTAACTACTGATATCAACCTAATAAATTTTAATTAAGACAAGAGAAATAATACAAAACAAAGTGAAATAAAACAAACCATGGCCGTGGGAAAAGTACTTTACCGCTTGATTCTTCACAGCTTGTATCGTCTCGAAATCATAAACTTCAATAATTCTCACCTTTTGATTTTCTTTGCTCTTGTTAATAAGTGTTCAACTTGTATGTTGCTTTATTTGAATATGAAATTTGCTCTTTTTCTTGTTCCGTTGATTGTAAACCTTGAATGTTTTCAACTTTCCTTGTAGATTTTGATGTCGCTCCCTTGTTGATGATGATGGTGTTTCTATGGACTTGTTGTAGTCGAGGGAGAGAATGGTGCTAACTGAAAAGGCGAGGGTACCCAAATATACCTCAAGCTAAAACTTTTCCTACCTATAAGTCCTTTATCCGAAAGTGATTGCCTATGGACTGAGTCGAGACAATACAACTAATCAGTTCACACTTCGTGTGATCGTCTATGGATACGAGATCCAAACAATATAACAACGAAGTATGTTACTTGATAAAAAGGTTCGGACTTAACCAAACACAATAGGATTCACTTATCAAGTAAATAGGAATTAACGTTTGTGTAATTTACTTTAATTATAATAAAACAATTATAATGCGGAAATATAAAGTAAATGACACAGCAAGATTTTGTTAACGAGGAAACCGCAAATGCAGAAAAACCCCGGGACCTTGTCCAGAATTGAATACTCTCAGGATTAAGCTGCTATACAAAATTACACCTAACTTCGTATAGTTGTGACCAAGCAACTAAACCTATAGTTCACCTAGTTCCGTCTGTATTCCCATGCCTCCGACCTTAGTCACGTACTTGGAACAATTTCTTTGGTTCGTATTCCAAACAGTAAAGGAACAACAAATCTGTTTGGTATCAACTCTATTCAACCAAGTGATATGAGTCGGACAAAGGCTCTTATGTTTATCTTATGTTCGTCAGGTTCTTAGATCTATCTTATGTTCAATTACCGAAGTAATCGTTTAATATTAAGCCAATAACACTATTAATCCAAAGAATTGTGTTGATGCCGATATACTAAATTAATCAATCCAATCTATCACAAAGATAAACCGATTATTAATTGGATCCTCTTTTACCGAAACAAATATTTTGCACACCAAATATTATGAACCCACAAATCAGAAATCTTCAACATCTTCTTCGTCTTCAAATCTTCTTAGATCTTCAATAAACACCTGCACACAACCACTTGAATCTCTTGTGATCAATCACGCACAGAATGGAGTCTGTTAACAATGGATTATCACAAGATCGTCTTTAGAACTAACAACAGTCTAAAGATCCCTGTCGAAACTCTGAACCAGTTTGAGTGAATCTTATATCAGAAGAGAAGATTCTCAAGCATAAACAAACTAGGTGCAATCAAAGTTCAACCACCGTTAGTCAATCAAATCAAAGAAAAAAAAAGATAAACCGCAATTATCTAGTTTCCCACCAACGGTACATTCTAGAGCTTTTCAATCCCAAAGAAGACTTTAAACTGAGCGGCCGTAAGAGATTTCGCCTAATTAGGTTACTCTCCTCTCCGAATAGGCGGCTACACTAGTAACAACACAACAAATAGGAAGTCTGTTGTTACGAAGGATTATTTTGCAAGAAAGGCAAACTTCAAGTATTTATAGACAAAGAAGTTTGAAACCAAGGAATTTCCAAAACCGAAAATATTCTCAAGATATTCATTAAAGCACAAATTCGGTTTCCATAATTCCTGGAAATGTTCTGTCCAAAAATAATGATCGAAATCTCTCGGAAAATCTCTAATTAGTAAATGCACATTACTAATTCTTATTTCCCTACAAAATGAAGTTAAATACCTTAATTAAAATATTCTTAACTTATTTATGTTTCGGTCCTGGGATTCTGTTCCCTTAGATATTAAGAAATAACTTTGAATAATTAAAGAAATAAACATTCATAGCACGTGTTCAAATTATGTCGACATCTTAACTTTGTAAGTTCTCTTTCACACTTACAACCTTGAAACCGATTTTACACACTTCCAAACAAGTTTAGAATTGGTTCATCTGACTTTCAAGAACCATGCGATTTATCAAATAACATTCAATCAATCATGGGTTTAACGGTTCTACCAAAACAAGTTTCGGTTCTACCTTCCATGTGAGTACCGTGCATAGTCACACTAGCTTTCCACTATTCGGTTGACTAGGTACTAGGATCGGTTCCCCTTTGCCTAAAAACGTGTTGCACATGTTCATAGGATCGGTTCCCCTTTCTGCTATAAACCTTGCTGCACCTCATACAAGGATCAGTTCCCCTTTGTGATGTGTTGTACCTGTTACTAAGATCGGTTCCCCTTTCCCATATTTGGTCAGATAAAAAATCACAAACCCGATCATACCATCTCAGGTGATTACTTAAGATCGGTTTCACTAAAATAAGTCATACCAATAATTAAGTCAGGCCTTTGTGAATAGTTCTACCAAGAACACAACAAGTCGTGAACGGTTATACTCAATCACACATATTGGTTGTTCATAAGATATGTAATGAATAACAAAACCAATAACGCCTGGCGATTTCCTTTTCGATTCACAAACAAGTTTATGAACTTACTTCCTTAGAACACATTAAAACATTGTTCCCTAGGATGAAATCCTCACCTCATACCCATACATAATCACAATAGCATTCAAATGATTATGGCGATGTCTTATCTACAAAGTTTAATGGTTAAGCAATAAACCTCGTATTGTATTCCTTAATACTATGTCTATCTAGAGTTCAAATATGCTTCGCATTTTTGTTTTCAATATGCATGACTCGAAAGATACGTTAGGGAATGAAACAGTTCAAGTCAAATATCACTAACCTCAAGTGGAAGGATGATTGTTGTCGTTGTAGCTCCTTGCTTCTTCACATCTTCAAGTCTTCGCAATAGTTGTAAAGTCTCAAATCCTAATACTTTCAAGCTAACCTATACGAAGTTTACTCTAGTACATAATCAAGCGACTCTTAACATGAGTTTTGATTCACTAAAATATGACAACCAAACTTGATATACCAATGCTTGGTGGGTTCAACCGAGCTATGCTCTAACAATCTCCCCCTTCGTCAATTTTAGTGACAAAACTCT
The DNA here is from genome assembly GCF_003573695.1 of Papaver somniferum. Lineage (NCBI taxonomy): Eukaryota > Viridiplantae > Streptophyta > Magnoliopsida > Ranunculales > Papaveraceae > Papaver > Papaver somniferum. Next base: position 170,004,998 of record NC_039364.1, on the reverse strand, counting down.
TACATCATATGGATAAACAAATTACAGTAATTCATTACACATACGCTTGATTCCCGAATTCAACAGCACAATAAACTGCTTACATTCAATCCTTGAAAATGCAACAACATCATTATAATAACAAAGCTAATACTCCCCCTAAGGAAGATAGGTAGATATTCAACCCGCACGTCTTTTTTATACCACTTCATATAACATGTTACTCCCCCTTAGTATGTGCTTTCACTCTTTCGTTTAGATAAAACGTTTAAGCACCAATGTTCTTTTCCTTAGCGATACCAATCAATATAATATCAATGCTAGTATCACTTGTTTGCTCCATATATTTCTCCCCCTTTTTGTCACAAAATGACAAAGAAACGAAAAAATAAAGGACAACACGAAAATAATCTTACAAATCTCAAAAGACTTGCAACCTGTAGAGTTAGGCACGAGGGTTCCGCACATCATGTTCTGATAACCAATATCAAAACAGAAATTACAAGTAGTTTTATTTTGATATGTTACCAAGGAAACAATTGTCCGAAATAATTTTTCCATTTTAGTTTAGCAAACCAATAATAAACTAAGCACCTTAGTCCCTTTGCTAAACCGATTGTACAAAAACAATCGCTTAATTCGATAATACCAAAATAAAGATAACTCTATCTTTCTCATCAGGTTCTAATTATCCATAAACTTAGACCTTTAAATTTTAAACAAGACAAATACTAGGTTAGTTAACTAGCATTTCTTGTTAATGCATTCGATTAGACTTGAATAACCGACACCTCACTTCAATAAGTCTAACTAAGATCAGAATTAACTTAGTTTCTCTTATCCGGAATCGAATTGGACTAAACAACTCATCCCGTACACCTTTTATTTCGTTAAGACATAAATAATTTATACAAACCAACATAAATCAACTTGCATAATTATTCACCTCAACCGGAAGCAATTGAAACAACATAGACATTAAAAGCACCGCAATTGCACCGAAATTTTGTAAGCCTAAACAATTGATACCACACAATAAAGCAAGATAACAATATTTTTTCTTAACCGGAACCAATTGAATCACACACATCCACACACACATCATGAATAAAACATCAATTGAACCGAAATTTTGTTAAGCAAAAGCAATAAATATATATGAAATAAACTCAACCTTTTCTTAAACAAGAAAACAATTAACTAACAAGATTGTTACCTCAAATTTCGCATCCACTTCTCCAATATGATTGCATCTTCGTCCAGAGAGAATTGATATCAGAATAACACATGTTGTCATCCTTATACAAAAACAAAAGAATAACAACAACCAACCTTTACCAGAGAAAAGTTGAAAATCGGTTTTTAACAATCGCAAGCAAAAGTTGAAAACCGTCGAAACACATATGCTTTTATGCTAAACCAAAACCGATTCAACATATTGTGACTTTTTCACATATTGTTTCTACCAGAACCCCTCATGATTCTTTGATAAAGCCTACCAACACGGGCTAGAACTTAATCCCGCTAAATCAAAAAGTCACCCAAACCACAAGGGTTCACAACATATGAGATCGAATATTAAGGTAGTAAAACCGAAATCAAACATCCCATAAACATACATAGCAATAAGATAAAAGCACTCAAGCACATGATATGTAAACCGAAAACTATCACAAGAAAAATTATAAATCAAATAATTTTATTCATAATAGTTTTATTCATAATAGACCAATACAATCAATGAAAGAAATCAAAAATTGATGTCTATTATTTTAGATTAAGTAATACACCAAATAACTTAATCTCTAACAACCTTTAGAAAGGTGATTTTCAAACATCATCTTTTATTTCCTCAAATTTTTCAGGATCTTCATCTACAGCATCTCGACTGATATCTCGTATTCTGCACACAGTACCTTGGTTATGTTCACAGGCTAAAGCATTAACCTTTCGATTAATATTCCGAGCATACTCCCTATTACCGATTCCAAGTTTAATCAGTTTTCTTTGGTTACGGATAACAATTCTTAGTAATGATGCCTGTCTATGATGAGTTTCAATGGTACTGAGGAGGACTTGACGTAGATTGATAATATCAACCTTAGCATCCAAGCTATTTTGAACATGGAGATAAGTCACATCTTCCTTTTCATTATCAGTATTTTCACAACCAGATTTCTTGAAGGTATTATCAAGATGAACACTTTCCTTTAAAGTCATTCCACTCAAGGCTTTCAGAAGTTATGCTTGAGATCTGGTTTGGGAATACATCCTTTTGTATAAGTTCTCAGACAAGTTGAGTACATATACTTGAAATACCTTTAACACATTCCAAACATAGATATCAACCTTAAATAAATAATTCTGACAAGATTTGAAAATAGTCTTCGCATCTAATGTGTTACGGAAACACAACATTCTCCAAAGATTATCTCCAAAAACGTTTTTTTTTTTAAGAGATGCTTCAAATATATACGCAAATCCTTTTTACACAAGTTGTTGTAAGACAACCTTTCTACACATAAGAATGAATAAAGTATTCGTAAGGTAAATTGTGTATTCTCTCTATCTTGAATAAGAGAAATTTGTAGGATTCATATTTCCCAGGTACATGTGCTTCCTTGTATCCGAAGATTGGTCATTGTAAGGATGCACATTCTAATGCGATTAAGCATTAGGATGAGGAACTCCCTCATCATATACCTTTAAAGGAGAATCTTCCTCCTTTGTATTAGGAGCATAAACATGTTCCTTTTCTTGGGTTTTGAACCCATCATCTTTGTTAGGAAAATTGCGAGATGCAATATCCTTGATTACATCTTGTGCCCAGGATGGTATATTCTTTGAACTTGAACCCGTGTAGTCTAGATCTGCCAGTCGACATTTTGCTAATGTCTCTTGTTCAATACGTTCTATATGTCCTCTTAAGGTATTCATTCCTTTTTGGAAATGTTTTTCTAAACATCTGTTCAGATCTACCTCTTGACATGTTTCAGTAAGAAGCTTTTCAATAAGGACCTTATTCCTTATTTGTGAATGTTCCAGCGAATGAGTAAGAATTTCACACTCTGTAGTCTGTTGATGAACTTCCTTGCACAGGGCCAGTTTTTGTTCCATATAATCTGCCAGATTATTTTAAAGACTGAGTGTTTCTCGCTTTCCTTCACATATTCTTACATTTAGTTGAACAATAAGTTATGCGACATCATCTAGATTGTCAATAACCTTTCCCTTTTCTGAGTATTTTTCAACATGTTTGAAAAATCTTTCCAACATCTTTCGAAATTCAGAACTTGGAAAGACAAGTGAATCAAATCTCTTTTCAGACGATTTTTCACTTGGAGTCGAATCCAAAACATGTTTCATGAGTTTCGAACTCACTCTTTTCTGATCTGTAATCTGACATCTAGTCAAATCAACAATCAAAGACTTTTTATTTGATTTACGAAAAGACTTTCGAGACCAATTTCCATTGGTTTTCCTTGAGATCTTATTCTCATTATCTTGACTTACGTTAACTGAACCATCCTTTGGATTCATTCTTATAGGTTGGATCGCACCAAACACAGATTGTTAGATCTTTTCTTGTTTGCCTGCTCTGATGCCAATTGAAAAGGCGAGGGTACCCAAATATACCTCAAGCTAAAACTTTTCCTACCTATAAGTCCTTTTCCTACCTATTGTCTATGGACTGAGTCGAGACAATACAACTAATCGGTCCACACTTCGTGTGATCGTCTATGGATACGATATCGAGACAATACAACAACGAAGTATGTTACTTGATAAAAAGGTTCAGACTTAACCAAACACAATAAGATTCACTTATCAAGTAAATAGGAATTAACGTTTGTGTAATTACTTTAATTATAATACAACAATTATAATGTGGAAATATAAAGTAAATGACACAACAAGATTTTGTTAACGAGGAAACCGCAAATGCAGAAAAACCCCGGGACCTTGTCCAGAATTGGATACTCTCAGGATTAAGCCATTACACAAAATTACACCTAACTTCTTATAATTGTGACCAAGCAACTAAACCTATAGTTCACCTAGTTCTGTCTGTATTCCCATGCCTCCGACCTTAGTCACGTACTTGGAACAATTTCTTTGGTTCGTATTCCAAACAGTAAAGGAACAACAAATCTGTTTGGTATAAACTCTATTCAACCAAGTGATATGAGTCGGACAAAGTCTCTTACGTTTATCTTAACATAAACTCCTTCGTCAGGTTCTTAGATCTATCTTATGCTAAATTACCGAAGTAATCGTTTAAGATTAAGCCAACAACACTATTAATCTAAAGAATTGTGTTGATGTCGATATACTCAATTAATCAATCCAATCTATCACAAAGATAAACCGATTATTAATTGGATCCTCTTTTACCGAAACAAGTATTGTGCACAGCAAAGATTATGAACCCACAAATCATAAATCTTTAATATCTTCTTCGTCTTCAAATATTCTTAGATCTTCAATAAACACCTGCACACAATCACCTGAATCTCTTGTGATCAATCACGCACAGAACAAAGTTTGATAACAATGGATTATCACAAGATCGTCTTTATAACTAACAACAGTCTAAACATCCCTATCGAACTCTGAACTAGTTTGAGTGAATCTTATATCAGAAGAGAAGATTCTCAACCATAAACAAACTAGGTGCAATCAAAGTTCAACCACTGTTAGTCAATCAAATCAAATAAAACAAAAGATAAACCGCAATTATCTGGTTTCCCACCAAGGGTACACGCTAGAGCTTCTCAATCCCAAACAAGACTTTAAACTTAGCGGCCGTAAGAGATTTCGCCTAATTAAGTTACTCTCCTCTCCGAATAGGCGGCTACACCAGTAACAACACAACGAAGAGGAAATCTGTTGTTACGAAGGATTAGTTTGCAAGAAAGGCAAACTTAAAGTATTTATGGAAAAGGAAGTTTGGACACCAAGGAATTTCCAAAACCGAAAATATTCTCAAGATATTCATTAAAGCGCAAATTCAGTTTCCATAATTCTTGGAAATGCTCTGTCCAAAAATAATGATCGAAATCTGTCGGAAAATCTCTAATTAGTAAATGCACATTACTATTTCTTATTTCCCTACAAAATGAAGTTAAATACCTTAATTAAAAGATTCTTAACTTATTTATGTTTAGATCCTGGGATTCTCTTCCCTTAGCTATTAAGGAATAACTTTGAACAATTAAAGAAATAAACATTTAATAGCACGTGTTCATAGTATGTCGACATCTTAACTTTGTAAGTTCTCTTTCACACTTACAACCTTGAAACCGATTTTCCACACTTTCAAACAAGTTTAGAATTGGTTCATATGACTTTCAAGAACTATGCGATTTATCAAATAACATTCAATCACAATTATGGGTTTAACGGTTATACCAAAACAAGTTTCGGTTCTACCTTCCATGTGAGTATTGTGCATAGTCACACTAGCTTTCCGCAAATCGGTTGACTAGGTACTAGGATCGGTTCCCCACATATATATGGTATCTAACTTATATATGTTGCACATGTCTATAGGATCGGTTCCCCTTTGCCTAAAAACGTGTTGCACATGTTCATAGGATGGGTTCCCCTTTATGCTATAAACCTTGATGCACCTCATACAAGGATCGTTTCCCCTTTGTGATGTACTGCACCTTTTACTAGGATCGGTTCCCCTTTCCCATATTTGGTCAGACAAAAAATCACAAACCCGATCATACCATCTCAGGTGATTACTTAAGATCGGTTTCACTAATAAAAGTCATACCAATACATAAGTCAGGCCCTTGTGAATAGTTCTACCAAGAACACAACAAGTCGTGAACATTTATACTCAATCACACATATTGGTTGTTCATAAGATATGCAATGAATAACAAAACCAATAACGCATGGCGATTTCCTTTTCGATTCACAAACAAGTTTATGAAATTACTTCCTTAGAACACATGTAAAACCTTGTTCTAGGATGAAATCCTCACCTCATACCCATACATAATCACAATAGCATTCAAATTATTATGGCGATGTCTTATCTACAAAGTTTAATGGTTAAGCAATAAACCTCGTATTGTATTCCTTAATACTATGTCTATCTAGAGTTCAAATATGATTCGCAGTTTTGTTTTCTATATGCACGACTTGAAAGATACGTTAGGGAATGAAACAGTTCAAGTCAAATATCACTAACCTCAAGTGGAAGGATGATTGTTGTCGTTGTAGCTCCTTGCTTCTTCACATCTTCAAGTCTTCGAAATACTTGTAAAGTCTCAAATCCTAATACTTTCAAGCTAACCTATACGAAGTTGACTCTAGTACATAATCAAACGACTTTTAACATGAGTTTTGATTCACTAAAATATGACAACCAAACTTGACTTACCAACGCTTGGTGGGTTCAACCGAGCTATGCTCTAACACTAACTGCAAATCGAACTACAAGAGGGAGGCTTTCATCTATAGACGTCACCCTCATGATTGACAAAATTAGCACTCAAAAGATCAAAGAGTAGTGCTTCTATTGGTGGGAGGTTGGGTAGCTCACCATTCTACCCGGGATTAAAGTACGGTGACACACACTCAAAAGAAAGCTTTTTTAGTCCGCAACAAAGAAAATTTGGTCGGTGCCTCACATGATATAAATACGGGTAGTCTCCACTAATGATTGATAAACAACTTTAATAATGTATTTCTCCCTGCTCCTCATTTGCATCACCGACATGATAAAATAAATTATTTAACACTCTAACAAGTAAGAAATCTGAATGTAGTTCACTAACACTTCCAAGTTCAGTTATGTCGGTCAGAATTCTCTATGTAAACATACCTAGAAGTATACTAGTGACTCTAAAATCTCTACAAGTTGGAGGTTTTATGTAATTTTATTATATATATATATATATATATATATATTAAAATATAATTAACCACTCCCCCACACTTAAACCTTACATTGTAAAGTTAAGTTAAGGTGGGAAATCCTTACATGATATGGAACAAGAAAAATAAATAAAAAAAAACACAAAACAAAAGGATAAGAAATACAAAACCTATGGGTTTCCTCCCATTTAACGCTTGTTTTAAAGTCGACGGCCCGACTTAGCTCTTGCTTCGATTCATTCCCCATATACTAACAATCCGAAAATTTGGGGATCCATTCATGGTACCTGTTTTGAAAATAATAGCTCCATACAAATGTTAGCACAAGGAAATAATAATAATGTTATCGCTCGATAGAAATTTCCCCGACACTTATTCTTGTCTACACTTGGAAGTGTATAAAGAACATATAATTTGGGAACTTCCATGTATTCCTCTTGGCAAACCTGTATAGTGTTAGAATCAAGTGTTTCCAATGGTGGATATCGAGAAACAAAATCATTCAAAAATACTTTCGAAGCACATACATTCACACCAATAAGAGGTAAAGGAGAAGAATCAATAGGCAAAGGGTTAGAAAAACCTTGCACAATCTCTTATTTTGCGGAATCCTCTTCATCCTTAGAGAATTCATATGAATTACTTACCTCTTGTATATCGTGGTCCTCTATCAAATCTTGCAACCATTCATCGTTTTCTACCTTAACCAAAGTCTTGGCATCATTATTATCATTAAAATATTTAGCAAGCTCAATTGGGTCTTCTACAATATCATTCAATTCGTTTCATTCTCAAGCATTACCTCTTCAACATCCTCGTCATCGGAATTGGGCCATTCCTCTCTCATAAAATATTCTTCGGTATAGATTGTAAGATCTTCTTGTGAGGGTGGTACACAGTTTATAACAATAGGTAAGTCACACCCAATCTCCTCCTTTTGAATAGGCGAAGGATCGTTATTATGATCCGGAGTTGGAATAACTTCCTCGTTGTTGCAACGCTCATATACTTGTGCGGATTCAAATCTTTCCCTAAGGAATGTTTTAAAAGCACTTATTGCTTCATCCTCAAGTTCTACCTTTTGAATAGGTGCTTGATCATTATTAAGATCAAGGCTCGAGTAAGCTACACTAGCGTCATCAAAAGTATCCAAAGGTTGGCCTTTTCCAACATAATCATCGATCAGATATTCACTACACACCATAGGCACATTAGAATAGTTATTGCTTTGATAGCAAAATTCTTCTTTATCCCTCTCCTCCTTGTATTGATCCATGTCTCTTCATATTTTAGCAGTGTCGTCGTGAAGTTGTTGGAGTTTCTCATCCTGAACTTGGAAATATTGAATCATTTGATTCTGACACTTTTTTACAATTGTATAGAAGGTATCTGCAAAATTAGAGAATTTTTGATCCTCGTCATAACTATCCTCCCATCCTTGTGATTGTCCACAAACATACCCGTCAATAGGTTGTTGATATGTATGAGAATATCCATAAGGTTATGTAGGAAATTGATTATAGCCAAAATATTGGTTTTTATTGTATCCTAAAGATGGTTGGAAGTTTCCATAATGTTGAGGTTGAAAACCGTATTGATTGTTGTAATATGATTGCTCTTGTTCACCATACATGGAAAACAAGTACCTGAAATAAAAATTCTAGAAAACAAAGTTAGAAACAAAAATAAAATCTAAAAAGAAAAAGAAAAACAACTAAAGTTGTTCCGCTGCTCCCCGGCAGTGGCGCCAAAATTTTGATGAGGTGTCAAACTCACAAAAGATATATTCCTTACTCTTATTTAAACTAACTAGTAGTATACGGATAAGCAGGTTCGTTCCTAAGGGAGAGTTGAGCTAAAGTTGTTTATTAAATTTATGAAAATATGAATATGCAAAAACTACGAAACAAATATTAAAGCAAACAATGAGGATGAAAATGATTAGGGGTTCTTTCTCCACTAGTGAACATGAACCTTTTTCAAAATACGTTTACTAACAATCCTAGACAAGTTATAAGTTCAACAAGTCCATTAAACTCCAAAGTCACTTCGTAGAATAAGTTCTCTACTCGTGTCTAGTCAATCAAGCCACTTTGAATAAGCTCTCTAGTGTAACTTAACTAACCGGTATGTTCTATGAATCGAATTGATCCTAACCACATGCTCGTAAGTTCGACATGTTAACTTAGGGTTGTCAAATACACATCAAAATCCACAACATCCCATTGCAACGTTGATGTTTCACTACTTATGATTAAATCACCATGACAATTACGGATTACGGTTCAATAATCTAGCATTAGAATTGCAAACAAGTTATCTAATTGGCACTCAAACAACCTGCAAACAATCCATGGTCATAATCGCCGTAGAAGACAAACAATAAAACAAAATTGAGAAGAAAGATCAACTTGATAAAATATCAAAGGCAAGTCACATAGTTTTGAAATAACTCTAACCAAACAAGTATTTAGCTACTGGAGTTCATGGCAAACAATCAAAACACAAATTCAAAACCAATTAAGCAAACCCAAGACGAACAGCAGGTGAACTGGTGGTGGAATGATGTTGTGCTGATGTTGGCTGCGGATGGAATGGTGACAGCGGAATATGAATTGTTGTTGGCTTGGTGCTGTAGTGAGTCCTGGGAACTGGTTCTGCTGTTGTTGGTGACTGAGAAGGTGATGTAGCTCTCTACAGGATCAAATGGTGGTATGGATGGAAGGTGCAGGTGGAGATGCAGCTGGTGATATGGGAACTGTGGCCTGGTGGCGATGTATGTATGCAGTGGACTGGTGGAGGAGATGCAGGTGAACTGGTATTGCAACTGGTGGTGGTATGCAAGTATGATGGGATGTATGCATGTGATACACGTGATGGAGATAATGATGGATGAGATGGGTTGGAGAGGAGCAGAGATCCTCTCTGTTGGTGGTGGTGAAAGCAGATGGTCGAGGGGGTATATCCTCCCATGTGAATGTATTGCGCCTCCTTTTATATAGCTTTCATACCCTGCAAAGTCGTGACCTAAACAGACTCCTACAATCCTCATCATTCATAAATATTGTAGCTTCTAAATCTCAGCCATTCAACCCCCTAAACTCACGGCCAAGACAACACCTCTGACTATATTCATGGCAGTAAACTCCTTCCAAAATTGAGACAAATATGCGCCCAAGTCTTCATATAGCCTTCTAAATCTGATCCTGGTCAATGCCAGACACCCCTGTCCTCAGCCCATAAGCTCAATGCTACCAAACGAAACATGGGTAGCACTGCACATAACTAGAACATAATTGGTGGATTTCTCTCATTTTTCTTGATGCCAGAACTGCACCAAATCCTTACCAACTCATACCCGTATTCTCTATCCTAGGGGTGGGACTTGGGTTGGTTGGGCGGGTTCGAAGGCTTGGCCGAGGCAAACCCGAGTTAGGAATTATTTTCCCAGATTTCACATCAAACCCGTGGAACCCATTGAGGTGTTACCCAAGTCCGCCCAAGTTATGTTCCTCGGGTTCCCCGGGTTCCTCGGGTTGGCCCAAGTTCCACTAGACATACAAGTTTTTTAATGTGAAAATAGTAAATTTAGTAATAATAAAATTTAATTGCTCCTTTTATTTCAAATTTCCTAATAAATGAAGATTATTTACAATAATATAAACTCTTTTCATATTGAATGATTAATGAGATAGATATAATTTATATTTTCATTAATAGATTTGAAGATAATATCTAAAATTTCTCTAAATAGATGATAATACCAATTATAAAAAATATCTTATATATAGTTCTTCGGGTTGGGAGGGTTGTTTGGGTTAGAAATATTTGTGTCCATGCTTGCCCAAATTTAACTCGGGTTCATAAAATTTATACCGAAGCATGCCCAAAGTTTTGAAATACGTTGCCCATATCCGCTCAACGTTCGGGTTGGGCATGGGTTGGGTGGGTTGATCCAACCCAAGTCCCACCCCTACTCTATCCTATTGGCTTTCAAGATCTGAACCTAACTGCAACCAAACATGTCTTGCACACAGCTATTTCTCAGTCCCTCTGCTGGATTTGAACAGCTCATTCGACCCTTGATAAGTTGCCGCAATGAATGGCAATCAACATCTGCAACCCTTCAGCTCAATCAAACCCAATACAGCCACAAATTTGTAGCACATTTCCATCTCTGCAAAACCCATCTTTTCCATGGCATTCCTGACTTCTAAATTAAGCTCATAACCCTTGTAAACACATTGAACCAACATGCTTTACTCCTCTGCCATCGAACCATGGCTAGCTGGCACAAACAATTCAATTTCCTTTTGTTTTAGAGGCTGAACCGAAGCTAAACTGAGTCTAACCCATTGTTTCCAACTCATGTTGCCTGTCCTAGCTTGTCTCAACCTCGAACATCTCCCTCAACTGAAGTTAGAAGCCACTGGAACCCAAGATGAGATTACTTACTCACCTTCACATTTGATCGGCAGTAATGGTAGCACCACCTCACAACATCCAATAGAAACGTCTTCCTTCGGCTCGTCTTCGTCATCTATTAATTGTTATATTCGATTCCCGGTCATCTTGATAAGGGATACCCAGCTAGCAGCCCCCTAATCTTTACTGGATGTCTTATAATACTTCTTCAAAATAGGGTTGCCTCTTATCCTTGGATCGACTGCCACTATCGAACGCTGAGAAATGACCTTTTTGCTTAATTTCAGTGATTTTCTTCTACTTTTCCTCCGTGCGACTCCGGAGTACCTAATAACTCAAAAACACGCGTAAAATACATAATTCACAAGAAAAATAACAAAGAAAGCATAAACAATTGATAATAAATAGGGTGTATTTTACACCTATCAGAATACGACTAAGACAAAAGTATTCATATGGCTAACTTCGGTTAACTGTATTGAGCCAACTCAATATACACGTTTAGGTTCGGTAACCCATATCTAAATATAAGTATATTTCATTTGTGCGTAACAAGCTAAGACCATCTAATGGTAGAGATTAATTGCTTAATTTCTAAGCAGACTTAGCTTGAATCTTAAATCAGGAGTTCATCTAACGGTGAATATTGAATGCTTTGTTACTAAGCTATCTTAGCTTTGATTGCAAGCAACCCTGATTTGGAAGATTATATAAGGGAATACTCTAGCAACTGGGAAACCTAATCCCGACACTTTCCTGTGTTATGTTGCATACTAGAGTCGATTCTCCTCTAACCTAGGTTTTCTAAAACCATTATTAGGTTAACGACTTGAAGACTTCATTTGGGATTCATGAAGCCAGGTCTAATTATTTTTTCTGTAGTTGCGTATTCTGATCTTACTTTTTCTATCGTATTGAGTTTTATCTTCTCTAAGATTTACTCGAGATTTATCTCTGATAGGTAAGATATAAAAAGTAATCACAACAGTTCTTCGTCTCAGACTCTTATGATTCCGCGATAACTTCTTTTGTTAATCAGTTAGATTATTGTGAGGTGACTAATATTTCTAGGCTGCTCTTCGGGAGTATAAGACCGGATTATTAGTTGGTTCTTGTTCACCTCGATCTTTGTATCAAATGACGGAACAAACAGAATAAAGGATAGACAGATTTATTTGTAAGTCTTCGATTTTGGGTCATAGCAACTCTTAGTTGTGGGTGAGATCATCTAAGGGAATCAAGTGCGCAGAATCCGGCGTGGTTCTAGAGGCGTAAGGAACGCGACTGTACCCTAATCACTGTGAGACTTGGTTAGGGCTCAACTACATTCCAGTCTAAAGTTAACTTGTAGTAGGCTAGAGTCTGTAATGGTTTAATACAGTGTGATGTTCAAATCTGGACTAGGTCCCGCGGTTTTTCTGCATTTGCGGTTTCCTCGTTGACAAAATTCTCGTGTCTGTATTATTTCTTTTCCGCATTATATTTTTTTCATATAATTGAAATATCACAGGTTGTGCGTAGTTCAATCAGTTCATAAATCCGACCTTGATTGTTGGATAGAACTTGATTGACACTTGGGCATTGGTCTTTGGTATCGTCCAAGTTATTTCTCATATCAATCAGGCTCGCATATTTCTATCTGTTTGATTTGCTAGCTGCATTGAGAAAGAGATAAAAACTCTTTGATATAATTCTTAATTGAGTCTCGCTTTTAAGTAGGTGCTCTAGGAATTATATTGGAGTTTAGTCAATACAGATTGCCGAACGAATTATTTTGTGTCGTTGTTATACCCCCGCTTTTTCAGTATTACAAGAATATTATTAGTCGGCTACACCAGAAACAACAAAGATGAAGTTTTCCTGGCTCGGGATAAGTTTTTAGAAGAACAAACTTAAATATTTATAGACCAAGGTAGTTTGGACACCAAGGAATTTCCATAACCGAAGATATTCTAAAGATATGCAATAAAGCACCTAAATTCGATTTTATGAATTCCAACGAATATCCAAATGTACAACCAAAATCTTCATTAAAAACTCAATATTAGCTAGCACTTAACTAATATATATTTCCAGATATATGTTTTGATTTCTTGAAAACAAAACATATTAACTTCGAAAATCTCAAAAAGATTATCTACTATTTCGGTTTGGGATCTCACCTTAAGTATCAAGGAATACCTTTGAACAATTAAGAAATAAGATTTCAGCACATGCCCAAATTACTCATTCTGTCGACATTTTAAACTTTCTTGTATTGCAAATCCAATCTCCAGATCACACAAACCCTAAAATGTACGTGACTTAAAGAAATCGGTTTTGTCTATTGGGACCCGTTCTACCATGATACATAAAGCAGGTTAGGATCGGTTCTGACTCCCAATATAGGTAGGGATCGGTTCTACCTAGACTCCTGTTGATACATGAAAATAACCAATCATAGATAGATGGCCCCTTAGCCCGTAAAGGGTTCCCTTTATGGGAGAATGAACTAAGGGACTAGGCCTAACCCATTAAGGTGAGATAGTTCTAGTCCATTCAAGGTTGCATAAAGGTTGGTTGGGCTTTGGTCCAATAAGAAAGCCCTTTAGGGTTAAGTGTTAACTTAAGGAAAGGGAAATGGTAGTTTAGTAATATGTTAATCTTATGGGCACTTATCCATAAGAGGGTTATTATAAAAGGGAAAGAGGGTACACTTCTTGAGGTATCATTAATCATCTATTACTTCCTAAAACCCTTATTCTCCTTGGGAGTACTTTCTGTGATTAGGGCTAGTTCCTCCTTCCCACGTTTTACCCATCAACATTGCGACCACAGTGGGAGGTTTTTAGCCTCTTTTCCAGCATGATACTCCCAGGTGCGAGTCAGGAAGTACCTGCGGGTGGAGCTCTTCCCCACCCGGACCAAGTTTCTGTAGAGGAAGTACAATAGGAAAGTGATGATGAGATACACGCGTTTCCGAGCGATAGTCACAACACCCATCGTACAAGGAGCAGGAGCGTCCCAAGGTGCAGAAGAGCCCCAAAAGAAAGGAGAAATATTCAAAGAAAAAGCCATAGCTGAGACGAGCGAGCAAGATATGTTTGAAATACAAGAAGAACTGGATGCATCCATTAAGAAACAACAAGAGTTGCGCGGACGTCTGAAGCGAGCAAGGGAACAAAAGGTAACAACTAATAAAACAGTTAATACAAAGAACATCATTCCGTATATGACAGAAAACGCGGTCGCAAAATACTTGGAGGCAAATTACTGAGTGACGAAGCACGATGCTTATGACTCGCTGGAACCACCATACTCTGAAGAAGTCGCTGATTACTTATACCCCGAAGATTATACATCACCAAAATTCAAAACATATGGGGGAAAAGGAAACGTGAGAGAGCATGTGAGACGCTTCATATCAGCAATGAATGCGTACACTCAGGATGAATGTCTTTGCATGAGAGAATTCCCAAAGTCACTCACGGACAACGCCTTCACCTGGTATGATAAATTGAAACCCGGAGGTATCAGCTCATGGTCCGCCATGGTGCAACTTTTCCTGAAGAAATTCTATCATGCACAAAGAAGAGTCACAACAGTATATTTAGGAAGATGCACCCAACGGGTAGGAGAAGAGATCGGGAAGTATATCACTCGCTTCCGAGACTTCACGCTAGAATGTCACAAAGACATACCATAGGAGCGCTTGGTGGAGATTTGTATCCGAGGAATGGATGCCATTTTCGATTAAACCTGACGAATTTCAAACTTTTGTGGAGGTCGAAGAGGTTGCAGCCCGGATATCAGTTTGTGCGGACGTTATGAACTCTGGGACAAGCGGGCATACTTGGAAACTACATTCTTTTAATGCTGCATCTACACCAACTTTTAATGATCAAGGAGGCGATAAAGGGAAAGGAGGATCTGCTTTTGGTTCTTATCGAGGAAGACAGTCCGACCGGAGAGGAGGAATAGCGGATGAAGGAATATCCAACCCGCCTCCACCACTACCGTGTAGCAGAGAGCAGATAATAGGGTATCTAGAGCAATGAGTGGCAAACAAGGAAAAAACTCTGCCACCCGTACACACGGAGCCTACCACGACAGATAAGCTGCACGAACGATATTGTCATTATCACAGGAGAGTCCATGATCCGACTGTGGAGTGTTTCTCTCTACGTTACATTATGCAAAGAAAACAAGCTAGAGGCGAGTTGGAGATAGGAGAACAAAGCATCAAGAGCGACCTGCTTCCTCAACATCAAGTTATGATGATTTCACACGAGCCTATGGAAGGAGAAGCTTGGAGACCTTGGGAGGAGGTGGAAGAAGAAGAAGCGTGTGAAGCTTCTGAGACATCCATCTTCCCGGATACTAATGAAATTGCTATCAAATTTGCTCAAACTGTTTTAGCTCAACAGCTCTTTGATTCCCTCGGCTTCAGTGAGAATCAGATTCGTGAAGCATCCAAGGCTATCACGGCGATTGCATCCGGAAAAACGTATAACCCAATACCCAGAAAAGCCATCACCTTTACAGATGAAGATATATGCTACCCGGGAGAGCACCTTCGTCCTCTATATTTGACGGCTTTTATTAACAAACAACCTCTTAAGCGAGCTTTCATAGATGGCGGAGCTTCCCTCAACTTAATTTTACTACACACATTAGAGTCCTTGGGAGTGTCAAAGACAGCAATTAAGATGCACTCGACGACTGTAAGAGGATTTGGAGGACAGACTCAGACGGCAATTTGGATAGTGCATTTGATGATGAAAATCGGGCCCATTAGAGCGCTCACGCCTTTCTATGTACTTGAGGATGACACTACTTTCCATGTGCTACTAGGGAGAGGATGGGTTTTGAATCACAAGGTAGTAGCGTCGACGTATCACCAATGTGTCAAAACTAATATTGGAGGAAAGCAATTCCGGATCCCAGCCACAGGCAACCCATTCGTACCGGAGGAGGCTTACATCGCAGACGCGATTTCTATACACAACCAGTTATGGATTAGGAAGAACATCCAGAGCATATAACACCCCTCCCAAAATGGGAAGAATTCCAACCTGAAGAGCAAACAAAAGGGAAGGCTAAGTCAGTTTTTAGTCCATCACGACTGGGACCTGTCATAGGAAATAAGAGAGTTGTAGCCGAAACAAAGAATATTCAGTCAAGCGTTTCTCGCCGCCAGAGGGAGGACATGTCTATCGCTTATAGCAATTAGCCGGGAAAGACTCCAACTGTCAGCATAACTGCGCTATGTCATCTGCGGATGAAGATATGATGGAGGTGATCCCAGTAATTGAGGATTTACAGGAAGAAGTAGAGCCTTTGATTTCGGAAGAGGAAATAATAAAAAATTTGCCTGAGGAAAAGGAAAGAATCGATCCAACCATCGACGGGTTAGAAGAAGTAAACCTTGGCTCGGAAGGTGAACCCCGCTGTGTACGCATCAGTAAGCATCTGGAAGGGTGAGAGAAGTCGCGGATGATTAAACTACTTCGTGAATACCGAGATGTGTTCGTATTTACATATGACGAAATGCCAGGTCTCGATAGCAGTTTGATCACGCACAACCTCAACGTTTCACCCGAGTACAAGCCAGTCAAGCAACGAATCCGTAACTTCCCGGAGAAAATAGAATTAGTGATCAAGGAAGAGGTGGAGAAGTTGCTGAAAGCAAAATTCATTAAACCAATCCAGCACCCCGTGTGTCTGGCTAATATCGTACCAGTAGCAAAGAAGAACGGAAAAGTACGATGGTATGTCGACTATCGAGATCTGAATCGAGCATGCCCAAAAGGCGATTTCCCAGTACCAAACATAGACATAATGGTGAACAACACGTGCGGGTATGGTATGTTTTCTTTCATGGATGGGTTCAGCGGATATAACCAGGAAAGATGTCCACAAAAGATGCGCATAAGACAGCCTTCCAAACCCCGTACGGTAACTTCTATTATGTTGCGATACCATTTGGGCTGAAGAACGCGGGCGCGATCTACCAACGGGCAATGGTGGCTATGTTCCACGACATGATGCATCAAATCATGGAAGTTTACATAGATGATATGGTGGTAAAATCACGAGCACGAGAAGACCATCTCTACCATTTAAGGCGTGTTTTCAACAGATTTAGAAAGTATCACTTAAAGATGAACCCACTCAAATGTGCCTTTGGAGTCACTTCTGGGAAATTTTTAGGATTCGTTGTTACAAACAAAGTGATACAGATTGATCCGGATAAGGTTGAAGCGATAACCACTATGAGGTCACCTGCAAATGTGAAAGAGCTACAAACTTTTATAGGCAGAGTGTCTTACATCCGAAGATTTATCCATGGGCTGGCACAACTACTGTCTTCATTCACACCACTATTGAAGAAAAATAGACAATCCGAGTGGGGAGATGATGAGTGCTAAAAAGTGCATATTTCTATACCTTTTTGTTGGCATTTAACTCATCTTTTGTGCAGTAATTCTACATTTTATCCCATATTCTGTATTTTCATTGTTTTCAAGAATAAATATTTTTCTTACTTAATTTTGCATTTTTAGGTAATAAATAAAGTCTGGATGATTTGCGGAGCAGAAAAGTAGTGAAAAGCCGGGAGGAATTACGCAAGGAAGCCGCAAAGAATGGTGCGCACAAGACCAAAAAGCTAGGAATGGGCTCAAGAAGGAAGAATTGTTCTTAAAGAAGATATGGGCTTGGCATACCCAAGGCCCAAAACCCTTACCCAAACCCATTTTCTATAACCAAAACCGCCTCCATCTTCAGCCGTCGGATTGGATCCATCTCATCATCCGATGGTCGCTCCTTCATCACGCATCAAAATCTGAAGCTCCTATCAAACACCATAGTGCCTAAATTCCAAGCCTTCAGATTAGATTGTAATTGAATCCAACGATCGCTTATTTGCCTGCTCATCAAACCTCGATACTTCCGATTAACACTACAACACCTAACTCCATCTGGTGTCGTTAATTTTGTTGTATTATATAATCCAACGGTCGCTGCAGGATCCACTTCATCTCACCGTCGGATTGATCTTTCATCTCCATATCCCACGGTCGAGATTCTCCAAACATAGAACTCGATGATCCCGCTACACACCATAGGTATCGAACACCTATACCCATCGCCAAACAGCCCCTTCTTCCCATTCTATCGACCTCCTCCTTCTTCTCCATCCCTCTGCAGAGAAACTACCACCACCACCATACCTCACCTGCTACCAACTCTGCCACAACCACACCACCTTCTTTATCATCACCACCACCTACCGCACATGGTAACTTTCAATCAACTTCATCAACATCACACGATTTCAGTGACGTGTGGAATTGATGAGAATGATTGCATGTTATCAATCGAAGCTAGAAAAGGCATGGGAAGGAGCAGTGAAGTCAGAGGAAGGATGGGTCAGCAATTAATTGAAGAAATTGCGCCATCAAAGTAAGATTTTACGAAACCCTAATTTCTCAATTTTTGGGATTTTTATAGAAAACCCTAATTTTCTGTTAGGAAGGCATGGAGGAGCTAGAATAGGGATGTGGGTTCGAATTAGACCCATTACATTAGGTAAAATCATATACCTAATTTTACTGTTCAATTGGGTAAATTTGGGAATTGGGTGTAAGAACCCTAAAATGTAAATTGGGTATAAAAAGGGGACTGTGGTGTGTGTAATTTTCATGCTGGAATAGCCAGCGTCCAGAACTGTGTTCTGTTAATACCCTAGATGTGTATGTTCTGTTAATGTGTATGTTCTCTGTTAATGTGTATGTTAATACCCTGGATAGAATTTGTCAATATTCTCTGTTAATGTGTATGTTCTGTTCTGTCTTGTAATGTTCTCATGTTGTTCATGTCATTCTTATATGTGTGAAATGTTCTAGGATAGAATTGAATCATGGTAAACCACATTTTACTCTCACAGTGCATATCATGTATGCTTTGTAGTTAGGATAAAACTATGTGATATTACCACAACTCATACCTTATTGACATTGTCAAATTCTCTGACTAATTGTGCTTTAGTCAGACATTTAGTGCTTAGGATTGACACTTTAGTTGTGATTCAACTGTCCATTGGTGAAACACCTTAGGTAAAAGGCAGGTTTGAACCTTTACCTTTACCTGCTTTAAGGAAGAATTGGCATGATCAGTTGAGTTCATCCTCTTGTCTTCACTGTTTTGTTTTTATTTTGCTCTTTTTCATGTTTAGACTCATTCCATTGTTTACTGTTTTCTTTCTTTCATTTGCTATTTTCTTCACATCACTGCCCTTGGCTTAGGCCTTGGTATGCAACTGTTTCTTTATCACTCTTGTTCCTGTTCTTTGTGTCTTTAGTTTCTTTTCTGTTTTGCTCCTTTCTTCTCACTATCTTGCTCACTGTTACCAAAGGCTCAGTGCAATTCAAATCAATTCAGAAGCCCAGCTCAAGCTAAGGCCCAGTTCACTTTTACTGTGAAAGTTCACTGTGAAAGCCCAGCTCAACCCAAAGCTCAAACTAGTTCAAACCAAGCCCAGGTTTGAAGACCAAAGGCCCATCAGTCCACTGAACTTAACCAAAGCCCAGGTCATAAGCTACAAAGCCCAAGGTTTAGTTCACAACCAAAGGCCCAGAAATAGGTCCAGAACATAGTCCAAGGCCCAGATCACTTCACTTCACTAAGCCCATAGTCCAAAACAGAAGGGTACTCAAAGCCCATTGACCACTCAAAAGCCCAAAAGCAAATTAGAACCCAAAATAGCTAGAAACTCCAAACACACCCAGTCTCTGTGGATCGACCCGTACTTGCACGAGCTACAACCGACGACCGTGCACTTGCGGTATTACTGTAGGCCCGTTTTTATTACGCTTAATTTTCACGCTTTCCCGGGCCCACCAAGTTTTTGGCGCCGTTGCCGGGGATTGGTGATGTGTTTTTCTTGTAGTTTTATTAGCTATTTTTGCATTTCACTGCATAGCATTTGCATCTGCATCTGCTTCACTTCATTTGCTGTTGGACCTGCTGTTCTGAACCTGTTTTTCCTCTGCTGGGACGCCACCAAGGAAAAGAACCAAAGCCCAACTGGGTTTTTGCAACAATATCAGAGCAGCTGGGCTGTGCTTAAAAGGTAACCATTTAAGAGAACCCGAATTGTGGGCTTCCAATTTTTAATTGTGGGCTTGTAATATTAAAGCCAATTTTTGGGCTTTTTATTTTCTGTTGGGTTTGTAATTAATTTCTGTGGGCTTGTTTGTTTAATTTGTGGGCTTGTATTTAATTTTTGTGAGCTTGTTTAATTTGGACTGGTATTTTGTATTCTGGGTTTTTAAACCCAGCTGAGCTTGTAACCGATCACGCTAGTTGAACTCGTTAGTGGGCCGAGTACCCAAATTCTAGGCCGAGATTTTGGACTCAGTTCCACCAAAAGTTTTCAAACCAGCTGAGCCAAAGCAAACACAAAACCAACAGTGGGCTTGCTCCCATTCAAAAACCAAATTTTATTTTCTTTTAAAAAAAAAAAAAAAAAAATTCTTTTGCTCCCAATTTCAAAAAAAAAACCAAAAATTTCTCCCATAAAAACCAAAGTTTTCCAAATGTTTCCCTAAAAAACCAAAAATTTTCTTTTTCCCGCCAAAACCAAATGTCTCCCGACAAAACCAAATTTTTTCCAAAAGTCCAATCCCATTAAAAACCAAAATTTGCTTGTAGATAATGTGTTAGTTAAATTTCCTTTTGTATATATTTTGTGCTCATCCATTGTGACTCCGAATATGTTGGAGTTTTGCCTTGGATAACGGAGTTTTAATTCTGCTTTCGCCGAAATCGGGTATTCTCTCTCCTTTTACTCTACTCAGCATGTCCCTTTCCATATGTTGCATTTTAATTCGTTCCATATTTTGAAACATTGAGGACAATGTTTAGTTTAGGTTTGGGGGTATAGAGTGGATACCATGATAATATGCTATAATTGAAAACGAACTCCTTCCTCTTTTGAAAAAATCGAAAAAATTATAAAAAATTAAAAAATTGAAAAAAAAACATAAAAATGGAGCTCATTTACCTTGAAATGTTGACTCTTGTGCAAATATGTAATTATTTGGAGTCTTAATCTAAATATTTAGGCACCCTGATTCTAGCACAATTCACATAATGATAAGAAATTTGCACGCGCACGATTTACCAATACATGTATGGCCTCGATCTTCAAGGTGTTTGATAGGAAGTTACGATTGCCAATCACTTTAGAATACTGAACGAAACTTGACTAGCTTGTTCTTTGGTTGGTTGGGATAGAAGGTGGAGGTTACATTAAGAAAAACAACCATCGAATTTAACTGGGTGCATCAAAAAGGGCTACCTCTTGCAAAGTGTCATGTAATCTTTTGTTTACTTTTGTATTTGTATCAAAAGTGTCTCCTTATCAAAAAAAAAAAAAAAAAAAAAAAAAAAAAAAAAAAAACGATGTATATATCAGAAAAAAAAAAAAAAAAGCAAGTATTTATCAATTCCATCCTCTCTTGTTCCAAAAAATAAAAAGAGAGTAGTCAATGTAAATAAGAGTCATGTAAAGAGTCATTTTTTGTTTCATTGTAATAAGCAAGGAGGGTGTATGCCATTGATGTACAACGCGAGTAATTGTGAAATACCTCCAACTCATTCACAATTCTCGTAAAGTCCGGACAGCTAGCTAGATTTCGACCTTGGTTCTTAGCCTGAGAAACTATCTCTTGGTGATTAGTAGTCATAACTTCAGATCTTTCTTTACACATGTGTAGATACACTTTACACTCTTATCACATGTCTTTTTTTGTTATCAGTGCTAGGATTGTGCCTTTGATAGCTAGATTGACATCTCCATTTTGCTGTGAGCTTAAACTGACTTGCACATGTCACATTTGATGGAATATGAGCTTATATTTTGACCTAGAACTTTGTAGGTACGTTCTAAGCAAACCTTCACGAGACTTAACTCGTCCACTAGGGACACTTAGTGGTTTAAAAGGCTTAGTGCATATGCTAAATGCATTCGAGAGACCAGCGACAGTGGTATAGGTAGGATTTCCTTAGTTTTGTTTTACTTGAGGACAAGTAAAATTCAGGTTTGGGGGTATTTGATGAGTGCTAAAAAGTGCATATTTCTATACCTTTTTGTTGGCATTTAACTCATCTTTTGTGCAGTAATTCTACATTTTATCCCATATTCTGTATTTTCATTGTTTTCAAGAATAAATATTTTTCTTACTTAATTTTGCATTTTTAGGTAATAAATAAAGTCTGGATGATTTGCGGAGCAGAAAAGTAGTGAAAAGCCGGGAGGAATTACGCAAGGAAGCCGCAAAGAATGGTGCGCACAAGACCAAAAAGCTAGGAATGGGCTCAAGAAGGAAGAATTGTTCTTAAAGAAGATATGGGCTTGGCATATCCAAGGCCCAAAACCCTTACCCAAACCCATTTTCTATAACCAAAACCGCCTCCATCTTCAGCCGTCGGATTGGATCCATCTCATCATCCGATGGTCGCTCCTTCATCACGCATCAAAATCTGAAGCTCCTATCAAACACCATAGTGCCTAAATTCCAAGCCTTCAGATTAGATTGTAATTGAATCCAACAATCGCTTCTTTGCCTGCTCATCAAACCTCGATACTTCCGATTAACACTACAACACCTAACTCCATCTGGTGTCGTTAATTTTGTTGTATTATATAATCCAACGGTCGCTGCAGGATCCACTTCATCACCGTCGGATTGATCTTTCATCCATACCCACGGTCGAGATTCTCCAAACATAGAACTCGATGATCCGCTACACACCATAGGTATCGAACACTATACCCATCGCCAAACAGCCCTTTCCCATTCTATCGACCTCCTCCTTCTTCTCCATCCCTCTGCAGAGAAACTACCACCACCACCATACCTCACCTGCTACTAACTCTGCCACAACCACACCACCTTCTTTATCATCACCACCACCTACCGCACATGGTAACTTTCAATCAACTTCATCAACATCACACGATTTCAGTGACGTGTGGAATTGATGAGAATGATTGCATGTTATCAATCGAAGCTAGAAAAGGCATGGGAAGGAGCAGTGAAGTCAGAGGAAGGATGGGTCAGCAATTGATTGAAGAAATTGCGCCATCAAAGTAAGATTTTACGAAACCCTAATTTCTCAATTTTTGGGATTTTTATAGAAAACCCTAATTTTCTGTTAGGAAGGCATGGAGGAGCTAGAATAGGGATGTGGGTTCGAATTAGACCCATTACATTAGGTAAAATCATATACCTAATTTTACTGTTCAATTGGGTAAATTTGGGAATTGGGTGTAAGAACCCTAAAATGTAAATTGGGTATAAAAAGGGGACTGTGGTGTGTGTAATTTTCATGCTGGAATAGCCAGTGTCCAGAACTGTGTTCTGTTAATACCCTAGATGTGTATGTTCTGTTAATGTGTATGTTCTCTGTTAATGTGTATGTTCTCTGTTAATGTGTATGTTAATACCCTGGATAGAATTTGTCAATATTCTCTGTTAATGTGTATGTTCTGTTCTGTCTTGTAATGTTCTCATGTTGTTCATGTCATTCTTAGATGTGTGAAATGTTCTAGGATAGAATTGAATCAAGGTAAACCACATTTTACTCTCACAGTGCATATCATGTATGCTTTGTAGTTAGGATAAAACTATGTGATATTACCACAACTCATACCTTATTGACATTGTCAAATTCTCTGACTAATTGTGCTTTAGTCAGACATTTAGTGCTTAGGATTGACACTTTAGTTGTGATTCAACTGTCCATTGGTGAAACACCTTAGGTAAAAGGCAGGTTTGAACCTTTACCTGCTTTAAGGAAGAATTGGCATGATCAGTTGAGTTCATCCTCTTGTCTTCACTGTTTTGTTTTTATTTTGCTCTTTTTCATGTTTAGACTCATTCCATTGTTTACTGTTTTCTTCTTTCATTTGCTATTTTCTTCACATCACTGCCCTTGGCTTAGGCCTTGGTATGCAACTGTTTCTTTATCACTCTTGTTCCTGTTCTTTGTGTCTTTAGTTTCTTTTCTGTTTTGCTCCTTTCTTCTCACTATCTTGCTCACTGTTACCAAAGGCTCAGTGCAATTCAAAACAATTCAGAAGCCCAGCTCAAGCTAAGGCCCAGTTCACTTTTACTGTGAAAGTTCACTGTGAAAGCCCAGCTCAACCCAAAGCTCAAACTAGTTCAAACCAAGCCCAGGTTCGAAGACCAAAGGCCCATCAGTCCACTGAACTTAACCAAAGCCCAGGTCATAAGCTACAAAGCCCAAGGTTTAGTTCACAACCAAAGGCCCAGAAATAGGTTCAGAACATAGTCCAAGGCCCAGATCACTTCACTTCACTAAGCCCATAGTCCAAAACAGAAGGGTACTCAAAGCCCATTGACCACTCAAAAGCCCAAAAGCAAATTAGAACCCAAAATAGCTAGAAATTCCAAACACACCCAGTCTCTGTGGATCGACCCGTACTTGCACGAGCTACAACCGACGACCGTGCACTTGCGGTATTACTGTAGGCCCGTTTTTATTACGCTTAATTTTCACGCTTTCCCGGGCCCACCAGGAGATGATCAAGAGAGAGCCTTTCAGAAGCTCAAAGAAAGTCTAATCAGCGCGCGGGGTCTTACGACTCCCTGTAAAAGGCGAACCCCTCTACTTATATACAACATTCACCAATATGGAAATTGGAGCACTGTTGGCCCAAGACCTCGGCAATGACCATCTATGCCCGAATCACTACATCAGCAGAGGGTTCAGAGACGCGGAGTTCAGATATTCAAAAGCAGATCAAGCATGTCTAGCGCTCATATATGCCATGCAAAAATTACGATCTTATCTGCTCTCTCATGAAACCATAGTGGTGGAAACTGCCAACCCGATCGCTTATTTTGCAACAAAACCGGTGTTATCCGGCAGGACAACCCGCTGGTTACTACACCTATCTGAATTTGAGTTAAAATATCAGCGGTCTAAGGGGGTACGCGGGCAAGCATTTGCAGATTTATTGGCTGCATTCCCAGTATGGATATGACGGAAATAAGTGATGAAATATCCGGAGAAGTTGCAGAGATCGAGGAATAAGACCGTTGGAAAATGTTTTTTGGTGGTTCATCATATGGCTCTTACGGAGGAGCAGTGATAATATTCGATACGCCCGAGAAAAAAGTGTTGTCATTTGCTTTCAAGCTAGACTTTGAATGTAGCAATAATGTGGCGGAGTACGAGGCACTAATTCTCGGACTATGAATGGCTGAAGAGCTAAATTTAGGGGCGATCGACATCAAGGGAGACTCGAAGCTAGTCACAAACCAAGTATCGGGTGATTTCCAAGTAAAGGAGGCGCATTTGGCACCATACCGAGCGGAAGCCCAAGAATTGTTAGCGAGGATAGGGAGCACTGTTATTGAGCATACTGGAAGATCCACCAATAAACATGCAGACGCATTATCTACCTTAGCAACAAAGCTACAATTGAATGAGGCCGAAGAGGGAACCGTAGCGGTGAAAAAAAGAGCATTACCCAGCACATGGAAAGAAGATGCAGCTTTCAAATTGAAAGATGATTGGAGAACAACATATATCGAAGACTTAACTAGAGAAGCGTATGATCAGATGCTTCCCACTAAAGTGCTAAAGCAATTTGTTGTAGTCCGAGGAGCACTATACTTTAGAACATCCGGGGGTGCTTTATCACGGTATGTGAGAAAGGTAGAAGCGCAAGAAATACTAAATCGCGTTCATGAAGAGTCATGCGGACAGACAAGAAGAATCCCATTATACCGCCGATTGCAGAGGATGGGCGTATACTGGCCAAATATGGCAATCCAAGAGGCAGTAGTCCAGGATAAATGTGAAGATTTCCAGGCACCTCCACAACAAACATAAGTGTGTAGCGTGAAAATAGAGGACTGGAGGCAACCTTATATAGATTCCCTCCAGCATGAACGCTTGCCGCTGAACAGACAAGATGCTTTAAAAATTCAAAGGAAATCCGGACGATTCTTTTTGAGTGAAGGCATCCTTTATAGAAAGAGTTTTGGGGATAAGGTGTTGCACTGTCTATCACAAGAAAAGGCAGAGATAGTTATGTCTATGACTCACAGTGTTGAACACCAAGGTATGAGAAAGCTTTTCCTACAACTGTACGAAGGGGGGGTTTACTGGCCTACGATGGAATTTGATACAACTGAACATGTAAAGAAGTGCCAGCTGTGAATGGGGAAAAACGATTTGCTGGTTTTTACGGAATTGAAGAGTCGACCGTGTGGAGACTTCTTGAACCGAGCGAAATGTTGAACCTCACACAGATGCACTGCAAGAAGGGAGTGCTTTAAGTTTGAGAGATCAATCTGTAAGACCTCGACCTAAACCAAGAACAATGGCCGTTCCAGAGTCAATTCGGTCACAAGAGAGGATGGGTTGATCTATAGGAGGGAAGCTGAGAAATGCATGAGATCAATGGTGATCTGAGATTGTAGGTGTGTTGTGAATTCAGCGTGAAAATGCTCTGAATGATTGAATTTTTCTCAATTGAGAATAATTTCTGTGAGTTCGTGTAGACGAAAGATTGTATGTATGAACTTTGATGAGAAATTGCTCGTTTTGGCGAATGTTGTTCGAATGTTCGAAAACTTCTTTTTTTCAATCAGGATTCAGAGACATTTTATAATGCCGGAGTTGAAAACACCATGATCCCATGAAGTGTGACAGTTGCTGGAATTAGAGAGTGGGAAATGGGGAAATCGTGTTAAAACAAATTACTCATCGTGCGGAGACTTGGTTAACTTTCCACCCACTACTTTGCTGACTCTTCCAACTGATTGCACGACTTGCTCACAATCTCCTCGTGGGTGAACACATGTGCCGTAGACCGCCAGACCAAAACCCTAGTTAATATCCCCCATGTGATACGATTGAAATCTCGTGATTGTGGAGTCAGTTGCTGACTTTATGGGACGATGAGTCCATGTAGTGCTGAGTTGAACATGATTAGCAAATGTTTCGAAACTCATGAATTTAATGTGTCTGCTGAGATGAGGTATCATTATAACCTAAGACGAGCAAAAATGTGTTGCTAAATTGTTGAATATTGGTAGTTGAACCAATATTCTTTGATTTGAGCAAATATTGCTAGTCTGAGCGAATATTGCTAATTGAATAAATATTTCCGGTTCGAGCGAATATTGCTGGTTCGAGAAAATATTGTTCTTTTGACGAATTGTTGGTAGCTGGACCAAATAAAATATTAATTTAAGTTACTGACTGCTGGGTTGAGAAAAATAAATATGAATATCAATCATGGAATCAACATAAAATTATCAGAGTGTTCGAATCTGCACAGAATCACGTTACTGCAGAGCTCTGGATTCAAAACCCTAATTTTACCGAAATGATGATTTATTGCAAATCAACACGGGATCGGCTACATGGGATGATGGGTTCACCATATAACGCCCAGATGCTCGAATGAGCAAAAAATACCAAAGTTTTTTGAGGACCAGTTGGTGAAAGAATGATTAAATGCTGGTTTAATCATTTACTGAAATAATGCTTGTGTGAGCAACAAATCATAAAACCTGACGTAGAAAATATGAGGGGCCGAACAAGAGGTCATGAGACCGGCTCTTGATGATCATGGGACCAGTAGATGGTCGTTTGAGCGAACTTCCAATTGTTTGGAAAGAGTTCGAACCTAATATGAGCAACTGAGCAAATTAGGTTAAAATCATTAAAACATGCGGGACCAGCTGTTTGCAAGCCTCAGGGTCACCCTTGGTCGGTCAAGGGGATGTGCCCGTGTCACCATAGTGTCCGTGCTTCAGTCCTGAGAATTTTGATATTTTCTGATGCACGTTTGAGCAACATTTGGAGAAAATATGCAAAATCCATGGTTTTGCTGAAACCGGCAAAAATACATGAGATGATGAAAATCATAAATAAACAAGGAATCACAAGGTGTGGGACCGGCCACGGCTAGGGAATGTCTGGCCGGCTGACACGCGGTCCCACATGCTTTTCCCAGTTTTATGTGATTTTATGTATTTTTCTCCGATTTAAGGGAAATTCCATGAAACTGGAGAGTTTGGCGAAATTATGGAACTTCCATGAGATGAGAGACATAAATTAAAATATAAAATAGGAAATGGGATTGTGGGACCGACAATGGCCGTGGCATGGCCGGCCGGCCAACGGGCGCGGCTCCAAGGCACTCTTCCCAATTTTATGAAATTTTGATGATTTTAGATAATTTTTCATAAAATCAAAGGGATTTGTTGAAAATCAAGATATTTTGTTGAAATCAGGGAGTTTTCATGAAATCAGGAAACCAAACGCCAAATAATAATAAAATAATGGGCGTGTAGGACCGGCTAGGGCATGGCCGGCCGGCTAGAGCCCGGTCCCACAAGTTTTCCTAATTTTTTTAATATTTTCCATGATTTTAGAGAAAATACATGAAATTAGGTAATTTTAGGAAAAATTCATAAAATCAAGGAATTTTCCTAATTTGAGAAGGAATAATAAAATAATGGGACGTGAGGTGTGGGACCGGCCACGGCCAAGGCATGATCGGTCGGCCAGCGGTCCCGCGACACCTTTCCCTAATTTTATTATTTTTTGATAAAATCATGTGATTTAGATAAAAATACATGAAATTAGGTAATTTTCGTGATTTTAGGAAAAATTCATAAAATCAAGGAATTTTCATAATTTGAGAGAAATAATAAAATAGTGGAGACGTGAGGTATGGGACCGGCCACGGCCAAGACATGGCCGGCTGGTGCTCGGTCCCGCGACACCTTTCCCTAATTTTATTATTTTTTGATAAAATCATGTGATTTAGATAATTTCTTTGAAATAAAGGAAATTTGCTCGAACGAGAGGATTTTCATGAGATTGTGAAAATAGTAAAAATATGGTAAAATATAAAATTGGGCGCGGGACTAGTCACGGCACGACTGGCCGGCTGGTGAGCCTAGTCCCCTGGCGCTTTTGTTTAATATTTTATTATTATTATTATTATTATTTTCCCTTCCTATTTTGCATAGATTCCTCGTTCGTTCGTATTTTTAAAATGCTCGTTCGTGCGTTCAAAATGCCGGTATGTGTATTATCTGCTATACAATTGCACCATTTTTTCAAGGCTTATTCGATGCCCAGATGCCTGTTTCGTTGAATATTTATTACTAACCTGTGGAATTCTGCTGGGAAGAACCACAGATTGAAGTAACGAAATATAACGAGGAATCGTAGAATATTGCTGAATATTCAGGCGATTAATTGACGACTCGTAGAATATTGCTGGATATTGAGACGATGGCTCGTAGAATATTGCTGGATATTCAGACGATTTAAGATAATTAATTGCTGGTTCTGTACTAGAAGAGCTTCCTGTCTAGGAGCATTAATTATCTGAGGGTTGAGAAATATGAACTTGCCGGAGTGTCATATTCCTCTTGCATAGTCGGGGAAAATCTGGTTACATCCCGAAGACGTTGTCGCTCTATACTAGCAGACATGTTGTCTAGGAGCCGCCCAATCTTTCGATTCTATACAGCATGAGATGTGTCGTGGCCTCAGCTGAGAGACTGCACATCTTCATCTTCACTGAGGGACTTTCTCCATCATAGGTGGCATGAGCTTTCTTGCACAGATACATGAGTCTCGATACTCATCCGATTGCCGGATCCTGAGTAATTATTGAAATTTCTCAGTATTCATGAGATGTGTCGTGGCCTCAGCTGAGAGACTACACATCTACATGTACTCTGAGAGACGGCCTTCTCAGTCAGAGATTTTATGGCATGAGCTTTCATGCTTTGATGAGAGACATGAGCCTCAATACTCATCCAGTTGCCGAATCTGGAGTATAGTATTACAATTCTACCCTTTGTCAAAAATCCACCATCTACATTAAATCCCCTGCTTAGTGAGGAACAGTCATGTTCCTCAGTCAACATTGAATGGTGATTTCCAGGTACAGACAAAAATAAGTAATTGAACTTGGTCATAAGATAAGATATTACCGTATTTCGACTGAATGAGCAAGCCATGGTTTGAGCGCAAACCTATGTAGCATAATAGAACATCATCCAGTGAACATAAATTGATGTAGAACCGCTGATTCGATGGTGGAACCTTGGTTGGTTTAGGATTCAATCATTCGCCAAGATAATTCTCATATTTGTAGACACCGGCGTTTTAATTTGCATGATTTCCATCATCTTATTGAATTCGCGGATGACTGAAACATTGTGTGGATTTCACAACAGCTTTGCGAGGATGTCTGATTCTCCAGCCAATGATGCTTCCAGAGATGAAAGGTGTGCAGATGATGATATCTCCATAGAGGAAACATGCACGGATGAGACTTCCGCTGGTGAGGAAGACGAAACACCTGGAGTCAAGAATGTCCCAAACATAGATGACGCATTATTTGAAGTTCCGGAGCCCGAAAATCGTCTCAAGTCCTCGGTATATCGCCTTCTGATCAATCCCTGGACGGTCACTCAAAAGAAATTGGTGACTCCTCGTGCTGCTATTCGGTTCTGTCTTGAACGAGGACTATTCCAGGCTTGAATGATTGAATTCAAGCTTTCTCGACGCCCCTTAGAGAAGTTCTCGGGATGGTCTAGACACATGCTAGGATTTCCTTGTGTTAGAGCTATAATGGATAGAGCACAAATTACCAGGGCCGTTCAAACATCTGGAGATTTGTATATCTTTCATGACGCACGAGGTATTGTAGCTCTTCTTGCTCGCTGGTGCATCCCAACTCACACGTTTATATGCAGCTGGGGAGAGTTCACTGTTACCTTGGAAGATGTTGTTGCTTTATTGCATCTTCCAATTACAGGTAACTTTCCTGAAGAACTTTGGACAGAGGAAGAGAAAGCAGTTTCCAAAACTTTAACAACTGAGATGGAGAGAATCAACAAGGTTTTTGGTAAAGGTTGTTACGCTCATTGGTTGACACATTGGTGTCCACGAGACGTCCCTCTTGATGAACCCGACGGTATGTTATCTATTGCTGCTTTCTTGTGCTTATGGCTGTCTAGGGATGTGTTTGAAGATGCTGGTACCTTATTGAAGCCGTTTGTAATTCCTTTCGCTATTAAGCTGGCTCAAGGTGAACAACTTCCGCTAGGTAGATTATTCTTGGGCTCTTTATATTCTAACCTGGACTCTTTAGTCGTAGACTCCAGTGTTTCGAACGACTTCATGAATATTGAATGCTACGCCAACACGATGTTTCTCCAAGCTCTGATGTGGGAGCGTTTCGGAAACTATGCACCCATTCCCCGTAGTGTCTTACAAAGTCTGAACTCTGCTGATGCTCGACGTATCTTCCATGAAAAAGACAACGCTAGAATTATGCGCTGGTCTACGAAGAAAATTCAGTACAAGACACGCTTCATTGACGTATTAGATGACGAGTATGAGTTCAACTTCCGTCCTTGGGTGGTGGTTCCTCCTCACGTTTCTCAATTGACGACTTTCAATGCTGGAAAAAGTAAGTATTTGAAATCTGATGCTGATTTGAGCGATGGCGAAAGATCTTTCATGCTGAGTTGCACTCCCGGTCATCTAATATCAGCAACATATGGAGATTTTTAGGTGGAGAGTATAACATTGACAGAGTCGCCCGTCAGATGGGTATGAACCAATGTGTTCCAACCTTCAGAAGGAGAAGACCATCAGTGGAACAACTTAAGACTTGCTTAGATCACACACATGATGAAGGGAGCTCTTATTGGTTCCCTTGTGCTGATAGAACTACGTATGTGACTCCAGGCTACATGGAATTCTGGGATCAGCAGCTTGAGCATCTTAATGATTATGTGACGTCCGTCCAACCTTTAGTGAAAGATCCTCCTTCTTCTGAGATGAGTGCCTCTCGTCCCAGACTAAGGAATATTTCTGGTGGGTGACAAGCGAAAGACATTCCAGGAGGTTCCACAAGTATGTATTCTTTTGCATATTCTGATACAACTCGTATAATCGTCTTTAATTATCACATCAATTCTTTTGCAGGAGGGTCGTGCTGTGAGACCTCGAATTGAAGTGAATTTCTCAGAGGCGGAGGCAATTTCCCACGGTGGAGAAGGCAGGAGCAAGAATTGCAAGTTGTTGCCCAACACCATAAAGTCCCCAGTCGCCTTTTTGGTGAGTTGTTGATATTTTTCCGCTGTGACTTCTTCCATCCGCATTATCAGGATCTCAAAACCAATATTTGTTATTTGGTCACAGGACTTTGCTCCGTCTAGTATTGACGGTCTTCGATTCTCTGCTGCTGGGCAGACGACTTCTGATTTGAACGTTGAAGAAGAAGTCGCCGTGAGTAATTTCCTTTACCATCAGACATAAATGTTTCATGTGAAAATGCTAACTACTTGATAATATGTCCAGGAGGATGTCGTCATGGAGATGGAAAGTGCTGATGTTCGATCTTCCTCTGAGAATATAGACGAAGGCACTTCCAAAGATTCGGAGCCAAATAGAAGTAATGAGCCCCTTGTCGTTAATACGGACAATCATAATTCCTTGAGTACTTCGGAGACCCCCAAAGTGAGTATATACCCTGCATCCTCTTCATAGAAGTATGAAAGTGCTGATTTGTGAATGAATGAATGAGAATCCATGTGTATATACGAAAAACTTGGTCGAACTTCGTCGTCAGAAAATTCAGAACCCAGTTTTTTACCAAAAACGCCGTAAAATCTTCATCTGGAGTCGGATTTTCATGATCTGCATATGCATATTCAAGCCCGGAAAATTTCCAAGCTTTAGAGAAGATTTTTAAGTTTTGAGCACGTTTAGGGCCTGAAAAAGACGAAATAGTAAACTTCCAGGAGACTTTCAGAACTTTTTCAGATTGTATGTTGCCCGATGTTTTGATCACACCTCCTAGCTCGTTCGCCCAATTTCCATGAAATTTTGACATGTTAGAGGACTTCCATACGAAGAGAATGGTATATAACCCAACTCTAGACTCCACACCAATTGCTCCCAGTTCGTCATTGAACACAGGTGTAAAATTTCTTCAGCTGAGTTTCTTTGAAAACGTGTTTCATGACTTTGATGCTACTTGTACACATCTTAGATGTATGATAAGGAACTTAGATGATGTTAGTTCACTTACTCTTAATTTTTGATTGTATTGGATTTCTCCCCTTGAATCATTCTAATCCCATGTAATCTTCGCATTAGGTGCCTAACAACGAAGTTGGGAATCATGAATCCAGTAATGATGGTTTGGGCAATCTAGGAGTTGTTGATGACAATACTTCCATATGTGCCTCAAGATGATGAAGTGCTGGTCGTTGATGCCGTGGAGGTAGAAGAAACTCCAATTGTGCCTCAGACGGTGGAACCCGAACCCGAAATAGCAGAAGCTACTTCCTCTGAAATCGTCTCTATGATTATCGATGCTCTAGTAGCTGAGAACCAGATGATAGTGCACGAGTATCCTACTGCAGGATTTCCTTTGATCCTCAATTTGGTGAGTTACTCCCATATCACCAGCTTGTTGGAGGATTTAGCGTTCCCATCGGATATGCTGCTATGTACAAGGAACTGTGGGAAATGTATGGACACATTGTTGTTACTCAGGATCCAGGACGCAGTTATTTCTTGACGAGACAAGTAGAAGTCATCTTGTGTGTTATAAATGATATCCGGATTACAGCCAGAAATGTTGTTACCCAAGACGTACTCTTTGATTGGGAGTACAACTTGAAGAATGCTGAAGATCTTGGCTTCAATCTGAAGTGGCTCCGTCAAAGACTTGAAGTTATCAGGAAAGCAGTAAAGGGTGATGTTCCCTTCCCTACCAGTGATGCCGTGTTGAAGAAGATGAATGAAGTTGCCGAACTAACCAGGAAGCTGGAGGCGGAAAAGGCAGCCTTGAAAGTCTTGGAGGAGGCAGAAGAGCAGAAATCTTTCTTTGATGGCTTTCTTTAGTTTCCTTTCCATAATATCAAGAACATTGAACTCTGTGAGAGATGTGAGATTTTATTTGGGTTTTGATTCTTTGATAGGTGTCGAGTCTGTGACTGAGAATTTTCTTTGATTTTGGATTTGATAGAGATTTTCTTTAAGTAAAGTGAATTGAATTTCTGATAAATTGCTGAATTCAAATACTGATTGCAAGTATTGCAAACGTTTTGGAGGGATTGAAATACAATGAAAGAAAATCCTAAATGCCAAATCCAGACTCATGAGTGCTCAAACGCCCAGTACCTCAAATGCCTAATAATTTCAGATAAACGCCTTAAGCCAATTCTCGTGAATTACTGGCAGGGTTCTACCATCTGTGTTGATCAATTTGTAGTATCCTCCAGTTATGGACTTAGCAACCATAAATGGTCCTTCCCAATTGGAGCTCCTTGCAGAGTGGAGATCTCGTTTAGGCCTTGAAAACCAAATCCCCTTCCTTGAATTTGTTTGGTTTAGTAGTTCGCGCCTTGAATACTTTTGCTGATTCCATGGTTGTGGCACGTATGGACATTCATGTAGAGGAAGTACCCAGCATACTGTCTGTCGTGCTTAGCCAGGTCCTCAGCAATAAACCTCTTGATAGAATGACCGACTTGGAGAAGCTCTGAACCCAACCATTGGGTATAATATTGGCGAGGTGAAGTTATCCATTCATAACTTTTGGTAATTGCTAAATCGTTTGTAGGGAGAAGTCCTTGAATCAAAGTATCATATTTGAACATTGGTAATATTGGAGCATGAAGAGGAATAAGACTTGCCTGAGCTCGAAACCCTTGACAAAGGTATGTGGATTTTCCCCAGGTTCTTGCGTAAGTCCCATCAAGGTTTTTACTTCCTCCAGATGCTCAAACGGTGGGGCGTCCTCTACTTCTTCTTCTGACTTGGAGTCTTTGTCGGCGACAGAGGGTGTTGAAAGCTTTGAAGCTACCCTTCCAGCATGAATCCAAGTTCTTCCAAGGATCATGTCATATCCAGGATCTTCTCGAATTATGTAAAACTTGGTCTCAGTGCAGACCAAATTCTCCGTGACTTTGAGAATGATGAAGTCGTATGCATCTCTGGAGATTCCTTCGTGGTCTCTGATTGCTATGGGAGCATGAGTAGCCTCTTGTCGAGTAATGGCAACAACTCTGAGAGTTTTCAAAAGGATGATGTTGACGGAGGTGCCGACATCAACAAATGCTCTTTTGAATTCATTTCCTTTAATATGCACGGTGGTGAGCAGTCCCCAGTCATACATTTCTTTGTCGGTGGCTGATGGTTCAGGAGGTACTTCTGGAATCAGTAGGCGTTTCCCAGACACTATGTGGTTCAAAGATATGAACATGTCTCCTCTTTGTGCTTTTGATAGATAGAGCAATTCACAAACATGCTCTATCAATGACTAAAATGCTTCCTTGACTGGTGCTTCAGAAATAGAGAAAGTCCTGACAAGAAGAGGATCTCTGTGTACTCCTTCGGCTCCAAGTTTAAGTTCTCCTGACTCAACCTTTTCTCTGAATATGCGTTTCAAAACTTTGCAGCTACTTGTGGGGTGATTGACGAACCTGTGGAATCGGCAGTAATGAGGATTTTCCATGTCTTCCTCAGTTGGGTTTCTCCTGACATATGGCAATTTGATTGCACCATCTTGGATCCAGGCGTCTAATATTTCGAGCACTTCTCCAATGGGGAGAGGAAAATCAGGTGCATCATCACGAGCTGCAGCATCTGTGCGTTGGACAGGAGCTTGTGTCTCTGGTTTGTCTTTCTTTTACGTCTTTGGAGGAGCTGCAGCATGCTTGTTGGGGGATTCAGCCTTGCGCTTTCTCCCTTCTGCAACAGCGTTTGTAGAGGACTGCATGTTGTACTGATTGTTGATCAGGCGTCTGCTTCCTCGAGTGTCACGTGATTCCTCAGTCTTTGTGGACTTTGCTCTTTCTAACAGAGAAGGTGCAATGGTTGCTGATCTCTTCGCGGCTTCGTGAAGTTCTGAGAAAGTCTGGAATCGAAGATTCTCCAGTAGAGATCTGTAGACCGGGAGCATGCCGTTGATACACAAATCTACCAGCTGCTGCTCTGTGACATTTGGGTCATGACAGTCCAGGGCCTGTACTCTGAATCTTTTCACGTAATCATTGGGATTCTCACTGACCCTCTGTAACATTCTTCCAAGATCAGAGAGAGTGACTTGCTCTGACACGAAAAAGTACTTCCTGTAGAAGGTGTTGATCATTTCTCCCCAATTGTTGATAGTCCCCGGTGCGATGTTGTTGTACCAGGTGTATGCTCTGCCTTTCAAGGATTTTGAAAACTCTTTGAGACGAACAACATGGTTATGTTCCTGCTCTCCCAAGGCTTCGAGAAAACGAGAGACATGTTCTCGAGTATTTCCAGTCCCGTCATACAGAGTGAAAGTTGGAGAAATGTAACCTTTTGGAAGGGGAATCCTCTGCGTAGCGGCAGGATGAGGAGGTTGGTGACGATGGACATGTGATGTCTTTTATTTTCCACGTTTCTCCAAAAGGCGCTCCACATCTTCCCGAGTAATGAAATTTGATGGTTCCTTTGATGATGAATCTGCAGCTTTGCCAGTTTCATCATCATCCACTGTATGGATTGAGATTACTTCAGGATCAGCAACATCTGAGGATTTCTCCTTCTCTTTTCCATTTTCTTGAGTCTTCTCTTTTATCTTATCAGTAAGAGTTTTGAGATAATTACACAGCTCCTTCTGTGTAGCAGCCATGTCCGTCTGATTCTTTGCGAGAGTCTCCTGCACTTTGATAAGATCAGCGATGGTAGGTGGTGGATTTCCTCTGACTTCGTCAGGGTGTCGACTGAACAGGGGATGACCTTCAGCGTGAGGAGGAGTAATGTCACCACTGTCAGTGTTGGAGGCCGGAATCGTTTCCGGGATATTCTGATTGCCATTGTTGTTGTTGTTGCTAGTACTAGCGTCGTTTATGTTGGAGCATGTAACTAACCCAGACCTAAGACCATCCATATTGTGAAATCGTGGGATTGCAACCGAGAGATTAACCTCCCACTGTGGTCGCCAATCTGTGAATAGGGAAAAACGATTTGCTGATTTTTACGGAATTGAAGAGTCGACCGTGTGGAGACTCCTTGAACCGAGCGAAATGTTGAACCTCATACAGATGCACTGCAAGAAGGGAGTGTTTTAAGTTCGAGAGATCAATCTTTAATACCCCGGCCTAAACCAAGAACAATGGCCGTTCCAGAGTCAATTCGGTCACAAGAGAGGATTGGTTGATCTGTAGGAGGGAAGCTGAGAAATGCGTGAGATCAATGGTGATCTGAGATTGTAGGTGTGTTGTGAATTCAGCGTGAAAATGCTCTGAATGATTGAATTTTGCTCAATTGAGAGTAATTTCCGTGAGTTCTTGTAGACGAAAGACTGTTTGTATGAACTTTGATGAGAAATTGCTCGTTTTGGCGAATGTTGTTCGAATGTTCGAAAACTTCTTTTTTTTAATCAGGATTCAGAGACATTTTATAATGCCGAAATTGAAAACACCATGATCCCATGAAGTGTAACAATTGCTGGAATCAGAGAGTGGGAAATGGGGAAATCGTGTTAAAACCAATTACTCATCTTGCGGAGACTTGGTTAACTTTCCACCCACTACTTTGCTGACTCTTCCAACTGATTACACGACTTGCTCACATTCTCGTCGTGGGTGAACACACGTGTCGTAGACCGCCAGACCAAAATCCTAGTTAATATCCCCCCATGTGACACGATTGAAATCTCGTGATTGTGGAGTCAGTTACTGACTTTATGGGGCGATGAGTCCATGTAGCGCTGAGTTGAACATGATTAGCAAATGTTTCAAAACTCATGAATTTAATGTGTCTGCTGAGACGAGGTATCATTATAACCAAAGACGAGCAAAACCGTGTTGCTAAATTGTTGAATATTGGTAGTTGAACCAATATTCTTTGATTTGAGCAAATATTGCTAGTCTGAGCGAATATTGCTAATTGAATAAATATTTCCGGTTCGAGCGAATATTGCTAGTTCGAGCAAATATTGTTCTTTTGATGAATTGTTGGTAGCTGGACCAAATAAAATATTAATTTAAGTTACTGACTGCTAGGTCGAGCAAAATAAATATGAATATCAATCATGGAATCAACATAAAATTATCAGAGTGTTCGAATCTGCACAAAATCACGTTTCTGCAGAGCTCTGGATTCAAAACCCTAATTTTACCGAAATGATGATTTATTGCAAATCAACACGGGACCGGCTAATATTTTCCATGATTTTAGAGAAAATACATGAAATAGGTAATTTTAGGGAAAATTGATAAAATCAAGGAATTTTCATAATTTGAGAAGGAATAATAAAATAATGGGACATGAGGTGTGGGACCGGCTACGGCCAAGGCATGACCGGCCGGCCAGCGGTCCCGCGACACCTTTCCCTAATTTTATTATTTTTTGATAAAATCATGTGATTTAGATAAAAATACATGAAATTAGGTAATTTTCATGATTTTAGGGAAAATTTATAAAATCAAGGAATTTTTATAATTTGAGAGAAATAATAAAATAATGGAGACGTGAGGTGTGGGACCGCCACGACCGAGACATGGCCGGATGGTGCTCGGTGCGGCGACACCTTTTCCTAATTTTATTATTTTTTGATAAAATCATGTGATTTAGATAATTTCTTTGAAATAAAGGAAATTTGCTCGAACGAGAGGATTTTCATGAGATCGTGAAAATAGTAAAAATATGCTAAAATATAAAATTGGGCGCGAGACTAGTCACGGCATGACTGGATGGCTGGTGAGCCTAGTCCCGTGGCGCTCTTGTTTTATATTTTATTATTATTATTTTCCCTTCCTATTTTGCATAGGTTCCTCGTTAGTTCGTATTTTTAAAATGCTCGTTCGTGCATTCAAAATGCTGGTCTGTGTATTATCTGCTAATTACACTTGCACCATTTTGTCAGGGATTATTCGATGCCCAGATGCATGTTTCGTTGAATATTTATTACTAACATGTGGAATTCTGCTGGGAAGAACCACAGATTGAAGTAACGAAATATAACGAGGAATCGTAGAATATTGCTGAATATTCAGGCGATTAATTGACGACTCGTAGAATATTGCTGGATATTGAGACGATGGCTCGTAGAATATTGCTGGATATTCAGACGATTTAAGATAATTAATTGTTGGCTCTGTACTAGAAGGGCTTCTTGTCTAGGAGCATTAATTATCTGAGGGTTGAGCAATATGAACTTGCTGGAGTGTCATATTCCTCTTGCATAGTCGGGGAAAATCTGGTTACATCCCGAAGACGTTGTCACTCTATACTAGCAAACATGCTGTCTAGGAGCCGCCCAATCTTTCGATTCTATACAGTATGAGATGTGTCGTGGCCTCAACTGAGAGACTGCACATCTTCATCTTCTCTGAGAGATTTTCTCCATCAGAGGTGGCATGAGCTTTCATGCACAGAGACATGAGTCTCGATACTCATCCGATTGCCGCATCCGGAGTAATTACTGAAATTGCTCAGTATTCATGAGATGTGTCGTGGCCTTAGTTGAGAGACTACACATCTACATGTACTCTGAGAGACGGCCTTCTCAGTCAGAGATTTTATGGCATGAGATTTCATGCTTTGATGAGAGACATGAGCCTCAATACTCATCCGGTTGACGAATCTGGAGTATAGTTTTACAATTCTACCCTTTGTTGAAAATCCACCATCTACACCAGCAATGCCAAAGCCACGGATCACTAATCCGCGCCCCACATACCCTGCTACATAGTGTCGTCACCCCTTGGCCTTTCCATAGTTGGGGGCTTGATATCATTGAGCAATAAGCCCAACTTCATCCGGACGACATAACTATATCATCACTGCGACTGAATATTCTTCCAAATGGGTTGAAACCATTCCCCTCCGGGATTACTCATGTGCCACGATCGCTGCATTCATCAAAGAGCATATCATATGTCGATTTGGTGCACCTATGATTATCCGCTCGGATAATGGTACCTCTTTTGTTAATCAAACGGTGAAAGAACTATTGGACCAATATGGAATTAAGTTTCATACTTCGACTGTCTACTACCCTCAGGGAAATGGATAGGCAAAAGCGACTAATAAAACATTGCTAAGGATATTAAGTCGCACCGTACATGATCACCATAGGAGTTGGCATGAATAGGTACCCCTCCTTCAACTGGCACCTCTCCTTACTCTTTGGTATATGGAGAAGATGCAATACTGCTAGCGGAAATTGCAATTCCTTCTGCACGAGTGGGCGTGGCCAGTCTCACTACCCCGGGTGAGGTTAGTCGATTTGCTCACCTAGATACCCTAGAATAACGACAAGCCAAAGCTGAGCGTTTTGTGGAAAAGTATAGGCAAAGGACGGCAAGATATTATAACCAGAAAGTAAAGGAACGGACCTCCAGCATAAATAACGTAGTTATGAAGATCGCACCACATGTCCAGCGCAATTAAAAGGCATGAAAATTTGCTGCAAATTGGCAAGGTCCTTACGTGATTAGCGAAGCTTCGGAAAACGGATATTACTATCTCAAGCGGATGAATGGCTCACGTATCAACACTCCTATCAATGGTAAATGGCTTAAAACTTATTATGCTTAAGTAACTAAAATGTACGCCGGATGGCTGAGAAAATAACTACCTTATGTTACACTTTGATTCGCTTTAACCAAAGATAACTAAAATCTCGCGTACAACCTAATGAAGTACGCCAATAGTCCGAGAAAAGACTAGGCTCCGTGCATGGCTTAACTAAGTGCACCAATAGTCCCAGA
Organism: Papaver somniferum; assembly: GCF_003573695.1. Taxonomy (NCBI): domain Eukaryota; kingdom Viridiplantae; phylum Streptophyta; class Magnoliopsida; order Ranunculales; family Papaveraceae; genus Papaver; species Papaver somniferum. Next base: position 169,963,857 of record NC_039364.1, on the reverse strand, counting down.
AAGGACTAGGCTCCGTGCATGGCTTAATGAAGTGCACCAATAGTCCCAGAAAGGACTAGGTTCCGTGCATGGCTTAATGAAGTGCACCAATAGTCCCAGAAAGGACTAGGCTCCGTGCATGGCTCGATGAAGTGCACCAATAGTCCCAGAAAGGACTAGGTTCTGTGCATGGCATAATGAAGTGCACCAATAGTCCCAGAAAGGACTAGGCTCCGTGCATGGCTTGATGAAGTGCACCAATAGTCCCAGAGAGGACTAGGCTCCGTGCATGGCTTAATGAAGTGCATCAATAGTCTGAGAAAGGACTAGGCTCTGGGTATGGCCTAATAAAGTGCACCAACAGTCCAGAAAAGATTAAGCCTTGTGTACGACTCAATGAAGCACACCAGTAACTCCGAAAGAGTAAGGTTATGTGCATTACCCAATGAAGTGCCCCAATAGCCCCGAGTTTGGCTAAGACCCTTAATGATTAATGAAGTGTATCAATAGCTCTAAGTACGGTTAAATTTTGTGTATGAACAATGAAGTACACTAAAATCCGACTAAGCTCCGCGTGTAAAGCTTATTAAGACCGTGAAAGATATCATAAGCACAATATAAATGTTGGTTCCGATTAAAGTAATAAACACACTTTATAGAAGGAATACTCCTAAAAGGAGTCATGCGTGCATACAATGCATATAAAGTAAAATAAGTAATATATTCATAAACATCTGAACATATAAAGCAATACACTCTGTGGGAAAATCCATTAAGTCAAAGAACTGAAGACATGACTGAGTATGCGCGCCTCATCTTGCAGCGCGCAACAGCCAAGTCGCTTTCTCTATGCTCCACCCGGACACGAGCCTTAGCAAACACCTCAGAAGCCTCATCTGAAGCCATAACGTTCTCTTCTGAATGGTTGATCCGACTGGTATTTAGTCGATCCACATACAAATCTATTGCATGAAAGTATTGCATTTGGCTAGCCTCAAATAATTCTTCACATTCATGGGCGAGTCGCACATGTCCAGCAACAGTAGGTTGCAACAATTCAATTTTTGATTCTTAAGAGACAAACATAAAGCACTGACCGATTCTTCCATTATCACTAATCCTTTTGTCTACAAATACTTAGACTATATACCCAAAAAAAAGAAGGGGGGGAAGAACTTTTTAAGATGATTCGGTTATGAGCATGCGACAACGTGAAATTTCTTGCTCCACATCTTGCATCATTACAAGCACTTCTTCACATTGACTAATAGCAACAGTTAGAGCAGCCCGCGTATCTCCTAGCACTTGGTCTACTTCATACAAAATCCGCTCAGATGCATTGTTCTGGTGAGCCATGTTAGAGGTCTCATCTTGTTCCTCGAAAGCTTCGTGTGCATTTTCTTGCACAGTCAGCCTATGAGCTCGTAAAGCTTTCACTTCACTCCTCAGGATCAACAACTGTGCCAATTCAACCGGCCTATCATAAGGATGTACCAGAGTGAGTATCATGCACAAAGACAATGTGTATCCATACATACGACGACTTGGCGGATGAGAAGCGGATACATAAAAATCCGCGATAACCTGATCAATATCTACCATCATAAGATTTACTTCCTGAAATAGTCGATCAGCCTCATGGCGAGCGGAGACAGTATCGTCTAGCGCATACTGAATCCTGAAAGAAACTGGCTCGGATACTTGAGTTTTCCGAGCTGTTAAAAACACTTTATATTGCTTGTCAAATTATGTGCGCGCCTTAGTACGACTCGCCAATCTTATCTCCCTAAGCAATTCTATTTCATCCTTCAAGAGTCGTAAGCGGTCTAACTCGGATCCTCTCCTACACGGGGATACTAACGTTGGAACAGAGGCCAGAGATAATACATAGCCGTGTAAATGATCAGTCATACAGAGAATATTAGTATAAACAATGAACAAAGTAAAGAAATGAAGATATCACACCAGTAAATGTAGTTTATTTATAAGAAATACATACATCAATGCATTTATTACTCCATAACTATTACCACAACTACTACTTACTAAAAAACTAAAAAAAATTATGGTAACATACTAAGTGTCATATGAACCTCAGCAAGAGCCATCTCAATGGACCTAATACTATGGTCCACCTCAAAACATCGAAAATGGGTAGTCAGACGTTGCTCACGGCAATAACCACAATATTCTAGAAGGGTTATGTCAGGAAGCCCGCCCTCACTTTGAATCTTCCTCACTAGATGATCCGCAGTGGATAGTTGTTCATGCCAACACGAGTTATCGATCTCAAAAGTATCCCGAGCAAGGCACATCACCCGGAAAAGGCGATTTAGATACTCTACTTCCAGAACTAACCTTACACGATTAGCCATAAGCAAAAAAAAAAAGGGGAGAAGAAGACTCAAGGAGTATTTACTGAGATTAACCAAAACAACTTTCATATATATAATTAAAATAACACAATACCCAAGACATCGATTATTTTATGAATCCCTAAAAAAACAAAAAAAAAATGGTAGTGATCTATCTAAGAACGCTCAGCTATAAGCGAGCGGCAGCAGGAAATGTCTTCATCTAAGTCTTGCATCATCAACTGCGCCTCACCATACTGAGTAGTGGAATCGGTATAAGCCCTACGCACCTCTTCTAACACTTGATGAATCTTGTGCATAACCTCACTAGAATCACAAACCTCTTGAGCCATATCTAATGTCTCCTTATGTTATTCATAGGCTTTGCGGGCCTTATCTAGAGCAATCAATCGATGAGTCTGTAGCATCCCGACTTCATCCTTCAATATTAACAAACGCGCCAGCTCCGCCTTCATATCGACAGGACGAATAAGAGAAGATACAACACACAAAGTCAAAACACACCCACGGAGATTCGGACCCGCTTGTTGAGTAATAAAGGCACAACAATCAGTTATCGCCTGTTGAATATCAGTTGTCATAATTAGCGCTTCTTGAAACAGCCGCTCAACTTTGTTTCGGGCAGCTGTAGGTTCATCGGACGCATGCTGTACAACCAGAGTCAGGAGCCCGGATGTCTGTGACCTCTGAGCCATCGAGTATGTCTCATATTGCTCATCATATTGCGCGCGTGTCGCTACCCTATTTGCCATTCTAACTTCTCTGAACATATCCACTTCAGCTTTTACCAGCAACAAGCGAGCTAACTCATGATCATTATCATAAGGAATAACTAGTATTGGCACAGGGGCCAAAGCCAAAGTATAACCATGAAGACGATGAGCCATCCGCTGAAAAATATAGCTAACAACTAAAAGGAAGATGAAATATTAGGAGAAGTTTGAAAACACTGAGACAATTCTACTTATCCCTATTTATAGAAACATGGAATAATGCCACATTAATAACCGTCCAATCATAATTATAAATGCAGATAAATCAAAAGGGTAAATATGTTTTGCAAAAAAAAACCCATCAAATTCCTCAACTCAATCAAATAAAACAAAGAAATTATTGTTCAAATATCATCATCAAAAAATATCCAAGGAAACCAACTCTGCATTCTTCCTAGTTAAACGCCCATTAACATCCTCAACAGCGTCCCGAGCGGTCTTCAAATCCTTGGTAGCTCGACCCACGTCCGCCAGCAGCTGGTCATATGCTTCCTTTTTAGCATTGGAAGCATCGAGCAGCTGCTTGTATTCCCGCTTCAACTCCTCAATCTCGCGAGGTAACGTGGTCCGCGCGCTGTGGCTCGCCTTCACCAAATCCAATAGATTCTTAAGCCATTGAACGGGGAATTGAAGAATTAGAGAAGTCTGGATGGTAGCGTCCCACTTATTCAAAGTGACTGGATCAATTGGAGTCTTCTCCGCCAGGGAAAGACCCTCCGCTATGTCAAGCAGACCCTCATTAGCCACGAGTAGAGAATTGACAGGCATTTCCTCATGAACACACATGTGACCAAACTTCTCCACTATGCGCCGATAAGTAGCTGCTTTAGATGAAGGAACCCAAAACCCATGTACTAACTCATATCGGTTATCCACACCATCTTCCGCCGCGAAAATAACACGAGGATATCGAAATTGAGGATCCTCCGGAATAGCCATAAGCTCAACATCATTATTCACGCTGCGAGAAACCTTAAGGGTCGGCTTGGAAGTCTTCTGACGCTTGTCATTAGCACTCCCGGACTCGCTACCTTTGACCTTTTGGTTTGAGCCGCTTCCCCTACCATGAGAGCCATCTCGTTTTCCCATAGTCTAAAAAAAGGAGAAAGATGGCCATAACCAAATTATTCTAACACAGCAAGGAAACGAAACTCAAAATACATAGTATATATATACCAAATCGGGAGAAGGGAGAGGATCAACAGGAGAATGAACGGATAGGAGAGAAGAAGAAGAAGAACTTGAGACAGCTGGATCCGAATGGCCTAATGAGAGACGAAAGCAAAAGAAAAATGGGAAATAAAATAATTCTATCAGAAGAATATAAGAAGTGAAGATGTATATATAGATCACCAAATACATTTAATAATCACAACACAAATATTTCCACTGGCACGTGGCGGTACTTGAAATTTAACAAATAAGAATATAGTACACTCACGGGATTTAAAAGAGGAAGAACTCTGATTCTGGGCGCTACCTTTAAGACCACTGCCCTCTTGGAAATAGTCATGCACAGAATGATCCGACTCATACTCATCATCTGTACCTAACATATCGGAAGGGGTGTGAAGAGGGTGATTGGGATCTTTAATGGTCTATACAATCATAGGATGAGTGGATTGAAGAATCATACGAGGAGAGAGACTCTCAGGGCCACTCTGACTAACCGATCGTCCAAGATGGCTTTGCACACGCTCGATGAAGGTACTCGTAGATGATGACTTCATTTTTGGAGCCTGCGGGGAAAACGGAGGGAAAACATTAGCAGTACGGATAGAAGGTAATCGCGGAACAGGGAGCACGCCAACATCTCGCTTCATCTTCTTAGCCAGCCGATCATCCCTCCACTCGTTGAGGGGTAGATTAATGTACTCTTCAAAGAAAAGGCCCATAGGCTTACAACCGATAGGCGGAGAGTTCTAAAAGAATATGGAAAACCAACATAAAGAAGCTAAGCGCGTAAATTAATTGAAAACAATAGAGAAGGAAAAGGAAGATACCTTGGCAGGAGGAGACGCGGTTGAAGGAATATTCAAGGGCTTCATTATTTGAACACGTCTTATTTTCTTGGAGCCAGGTGGAGGTAAAGCACTACCATTCCCATCCTCTTGAGAAGGTTCGTCACCCGGAAGAGGATCCCAGCTGGTAACCAATGGGTGAAAAGGACGACCCTTGTTGCTAGAAGAAAGTTTATACTTCTTGGACGTCTCGGCATTCAACTTCACGCGACCTTATGCGTGCATATCTCGGGAAATTCTCCTTGGTTAAAGAAGGAGGAGCGTATGGCTCCTTGATAAGCAAGTTCGGTACATTCCGATTAACGCTATCGCGGTACCCAATCCACTCCTTGGTGACGCTGACATGTCGACGGGATTGAGGTTGATAGAAGTCAAAATAGCACTGACGATCGCTCATCCGAAGACCGCTCTTATAAACAAAGCGATTGAAACTCTTTCGGATCTCCCTATCCTCTTCCGAAGAGGAGGGAATAGGAGGATCATAAGGGACTCCCTGATCCAAACCTAGATGTCGAGCCACAAGAATATTGTTATATGACTCGGAGGAAAACCTCCCACCATAGAAGCCAGGAAGACGTCCGGGTAAGGTAGAAACAATGATATCAAAATCATCAGCGGAAGGCGTATCTGCAGAAGTCATCCTTCTTTGAGATTGAATAACAAAATTGTAATGAAGGGAACCAGTACGACCATCTTGATAGGTAACGGGGTTAAAATCAGCAACCTTATCCATGTAATCCTTGAGATTTTCCTTGGGCATGAAACCCTTCTTGTGATAAAGAGCCATTCGGGGGTGGGACTCGAGAACCTTTACAAGACGCTTGGAACCATCCTCCTGGACGACTTCCTCTTGACGAGAGAGGGCAAGAGGATTCAACTGAGAAGGCCTGTATTTAGGAAAGTGCTCCTAAGCCTATGCTTGAATGAAATTGGCAGGGAGGAAAGTCTCCACTTCATGGGATCCATCCACACGACGAATATCGCGCACCAGCAAATCCAAATGATGATAAAGACCGCCCAAGAACATAGGTGCGAGCGGAAATTCCACGCCGCGGGACATTAGAACATCCATATGGACAAGCTCATTCTTAATAGTGTCACGAGGACTGTACTCAAATACATCATGACATAGCCAAAAGAGAAGGAAAGCTTCTAGATCCGCTCTGTATGTCTCCTCTTCTCGAGGAGGAACACCTTTACGAGGGCCTGAGAGCAAGGGAGCCCAATACTTAATCCAGCAAGAGAAAGAGGCTCGGCGTTGTCCGGATTTGGGCTTTTGGTCGCTTCTCACCTCTTTCACATCGTCAGACTCTTCAACAGTAGATGATTTTGGCTGAGCAGCTTTTATGGCGGATGCCGTAAGCTTTTAAGAAGATGAAATATTAGTCGAAGGATCACGGGAAGCAGATGCAGTAGCTTTACCCTTCCCCTTATCCATTGGACCTTCTGCCTCGCTCGGAACCTCAGTTTTTAGCTCTTCTGGTAGTTGGCATGTCATGGAATTTGCTTTGGCCTTAAGCAGGCGATCACAAAGTTCCCTATCACTCTTGTTCATAGACTTATTAAGGCAGCATCTATCGAAAATTGTATCCCCATGAACAGGTAATCCAGTAAGTGCCACTACATCCTCTAAGATGGGAGTCGCCTCACCCCAGGAGAAAAGAAACGTGTGCGGATCGATCCCCCAACGAGCACATAAACGAGTAATGCTGTCGTGATCTCGTCGGATACACCTAAACCTTGAAGCTTCCAAAGCCGTTTATATACCTAAAAGACGAATAATCCTCGCATTTTCTGGATTTGAACAAATGTAATCTATCCATGGCTCCCAGGCAGCATGAGACTCATAGAATGAACGTATATTGATCGAAGGAAAAAAATAATCACCCTGATGAATTGCTAGACGAGGCATATTTTCATAGGAAGGTACAATAGGGGACTCTGCTTGGGGGGGGATAAGCCAGCCTTCGGATCCGGACGGAGGAAAATGATGAGGATTTAGCATGCGCGAGACCCAGATATCGTCAGCCGGGAAAAGAACAGTGTCATCGTCTGTAGGGGGTGGTCGTATCCTATCCGTAAGTTGGGGATTAGTCCTAAATTCTTCAAGAGTGTACGACTCTGTCCTAGGAGGCGAGTCGCGGACGGGTGATTCGTTAGACATGATGAGTAAAAGAAAGAATAAAGAGAGAGAAAAGGGGGACGGTCAAAAATGAGGATTCAAGATAGAGGTCCCCTCTATTTATAAGGAGGTAAGAGAAGGAGCAGTTACTAGACAGACCAGTTACCGTAGCATCCCAAGGGTCGTGAACTTAAAACCGCAAATAACTCCCAATTGTAACCGGCGTATCAACGTGTGACTGTTGGCATGGTCTTCGACCAGTCAAACAGTCAAGGAACTAAGGTTGATACATGAAAATAACCAATCATAGACAGATGGCTCCTTAGCCCATAAAGGTTTCCCTTTATGGGAGAATGAACTAAGGGATTAGGCCTAACCCACTAAGTTGAGATAGTTCTAGTCCATTCAAGGTTGCATAAAGGTTGGGCTTTGGTCCAAGAAGAAATTCCTTTAGGGTTTAGTGTTAACTTAAGGAAAGGGAAATGTTAGTTTAGTAACATGTTAATCTTATGGGCAGTTATCCATGGGAGGGTTATTATAAAAGGGAAAGAGGGTACACTTCTTGAGGTATCATTAATTCTCTATTACTTCCCAAAACCCTTCTTCTCCTTGGGAGTATTTTCTGTGATTAGGGCTAGTTCCTCCTTCCCACGTTTTACCCATCAACAACTCCCAACATAAGCTATGATCGGTTCTACCTTGATTTCATATGTAGGTTAGGTCCGATTCATACTTAAGATCTTTAATGAAAACCGGACCTTCAATCCTATTGATTTCTTTCAACTACGAAACAAGTTCGTAAGTCTACTCCCTTATCATGTAATTACATTGTTTTTTACGCATGAAAATAAACCTAAGTTCACTATACAATCTAGTAACAAGTTACAAAGATTATGTCGATGTTGCAGTTATGAAGTCCAGAAGATAAGCATTATACCTTGCAATTCAATATACCAATATAAAAAACTTATAACTATTGATATATATTGTTCCATGACACTTTGATCATAATATGATGATCAAGTATATTATACTAGAGTTTCACATATATAATTTGGCGTGTTATGCTTTCAATCATAAACGACTTTAAAGCTTACGATATAGAAACTGAACAAGTCAATTCATGTACTGCTAACCTCAAGTGGAAGGATGACGTTATCGTTTTTGTTAATATGTCTTCGGAATCTTCAGGTCTTCATAGTAATACGTGTATGTCTCAGCATTTCTAGACTTCCTAGTCCAGTCTAACGAAGTTGACTCTAGTAATATAAAAAAGCGACTTATGCGTTTTGATACTAAAATATGACAACCAACCTTGACATACTAACGCTTGGTGGGTTCAATCAATCAATGCTCTAACAATCTTGTCTATTCTTATTTCCACTAATATGGGTCGATGAGATTGTTGAGACAATATTTGAAGAAAAAATCGGTGGTAACAAATCCATATTAGAAATCTCCAACAACTATGAGAAATCTCTGTAAAACCGCAGTGAAATAACATATGGCATGAACTAGCCATTGATAGTATTTAATGAAAGAAAACAAAAACAAAAACAAAAAAGAAACAAAAGAAATTTAAAACCCAATATTGCAAAAACACAATATTTTTATTAAAAACAACCAACAAACTAATGTTTCTAAATTTTCTTGGGAGATCTGAAATCTCAGATCCAAAGCCGAGTAAATCTAGATTAAAACGGAAGAAAAAATATGATGAAGAAATTTTAGGAATTATTTTGGGAAATCGGTTATGCACATAGAACTTTGATTTCTTTCATGATTGAAAAAAATAACACCTGGGAGTGTGGAGATTAATGTACCATTAACCTCGACTCACACTCTGCATCTAGTCTTTTCCAAAATCTGATACTATCTTCTACAAAACATGATTAAGATTCAGTTTTATTATGGAATCCAAGTTATTATTAAAAAAAAATCAGAAAAAAAAATGTTAAGTCGAATAGCTTCCAAACAGGGATTTCACTTTTTCCATACTATCCTCAAAATCTTCCATGGAAGGAAGGTTGGGATCCAAGAGAAAACGTGTTGGAATATTTTCAACGCCGCTAACCAAAGGGGGGTCCTGGGGGGCATCGCCCCCCAGGCTGTGGTCGATAAAAGCCTGTTCGAAAATTTCGAATCCAAAAGACACCATTGATGTCTGTTGATGAAGGAACCTGACGTTTCGTGAATAGAAACCTGTTGGCGAATAAAAACCTATTCCCAACAGGTGCAAAACCCTTTATAAATAGCTTCTCCCAGTTTCGTTTAACATATAAGAAAAATCAATCTGTTTTCTCTGTTTCAAAAAGCATCATCAGAAATCAGAAATCTCTTTGTGTGTTCTTGATTGAATCAAGGGGTACAAACCTTGAATTCAGTTTTCGTTGCAGGGCTTTCATTGTATCCTGAAGGCAATATTTCGCATACCTGTTGTAATCGCCAATTGTTATTGGGAGGGTAGAAATATTTGTCTAAAAGAAATTTATACAAGCCTTGAAAGTTTTGGAGTGCAACACTTTCTTCTCTGTGTCATTCATCCTTCGTGAAACCCATTTTTTTCCAACAAAACGTCAATTTATCTTATGATTGAGCGTCAAAGCAGATGACGGTCGACTTTCCTAAAATATGGAGAAAACAATAACTAAAAAATATTTTATGCTATGATAGATGAGATTATAGTTGGACCGCATTCATAAAATATCTCAAATTGAGATTGCGTTTTCTATTTATTTAGTTGTTTGTGAGGTCTAACACAAGACTTTAAATAATTGAGTAGTCAAAGTGATGAGACGACATGAAACTTGTAACTTGAAATTATTCTACCAGCAGAAGTGCTCGACAAGAAGGGTATATATAAATTCATTAATGGCTCGAGAATGCATCTTTCCATCTATATGTGACTCATCATGTCAAATGGTAACTCTCTAAGCATTTTTGTACACCAAGTGTCTGATGGAGGAATAAGCATGACATAAATCTAGACATATTTCTTGGAATTTAAAATTTTGAAGAACTTTTTACTCACAAAATATAATTTTAAATTATGATTTAAGTTTTAATGTACTTTTTTTCCAAAACACTTCTTTCCTCAAACACATGAACTCCTAGGAACTGCAGTCGTTCATGCAAATTTAGCAATAAAGATGTAGAAATTGTCCAACACATGACATACCAATTTCATGTTTCTCTCCAATGGGCGTGTTATTTGGTATTTACCAATTAAGGAACTCTAATACCGACAATTGTCAGAAAAAAAATATATTAATGTCATCTTCAGTCCTTTTCGTGTTCTCCCAACAAAACAGTAACTATAGGTTATCTCTTTTTCCTTACTTCTGCCGAGACCCTAGCAAGAATCTAGGGCTCGATCAAATGTACAAATATCATTGGTTTCACGTACGTGGATAGAGAACGCCAAAGTTTTAACACCAAGAAATATTAAATTTCCCTGAGAGAAAAAATCATCTCCAAAAGAAATCCTTTTTAATGACAAATCAAGCTTGAAACAAGATTGCTCCCCGAAAATTGATCGATATGCAGGGACAGAATGGTCGATTGCTTTGCATCAGTGCAGTTAACGGTGAGTTTTTTAAACGTCTGCACTTTTAAGTTTCTGGTGTTCACTTTGTTTTTTAATCCAGTACATTTTTCTGGAATAAATTTTAGGTTTAATCTGGTGTTCACTGCTTAGTTTGGGTACTTATATTAGTATTGATGCCTCATGATCTATCGCTGACAAAGATCATTTTCTCTTTAGTTTGAAGTCCCTTGCGTAGTCCTGTTAGAGCACTGCTCGGTCGAACCCGCAAACGTTGCTATTTCAAGCTTGGTTTCCAAGTTTAGTTGATCAAAACTATATACCTTATTTCTAGTCTACTTATAGCTATGTCTCGGATTAGGATTGACTGTGTAGTTGAACTTTATCCTTCACGACGTTCACCAATTGAAGAAGAAGATCTACTGAGGATCAACAAAAGGTATGTGGAGACTAAAACTTATTTATCACTCAGAAGTCTATTCTATTATATTTTCTAATGAGACTAAGTCATATAGTTGTATATACTTTTATATTATACACATTTGATATTTCGAGCCGAGTTTATCTCCCTTATCTATTTCTCGAAATATGTGTTGGAAGCTTTTTTTCTTTAGCTATATTCATCGTATTCCTGAAGAGTTTAGTTGGAGACAATTTATTTGTTGGGAACTAAAGTCGGGAGATGATCATGTGAAAATTCCCTTGAACATCTTATATAATTGGTGTGAGACAGTCATTTGATGTTAGCTCGGGAAATTTCGTATTGATCATTCGATCACTTGAAAATTACTTGAAGCTAATGGTACGTGTGAGATTACCATTGTCGTCTTCCAAGGATGTTTCAATGATTGAAATGAGATTTTAGAACAATTACCCATGTCTGGATACAACACGGTATGCATACCTAGTATGCGAAATGTATTGTCATGATTCATGTCCGGAACTCTTGTTTGCGTGCCTAGTATGCGAACAGGTTTACCTGAGTTGGGTCCGGAACGGTTGTTTGCAAACCGGGTTTTCGAACGGCTTGACTAGGCCAAGGTCCGGAGCTGTTGTTCGCATACCTAGTTTGCGAACACAGTGGTAAAGTTCTAAAATCGGTAATGTATGATTCTCATACTCATGAACTAAAACATTTATGATTTAAGGAATGCAAATTAACTTTGAAAAACGTCGCTTAATATTCATGAATTGATTCTTGTATAAGTACTTTGTTGTTTGTACGATAACGAATCAAACCGGTTTTTATTCAATTGTTCGTATATATTTCTATGAGATAGTGAACAATTGAACAACTCTATTTGAAACACAATTAGATTCATTTGATTATCTATCATGATTGATTGATCTTCATTTTTGATATGGAAGTGTTAGATGAATATGGCTAAGACAAAAGTGTTCATATGGCTAACTTCGGTTAACTATTATTGAGCCAACTCAATATACACCATATTTAAATATAATTATATTTCATTTGTGTGTAACAATATAAGACCATCTAAAGGTGGAGATTAATTGCTTAGTTTCTAAGCAGACGTAGCTTGAATCTTAAGTCAGGAATTCATATAACAGTGGATATTGAATGCTTTGTTACTAAGCTATCTTAGCTTTGATTTTAAGCAACCTTGATTTGAAAGACTATATATATAAGGGAGAAATCTAGCAACTGGAAAACCTAATCCTAGCACTTTCTTGTGTCCTAGTTACAAACTAGACTCGATTCTACTTTTACCTAGGTTTTCCAAAACCATTATTAGGTTAACGACTTGAAGATTTCATTTGGGATTCGTGAAGCCAGATCCAACTATTTTCTCTGTAGTTGCGTATTCTGATCTTACTTTTTCTATCGTATCGTGTTTTATCTTCTCTAAGATTTACTCGAAATTTATCTCTGATCGGTAAGATATAAAAAGTAATCACAACAGTTCTTCGTCTCAGATTCTTGTGATTCCGCAATAACTTCTTTTGTTAATCAGTTACATTATTGTGAGGTGACTAATACTTCTAAGCTGCTCTTCAGGAGTATAAGACCGGATTATTAGTTGGTTCCTATTCATCTTGATCTTTGTATCAAAAGACGGAACAAAAACAGAATAAAGAATAAACATATATGCGGGAGACAGATTCGTTTATAAGTCTTCGACTTTGCGTCGTAGCAACTCTTAGTTGTGGGTGAGATCAACTAAGGGAATCAAGTGCGCAGAATCCATCGTACTTCTAGAGGCGTAAGGAACGCGACTGTACCTTAATTGGTGTGAGACTTGGTTAGGGCTCAACTACATTTCAGTTCGAAGTTAACTTCTAGTAGGCTAGAGTCGGTAGCAGATTAATACAGTGTGGTGTTCAAGTCTGGACTAGGTCCCGGGGTTTTTCAGTATTTGAGCGTGGTTTCCTCATTAACAAAATTTCCGATGTCTGTGTTATTTCTTTTCCGCATTATATTTGTTTATATAATTGATATATCACAAGTTGTGCGTATTTCAATCAGTTGATAAATACGACCTTGTTTGTTGGATAACACTTGATTGACACTTGGGCAATTGTATTTGGTATCGTCCAAGTTATTTCTCATATCAATCAGTCTCGCGGATTTCTATATGTTTGATTTGTTGATTGTATTGACAAAGAGATAAAAACTCTTTCATATAATTCTTGATTGAGTCTCGCTTTTAAGTTGGTGCTCTCGGAATTAAATTGGAGTTTAGTCCATACAGATTGCCGAATGAATTTTTGGGTGTGGTTGTTATACCCCTGCTTTTTCAATTGGTATCAGAGCAGGCAAACACGATAAGCTTGATAAGTTTGTGTGTGTTTGATCCTAAAATTTTCCGGGAAATCACTTTGGGAAACTTGTACTATGCATATGCGGCGCACACCAGAAATCCTTAAAGGTTGTTCAGAGCTTATTTTCTACAAGACCCCTGGTCTCTCAAGATAATCTCGAATCAACTAAGACAAAAATCTTAGATGATAAAAAACAATCTAAAGGAAAAGGCTCCTCTAAGAAAATTCGTTGCTGGAAATGTGTGAAAAAAAGCTCAAGGATATGGAACCTTACTAGATTGTTATTCATTCTATTTTAGGAATACTATCATGATGGATCTATTGACAAAGATTTATTTACAACTTTTGAAGATACTTTTAAATTCTTCGAGCGACTTTATTCGATTAAGAAAAAAGGTTGTCCTGGTGTTAGTTCTGATTATGTCAGGTCATGTATTCATGATATGAAATCTGGTCATGTCAACAACTCATGTAAAATCGATAAAAGATCTCTGCTGAGTTTGTTGCAAGTTTCAAATATCGGAAAGTTCCACCACTTAATCATAAGAAAGAGGAGTCAAAAATATCAATTAACCCTATGTATCATCATTACTATGATTATACTACTAGTACATATCACAAATATCAACCTGAGATGGTGCGTGAGCAGTCTCCTGCCCATCTAGCCTCTTGGTAACAAGATTTGGCTCCACCCTATCTGTATATAGCTTGAGATGGGGAAAGTAACGGTGTGATTTTCTTTGTGATTTTGTTTATATTGGGTTAGTTTTTTTTCTACGTATAAACTATTTTTAGTTTATAAGAAAAGCTTCTTTGTAGAGTGGTTCTGGCATTTAAATGTATTCAATGTGTTGAGGAAACTCCAATTGTTTCACACCTTCCATGCCAGAGTATTTCTGCCCACCCGAGGATAAACAATGTTATGTATTTTTCTACTACCTTATTTACCACACTGTGATGTGATGAAAATATCAATTATTTCTCTTAGTGTGCGAACCTCATGGTTTCGGGATTTCGTCTTGGTTTGTTTTGAACCGTCTAAAAATCCTATTTCCCATGGGCCACGGTACCTGCATGGGTCCAAGCCCTCTTAAGGGGATATAAAGGTTACGGTCGCGTACCGTTCTTCTTCCTCACCTTGTCCGCGTACGTGAAATGGGGTTATTCTAGGGTTCGCGTACCAGCTTCATTAAAGACCAAAATTGGAGGTCTAAGAAGTGCAGGGTTTGGCATCATCTACAAAGGAGCTCATCAAGTAAGACTCTCTTCTCATTACCCTTCTCAATTTCTAGTTTTCATGAGGAAATTCAATAGTGTTGGTGAGAATTCAAAAAGGTTGTCTAAAAACCTTGCTTCATCTACTTTTATGAGTATGAGCATACGAAATGACCAAGACTCTATTAGAATTGTATTCATCAATGATTCTAGTAGTAATATCATTGAAAAGATTTCTTCTAGTGGGTTCATACTAGAGAAGAAATTGGTAAAGGAAAGTGGTCATAAACAAGGTTTAGTGTGTTTTTAGAAGAATGATCTTGGTAACATCTTCAATTGTCTTGGTGAAGGATTTAACATTCTCACAAAAATCTTATGGGCTGACATCCATGATGTTAATCTTGATAATTTGGTATTCAAGACTATGATAAATAGGAAAAACATTCTAGTTTATAGAGAGTTGATTTTAAAGATTACCAAAATTCCTTTGGGTAATTTTTGTCTTCCTAGACCAAAAGGAGAAAGACCATCTTATGAAGCCATTTCTTTTGGTCTTTGTCGCAAGAAGTTTGATTGGATAGAAGGAAAATTTTCTACCCAAGATCTTAGTATTGCTTTGAGGATCTTCGGAAAACTTGTCATTTCTAATATTTGTCCCTCCACTATTGAAAATTCTCGGTGGAGTCGTGAATTTGCGGAGTTGGTCTATTTCCTTGAGATGGGTGCTCAAGGTCTTGATATTTGTGGATTTATCATTCTTCAAATGGTCTTGATGACGTCATCCTACAAGAACTTAGGCTTTCCATGCTTAATTGGGCAAATATGTAGTGCACATTCCATTGCTCCCATTGGAAACTCTATTGGAACTCCCAGACTAGTTCGTTCTAGGACTATTAAACGTATGAAGATGAATTTCTACAAAAGACAAAGATGTGATACTCTTGACGGTTCTTGTGATCGTACCACCTTGGGTCTTCTTCAAAAAATTCATAAGGGTATTTGTAAGGTCAGTTCCAAGGTAAAATGTGTGCAAGAACAATTATGTGTGATTGCTACAAAATTTCCCGAAATCAAGGAAGAAATGGATAAAATCAAGCCTGCTGGATGGATTCCGATGATGAATAGCTTCTTTATTTTTTTCATTATTTTGTCTAGGAAACTTCTTATGAGAATTTATTCTTTTGTTTAAGAAGGAGAACGAGGGTTTGGAATAGCAATTATTGTGATTACACATAGTTATTTCAACGATTTTCATCTTGCAATGTTTTTAGATTTATTTATTTAAATTCTAAAGTTATTTGGAAGATGCTTTTTGCAGTATTTAATCTTTTTGATTTCATATATTGCTTGCTTTATGAGATATATATATGTTTACGTTCGTGAACTGTGCTTATCTCATATATGCTCAAAAGTTAAGTCTATTATGTATTTATGCAAATATTGATAAAAGATAGAATGAACTTTTGAAAAATTCTACAGTATTGATCTTTCCCTGATCTACTTTTATGTGAAATTAGTGTATGGCTCCGTAAATTTTCTTATGTTGAGTGTTTCCGATTAAATTAATCAATAAGGTCTCCTTATGGTTAACTTATTCGAGTTTACTGGATACAAATCCATGTGACTTGTTAATGTCCAAAGAAATCCTTTTTTTCTCGTAAAAGTAAGGTCGATCATGTTGTTTTCTTGGGAATGACATCAAATGGGGGAGAGTTCTTAATTGAACTTGTGCTTAATTGCCATATCTTGATGAATACACTAAGTTTCGACTATGTGAAATCATCGAAACAAAGTTGATATGTTCTCTTTTAGTCATGAAGTATATTTTTGAAAATTTCATTATGATCCCGTAGTTTTCGTACCTTTTCCAATTTATATTGACAAAAAGAGGGAGAATTATTTGGTAGTTCACACTACATACATATGGTTTACGAATCATTATGTAAGGGGGAGTGGTTTTCATTGTAAGATGGAAGTATTGACTAATGGGGAGTGATACATATCACCATAGTATTATTTCAAATTTGTGATACAATTGGACTTTGATTCTATATAATAATACTATAACATTGTATAACAATGATTGAGAACATCTGTTTTCTTATTGTTATGGCTACGGATCTTCAACAACAATGATGCTGAGTTGAACACGTTGACAATCGCTGGAGTACTTGGAGTAACAAAGAATTCATGGAAAGTTGAAGAGCCAGGGAAATCAAGCGTGATGGATAAGAAGCTACAAAGTTTAGTTATTTTGTAATCCATATGTATTGATAGTTTTTCACTAAAATTGACAAAGGGGGAGATTGTTAGAGCACTGCTCGGTCGAAACCGCAAGCGTTGCTATCTCAAGCTTGTTTTTCAAGGTTGGTTGATCAAAATTATATACTTGATTTCTAGTCTACTTATAGTTGTGTCTCGGATTAGGATAGAATGTGCAGTTGAGGTTTAGACTTCACGATGTTCACCAATTGAAGAAGAAGATCGACTGAGGAGCTTGGAGTAACTTCATCAATAAAAGGTATGTGGAGACTAAAACTTATCTATCACTCAGAAGTCTATTCTATTATATCTTCTAATGAGACTAAGTCGTGTAGCTATATAGACTTTTACATTATACACATCTGATATTTCGAGCTGAGTTTATCTCGCTTATCTATTTCTAGAAATATGTGTTGGAAGCTTTTTGTTTTAGCTATGTTCATCGTATTCTTGACGAGTTTAGTTGGACACAATTTATTTGTTGAAAACTAAAGTCAGAAGATGATCATGTGAAAATTACCTTGAACATCTTATATGATTTGTGTGAGACAGCCTTCTCAGTCAGAGATTTATGACATGAGCTTTCATGCTTTAATGAGAGACATGAGTCTCAATACTCATCCGGTTGCCGAATCTGGAGTATAGTTTTACAATTCTACTCTTTGTAAAAAATCCACCATCTACATTAAGTCCCCTGATTAGTGAGGAACAGTCATGTTCCTCAGTCAGCATTTAATGGTGATTTTCCAGATATAAATAAAAATAAGTAATTGAACTTAGTCATAAGATAAGATATTACCGAATTTCGACTGAATGAGCAAACCATGGTTTGAGCGGAAACCTCTGTGGCATAATAGAGCGTCATCCAGTGAACATAAAACCGTGTAGAACCGTTGGTTCGATGGTGGAACCTTGGTTGGTTTAGGATTCACGGGTCGGGCCCAAAAGGGAAATCCTTATGGAATTAGGTTTTGGATATAAAATTAGTATAAAAGGGATTAATTCTCTCTCTTTTTTTTTTATTTCTCCCACAACCGACCACCACCTTTACCTCCCTCTCATCTTCACGCCGAGCAAGAGAAGCAGGAGAAAATTCGTCAGTCTTCCACCCGTCGGCGTCGTTAGCTCGCCGTCCGGCCAAATTCCGGCCGACGCCGACCAGGCACGTGCATTTTTTTTTCTTTCTTTCAAAGTTTGATGATTTCATGAGTTGTTCATGCTTCCATCATGTTAAAATTATATACATGGGTATATGTTGATGTGAGTTTTGTGAAAAAAACCCTTATTTATTAAACGTATGTTCGTTCGATCGTTAGTTTTGAAAACTAATAATAATCCCTGATTTAGAAGGAATTTTTTATATGTATGTGGACTTAGGTCCAGTGATAAAACTTAGTGTATGAGCTTTCATGTGAACCAAAATTTTACCTTAATAGATGTGAGCTTTCACAAAACCGAAATAAACCTCGTTTTAGAAAATTATGCTCATTCGAGGAAAATAGATACATGTAATTTTATGTATGTAAATTTATGTCCAGTGATAAAACTTTGTTTATGAGCTTTCATGTGAACTAGTATTTTATCACAAGTAGGGCTGTCAATGGATAAAAATCCGTCGGATATTGGCAATACCGATAAGGTTAAGGTTAAGGGTTATCGGATATCCGGTATCCGATAATATCCGTCGGAATTCAAAAATTCAATATTGATAAGGTTAAGGATAAGCTATCGGATATCGGATATTATTCCGTTAATTTTCGTTATCTACTCATGATACAAAAAACTTCCAATAATTTCCGATAATTTCCGTTAATATTCAATAATTTCCGATAATTTCCGTTAATATTCAATAATTTCCGATATTTACTTAGGAGAGACGTAATCAAATGGCTAAAGAGTAAACCTAAAGGGTATTAGGTATCGAAAATTTCCGAAAATTTTATGATATAGTTATACACTAACGATATCGGATATTAACCTAACGGAAACTCCCTTAACCGGTACCGTTATGTTAATAAACGGATATCCGTTACGTTAAGGTTATCGGATAGCCGTTATGTCGGATATTAACCTAACGGAATCCGGATGTTCGGAAACGGATACCGGATATCAAATATCCATTGACATCCCTAATCACAAGAGGTGTGAGCTTTCACAAAACTAGCATAAACCTTTGTTTTTTTAATAAAACACTAATACGAAGGAAAATAGATTTTTTATAAATGTAGCCGTGACATATTTTACGTGAAACATGATGACATATCTTATTCACATGGACTTGTTCTAATTAGATAAATTCTGAAAATTTACGTGAACAAATTGCATTAATTGTTGCTTTGTAAAATCAAGACGTGGGTTTGAGTAACCTTCAAACTAGACAATTTATTTACGATGAAATAGTGTCTTGTTGTAAATTTCATGAGGTCAGTTGTGTGAATGTTCACATTATGAAAATTATGTCCATGATTTTATGAGAAAATCATTTTTCATGAACTAATGAAGTGTTGTTCGTTATTGCAGGTTTCAAGGAACGATTTCATTTCGTATGTTAACTCTTGTATTGCAACCACTATTGTTAGTGAAATTGGAAGAGGTAAGAGTTCAAGATTTACCGTTTGTAGACACCGACGTTTTAATTTGCATTATTCCATCATCTTATTGAATTCGCGGATGACTGAAACATTGTATGGATTTCACAGCAGCTTTGCGAGGATGTCTGATTCTCCAGCCAATGACGCTTCCAGAGATGAAAGGTGTGCAGATGATGATATCTCCATAGAGAAAACATGCATGGATGAGACTTCCATTGGTGAGGAAGACGAAACACCTGGAGTCAAGAATGTCCCAAACATAGATGACGCTTTCTTTGAGGTTCAGGAGCCCGAAAATCGTCTCAAGTCCCCGGTATATCGCCTTCTGATCAATCCTAGGACGGTCACTCAAAAGAAATTGGTGACTCCTCGTGCTGCTATTCGGTTCTGTCTTGAACGAGGACTATTCCAGGCTTCAATGATTGAATTCAAGCTTTCTCGACGCCCCTTAGAGAAGTTCTCAGGATAGTCTAGACACATGCTAGGATTTCCTCGTGTTAGAGCTATACTGGATAGAGCACAAATTACCAGGGCCGTTCAAACATCTGGATATTTGTATATCTTTCATGACGCACGAGGTATTGTATCTCTTCTTACTCGCTGGTGCATCCCAACTCACACGTTTATATGCAGCTGGGGAGAGTTCACTATTACCTTGGAAGATGTAGTTGCTTTATTGCATCTTCCAATTACAGGTAACTTTCCTGAAGAACTTTGGACAGCGGAAGAGAAAGCAGTTTCCAAAAATTTAACAGCTGAGATGGAGAGAATCAACAAGGTTTTTGGTAAAGGTTGTTACGCTCATTGGTTGACACATTGGTGGCCACGAGACGTCCCTCTTGATGAACCCGACGGTATGTTGTCTATTGCTGCTTTCTTGTGCTTATGGATGTCTAGGGATGTGTTTGAAGATGCTGGTACCTTGTTGAAGCCGTTTGTAATTCCTTTCGCTATTAAGCTATCTCAAGGTGAACAACTTCCGCTAGGTAGCTTATTCTTGGGCTCTTTATATTCTAACCTGGACTCAAGGTGAACAACTTCCATAAAGTCCCCAGTCGCCTTCTTGGTGAGTTGTTGATATTTTTCGCTGTGACTTCTTCCATCCGCATTATCAGGATCTCAAAATCAATATTTGTTATTTGGTTACAGGACTTTGCTCCGTCTAGTATTGACGGTCTTCGATTCTCTGCTGCTGGGCAGACGACTTCTGATTTGAGCGTTGAAGAAGAAGTCGTCGTGAGTAATTTCCTTTACCATCGGACATAAAAGTTTCATGTGAAGATGCTAATTACTTGATAATATGTCCAGGAGGATGTCATCATGGAGGCGGAAATTGCTGATGTTCGACCTTCCTCTGAGAATATAGATGAAGGCGCTTCCAAAGATTCGGAGCCAAATAGAAGTAATGAACCCCTTGTCGTTAATACGGACGATCATAATTCCTCGAGTACTTCGGAGACCTCCAAAGTAAGTATATACGCTGTACCCTATTCATAGAAGTATGAAAGTGCTGATTTGTGAATGAATGAGAATCTATGTGTATATATGAAAAAACTTGGTCGAACTTCGTCGTCAGAAAATTCAGAACCCAGTTTTTTACCAAAAACGCCGTAAAATCTTCATCTGGAGTCGGATTTTCAACATCTGCATATGTATCCTCAAGCCCAGGAAATTTCCAAGCTTTTTGAAAGAATCTGTTTAAGTTTTGAGCACGTTTAGGGCCTGAAAAAGACGAAATAGTAAACTTTCAGGAGACTTTCAGAACTTTTTCAGATTGCATGTTGCCCGATGTTTTGACCACAGCTCCTAGCTCGTTCGCCCAATTGACATGAAATTTTGACATGCCGTAGAGGACTTCCATGCGAAGAGAATGGTATATGACCCAACTCTAGACTCCATACCAATTACTCCCAGTTCGTCATTGAACACAGGGCAGTGTAAAATTTCTTCAGCTGAGTTTCTTTGAAAACGTGTATCATGACTTTGAAGCTACTTGTACACGTCTTAGATGCATGATAAGGAACTTAGATGATGTTAGTTCACTTAATTTCTTAATTTTATAATCGTATTGGATTTCCATCCTTGAATCAGTCTAATCCCATGTAATCTTCGCATTAGGTGCTGAATAACGAAGTTGGGAATTATGAATCCAGTAATGATGGTTTGGGCAATCCAGGAGTTGTCGGTGACAAGACTTACATATTTGTGCCTCAAGATGATGAAGCGCTGGTCGTTTATGTCGTGGAGGTATAAGAAACTCTAATTGTGCCTCAGACGGTGGAACCCGAACCCGAAATAGCGGAAGCTACTTCTTCTGAAATTGTCTCTATGATCACCGATGCTGCTCCAGTAGTTGAGAACCATATGATAGTGCATGAATATCCGACTGCAGGGATTTCCTTTGATCCTCAATTTGGTGAGTTAATCCCGTATCACCAGCTTGTTGGAGGATTTAGCGTTCCTATCGGATATGCCGCTATGTACAAGGAACTGTGGGAAATGTATGGACACATTGTTGTCACTCGGGATCCAGAATGCAGTTATTTTCTGACGAAACAAGTGGAGGCTATCTTGCGTGTCATAGATGATATCCGGATTACTGCCAGAAATGATGTTACTCAAGATGTACTCTTTGATTGGGAATACAATTTGAAGAATGCTGAAGATCTTGGCTTCAATATGAAGTGGCTCCGTCAAAGACTTGAAGTTATCAGGAAAGCAGTAAAGGGCGATGTTCCCTTCCCTACCAGTGATGCCGTGTTGAAGAAGATGAATGAAGTTGCTGATCTAACCAAGAAGCTGGAGGTGGAAAAGGCGGCTCTGAAAGTCTTGGAGGAGGCAGAGGAGCAGAAATCTTTCTTCGATGATTTTCTTTAGTTTCCTTTCCATAATCCCATGAATTTCTGAACTTCTGTGAGGGATATGAGATCTATTTGGGTTTTGATTTTTGATAGGTGTTGAGTCTATGACTGAGGATTTTCTTTTGACTTTGATAGAGATTTTCTTTTAAGTAAAGTGAACTGAATTTTTGATAAATTGCTGAATTCAAATACTGATTGCAAGTATTGCAAACGTTTTGGAGGAACTGAAATACAATGAAAGAAAATCCTAAATGCCAAATCCAGAGGTGATGAGTGCTCAAACGCCCAGTACCTCAAATGTCTAATAATTTCAGACAAATGCCTTAAGCCAATTCTCGTGAATTACTGGCAGGGTTCTTCCATCTGTGTTGATCAACTTGTATTATCCTCCAGTTATGGACTTAGCAACCATAAATGGTCCTTCCCAATTGGAGCTCATTGCAGAGTGGAGATCTCGTTTTAGACGCCTTGAGAACCAAATTCCCTTCCTCGAAATTGTTCGGCTTAGTAGTTCGCGCCTTGAATATATTTTGCTGATTCCATGGTTGTTGCATGTATGGGTACTCATGTAGAGGAGAGTACCAGCATACTGTCTGTCGTGCTTAGCCAGGTCTTAAGCAATAAACCTCTTGATAGAATGACCGACTTGGAGAAGCTCTAAACCCAACCATTGGGTATAGTATTGGTGGGGTGAAGTTGTCCATTCATAACTTTTTGTAATTGCTAAATCGTTTGTAGGGAGAAGTCCTTGAATCAAAGCATCATATTTTAACATTGATAATATTGGAGCACGAAAAGGAATAAGACTTTCCTGAGCTCGAAACCTTTTGACAAAGGTATGTGGATTTTCCCCAGGTTCTTGTGTAAGTCCCATCAAGGTTTTATCCTCCTGCATATGCTCAAATGGTGGGGCATCCTCTGCGTCCTCTTCTGACTCAAAGTCTTCGTCGGCGGCGCAACGTGCTGAAGGCTTTGGAGTGATCCTTCCAACATGAATCCAGGCCCTTCCAAGGATCATGTCATATCCAGGTCTTCTCGATTATGTAAAACTTGGTCTCAGTGCAGACCAAACTTTCTTGACTTTGAGAGTAATGAAGCCGTATGCATCCTGGAATTCCTTCGTGGTCTTGATTGTTATGGGAGATGAGTAGTCTTGTCGAGTAATGCCAGCAGCTCTGAGAGTTTTCAAAGGGATGATGTTGACGGCAGTACCAACATCAAAAATGCCTTTTGAATCATTTCCTTTAATGTGCACTGTGGTGAGCAGTCCCCAGTCATACATTTCTTTGTCGGTGGCTGAAGGTTCAGGAGGTACTTCTGGAATCAGCAGGCGTTTCCAGAACTATGTGGTTCAAGCTGTGAACATGTCTCCCCTTTGTGCTTTGACGTAGAGCAATTCGCAGACATGCTCTATCAATGACTGAACTGCCTCCTTGACTGGTGCTTCAAAATGGAGAAAGTCCTGACAGGAAGAGGTCTTGTGTACTCCTCGGCTCCAAGTTAAGTTCTCCGACTCAACCTTTTCTCTGAATATGCGTTTCAAAACTTTGCAGCTCTTGTTGATGACGAACCGGTGGAATCGGCAATAACGAGGATTTTCCATGTCTTCCTCAGTTGGGTCTCTCCTGACGTATGGCAATTTGATTGCCATCTTGGATCCAGGCGTCTAATAGTTCGAGCACTTCTCCAATGGGGAGAGGAAAATCAGGTGCATCATCAGGAGCATCTGTGCGTTGGCCAGGAGCCTGTGTCTCTGGTTTGTCCTTCTTTTGCGTCTTTGGAGGAGCTGCAGTATGCTTGTTCGGGGATTCTTCCTTGCGCTTGCTCCCTTCAGCAGCGTTTGCAGAGGGCTGCAGGTTGTACTGTTGATCAGGCGTCTGCTTCCTCGAGTGTCACGTGATTCCTCAGTCTTTGTGGACTTTGCTCTTTCTAACAGGGCAGGTGCAGTGGTTGCTGATCTCTTGCGGCTTCGTGAAGCTCTGAGAAAGTCTGGAATCGAAGATTCTCCAATAGAGCTCTGTAAACCGGGAGCATGCCGTTGATACACAAATCTACCAGCTGCTGCTCTGTGACATTTGGGTCATGACAGTCCAGGGCCTGGACTCTGAATCTTTTCACGTAATCATTGGGATTTTCACTGACCCTCTGGAACATTCTTCCAAGATCAGAGAGAGTGACTTTCTGACACGAAAAAAAGTACTTCCTGTAGAAGGCGTTGATCATTTCTCCCCAATTGTTGATAGTCCCCGGTGCGATGTTGTTGTACCAGGTGTATGCTCTGCCTTTCAAGGATTTTGAAAACTCCTTGAGGCGAACAACATGGTTATGTTCATGCTCTCCCAAGGCTTCGAGAGAGAGACATGTTCTCGAGCATTGCCAGTTCCGTCATACAGAGTGAAAGTTGGAGAAATGTAACCTTTTGGAAGGGGAATCCCTGCGTAGCGGCAGGATAAGGAGGTTGGTGACGATGGACATGTGATGTCTTGTCTTTTCCACGGTTCTCCAGAAGGCGCTCCACGTCTTCCCGAGTAATGAAATTTGATGGTTCCTTTGCTGATGAATCTGTAGCTTTGCCAGTTTCATCATCATCCACTGTATGGATTGGGATTACTTCAGGATCAGCAACATCTGAGGATTTCTCCTTCTCTTTTCCCTTTTCTTGAGTCTTCTCTGTCATCTTATCAGTAAGAGTTTTGAGATAATTACACAGCTCCTTCTGTGTAGCAGCCATGTCAGTCTGATTCTTTGCGAGAGTCTCCTGCACTTTGATAAGATCAGCAATGGTAGGTGGTGGATTTCCTCTGACTTCTTCAGGGTGTCGACCGAACAGGGGATGACCTTCAGCGTGAGGAGGAGTAATGTCACCACCGTCAGTGTTGGAGGCCGGAATCGTTTCCGGGATATTCTGATTGTCATTGTTGTTTGCTAGTACTAGCGTCGTTTGTGTTGGAACCTGTAACTAACCCCTAAGACCACCATCTTGTGAAATCGTGAGATTGCAACCGAGAGATTAATCTCCCACTGTGGTCGCCAATCTGTGAGTGGGGAAAAACGATTTGCTGGTTTTTACGGAATTGAAGAGTCGACCGTGTGGAGACTCCTTGAACCGAGCGAAATGTTGAACCTCACACAGATGCACTGCAAGAAGGGAGTGCTTTAAGTTCGAGAGATCAATCTGTAAGACCCCGGCCTAAACCAAGAACAATGGTCGTTCCAGAGTCAATTCGGTCACAAGAGAGGATGGGTTGATCTGTAGGAGGGAAGCTGAGAAATGCGTGAGATCAATGGTGATCTGAGATTGTAGGTGTGTTGTGAATTCAGCGTGAAAATGCTCTGAATGATTGAATTTTGCTCAATTGAGAGTAATTTCTGTGAGTTCGTGTAGACGAAAGATTGTCTGTATGAACTTTGATGAGAAATTGCTCGTTTTGGCGAATGTTGTTCAATTGTTCGAAAAACCTCTGTCTTTTCAATCAGGATTCAGTGACATTTTATAATGCCGGAGTTGAAAACACCATGATCCCATGAAGTGTGACAGTTGCTGGAATCAGAGAGTGGGAAAGTGGGAAATCATGTTAAACCAATTACTCATCATGCGTAGGACTTGGTTAACTTTCCACCCACTACTTTGCTGACTCTTCCAACTGATTGCACGACTTGCTCACATTCTCATCGTGGGTCAACACACGTGTCGTAGATCTCCAGACCAAAATCCTAGTTAATATCCCCCCATGTGACACGATTGAAATCTCGTGGAGTCAGTTGCTGACTTTGTGGGACGATGAGTCCATGTAGCGCTGAGTTGAACATGATTAGCAAATGTTTCGAAACTCATGAATTTAATGTGTCTACTGAGACGAGGTATCATTATAACCTAAGACGAGCAAAACTGTGTTGCTAAATTGTTGAATATTGATAGTTGAACCAATATTCTTTGATTTGAGCAAATATTGCTAGTCTAAGCGAATATTGCTAATTGGGTAAATATTGCCGGTTCGAGCGAATATTGCTAGTTCGAGCAAATATTGCTAGTTTGAACAAATATTGTTCTTTTGATGAATTGTTGGTAGCTGGACCAAATAAAATGTTAATTTAAGTTATTGACTGCTGAGTCAAGCAAAATAAATATGAATATCAATCATGGAATCAACATAAAATTATCAGAGTGTTCGAATCTGCACAGAATCACGTTTCTGCAGAGCTCTGGATTCAAAACCCTAATTTTACCGAAATGATGATTTATTGCAAATCAACACGGGACCGTATACATGGGATGACGGGTTCACCATATAACGCCCAGATGCTCGAATGAGCAAAAAATACCAAAGTCTCTTGAGGACAGTTGGTGAAAGAATGATTAAATGCCGGTTTCATCATTTACTTAAATAATGCTCGTGTGAGCAACAAATCATAAAACCTGATGTAGAAAATATGAGGGGCCGACCAAGAGGTCATGAGACCGGCTCTTGATGGTCGTGGGACCAGTAGATGGTCGTTTGAGCGAACTTTCAATTGTTTGGAAAGAGTTCGAACCTAATATGAGCAACTGAGCAAATTAGGTTAAAATCATTAAAACATGCGGGACCAGCTGTTTGCAAGCCTCAGGGTCACCCTTGGTCGGTCAAGGGGATGTGACCGTGTCACCATAGTGTCCGTGCTTCAGTCCTGGGAATTTTGATATTTCCTGATGCACGTTTGAGCAACATTTGGAGAAAATATGCAAAATCCATGGTTTTGCTGAAACCGGCAAAAATACATGAGATGATGTAAATAATAAATAAAACATGGGATTTCAAGGTGTGGGACCGGCACGGCTAGGGCATGGCCGGCCGGGTGACAGACGCGGTCCCACATGTGTATCCCAGTTTTATGTGATTTTATGTGTTTTCTCTGATTTGAGGGAAATTTCATGAAACTGGAGAGTTTGGTGAAATTAGGGAACTCTCATGAGAGATAAAATAATAATAAAATAGGGAGTGGGAGTGTGGGACCTGCACGGCTAAGGCATGGCCGGTCGGCCATGAACGCGGGTCCCAAGCCACTCTTCCCAATTTTATGTAATTTTTGATGATTTTAGCTAACTTTCATAAAATCAAAAGGATTTATTGAAAACCAAGATATTTTGTTGAAATCAGGGAGTTTTCATGAAATCAGGAAACAAAACACCAAATAATAATAAAATAATAGGCGTATGGGACCAGCTAGGGCATGGCCGGCCGGCTAGAGCCCGGTCCTACAAGTTTTCCCTAATTTTTTAATATTTTCTATAACTTTAGAGAAAATACATGAAATTAGGTAATTTTAGGGAAAATTCATGAAATCAAGGGAATTTTCATAATTTAAGAGGAAATGTTTTATTTATTTTTTTGCTTAACAAAGAATTATATTAATTACCAAAGATGATACAAAAGTTTTTCAAAAGTAAAACTAAAACAAATCATAAATACAACTAGAAAAACCAAGAAACACCAAAATTAAAAAAATCTGTAGTATGGTTGATTTGGTATCTCCATTGGAGTTAAAAATTGTGGTCTCGACTCATAAATTCTTCTTTTACCTCTTTCAAGATTAGCTCATTTCTTTGCTAGATCATCAGCAGAGAAATTTGTCTCCCTGTAACTATGTATGAAACACCAAGTTTTCAGTCTTGCACAGATTTTCTCCCATCTTTTATAGCAAACCATGGAATTTTCTTGCTCTGAAATGCACTGATTGTAGCTAATGAGTCAGTTCTGAATAAAATCTCTTCATGGCCTTTTCTTATTGCCCATTCTCCTGCATTCAAAACTGCTAGTATCTCTGCATAATAGTTAGTTGAAACACCCAAACCACCTGAAACAACAACCAAGAATGCTCCTGAGATTGTTCTCCTAATAAATCCATAGCCTGAAAGACCTGGATTTCCTTTTGATGCACCATCACAACACAACAGAATCTTTTTTTGAGGGGGGTTGAAAGAAAATTCTTTGACTCTAGTACCTTTTACTTTTCTGCATTTTAGTCCCAGAGCTTTCAAAACTTGTAAATCATAAGAGCAGTTCCACATTGGTTCTTTCATTCTCACTTCAAACTCCATTGTGAAATTTAAAATCTTCTTCTTAATTTTCTCTAGGGAGAAACCCTCTTCCTTATATAACATTTTAGTTCTTGTAAACCATAACTCTCTCATCGTAATGAAAGCTGCAGTTCTCCAAACTTCTTTAATGGCAGGGCTCTTATTCTTTGCCATTTTCAGAATCTCCTCAAATGATTTAGGATTAATGAAATTAAAAATATTACCTACCCATTTCCAAATGATTTCATTGTAGTTACAAAACCATAGTAAGTGTTGTTTATTCTCTTCTTCTTTTTTGCAGAAACAACATCTTGAAGCCAATTGAAATTTTCTTTTCTTAAGGTTTTCATCTGTGGCCCATATTCCCCTAACTAGTTTCCATATGTTACTTGAGATATTAGGATGAATAGTTGGATGCCATACCTGAGAAGTCCACTTCATTTTTGGAAAATTTTCCCTTATTGTTTCCACAGCAGATGCTACAGTGAATTCCCCTGAAATTGTGTGTGTCCATATTCTTCTATCCTCTCCTCCTTCTAATACAGGTAATTCATTTATTTCAATCATCTCCATCATTTCACCTGGAATTACCCATTATCCCTCAAGAATAAGATCAGCTACCTTCATGTTTGGGAACTGTTGAATATAAGGATGATTATGGAATTTCTCTTCTAGTGCTCTTTCTTGTATCCATTTATCCTTCCACACTGATATATTTTCCACATTCCCAACCAACCATCTTGTACCTTCCTGTACATCTTCTATCACCCATTTTAAACCTTGCCATATGGATGATTTCTTGTAGTATGAAATTCATTCAACTTTTTTATTCTGAAATTTAGCTTGAAAGAACTTTGCCATTTTCTCTGTTCCAAGTTGAATATTCCAAAATAGCTTCATTATAAGAGCTTTATTAATCACTTCTAATTTTCTTATCAAGTCCACCCTCACTAAGAGGAGAACACACTTTATCCCACTTTAATGTTACTTGTTTTCTTTGAGAAGGATCACCAGTCCATAAGAAGTTTCTAATGATCCTCTCACATTCTTTTATTACTCTCTTTGGACATCTATACACTGACATATTATAAATGGGTAAACTGCTCAAGACAAATTTTACTAGGATCAGTCTTTCTTGAAAGGAGAGTAACTTAACCTTCCACCCTGCTAGCCTATCCTGCATCATCTCAACTCCATTCCGTACATGATATGATTTCACTCCACCAGAAAGTAATTGAACTCCCAAATACTTATCTGGAAATTCAGCCAAAGGGATTCCACAATCTTCTGAAATTTGATGTTTCCTCCTATCACTGGTACCTCCAATAAAGCATCTGTTTTTTTCCATACTTATTCTTTGTCCAGAGGAGTCTTGGTAGACTTTAAGTAATTCCATAAGATTTTTAACATTTCTTCTTTCCCCATTACAAAACAGAAAACATCATCAGCAAAAAGAATATGGGATGGTTTGATTCCATTTCTATTTACCATTTCCTTCAGAGCACCTTTTTGTATTTCACTTGTTATCTTTCTACTAAGAGCATCTTCTGAAATAACAAAAAGAAGGGAAGATAGGGGATTCCCCTGTCTCAAACCTCTTCCTACTTTGAAGTAACCTTCAGGACCACCATTTACCAATATTGATATTCTTGCTGATTTAATTAGGTCTTGGAGCCAGTAGATTGTTGTTTCTGATACTCCAAAATTGTTCATGACTTGGAATAGGAAGTTCCAGCTGAGAGAATCATAGGCTTGTGTAATGTCTATTTTTAATCCAAAATTACCCCCTCTTCTTTTGATATCCAACTCATTAACCATTTCAGAAGCTAAGGCAATATGTTCTTGTATTGTTCTGCCCTTTATAAATGCTCCTTGTTGTGGAGAAACCATTTTGTGGATTATGCTCCCCAGCCTTGTAGCCCAAATTTTTGTAAAAATCTTGAAGCTGAAATTCATTAGTCCAATCGGGCTATATTGCTTTGCCTTTTCTGCATTGTTGGTTTTTGGTATCAGCTTAAGAAAATTTTCATTAAGTCCCTCAGGTATAAAGCTTCTTCTCCAGCAGTATTGAATTGCATTTGTGAGGTCTTTACCTATAATTTCCCAAGCCAATCTATATATCCACCCTTCAAATCCATCTGGTCCTGGTGCATTCTCTGGATTGAGATCAAAAATAGCTGTTTTTATTTCTTCCTCAAAAGAAGTTGATTCAAGCATCTTATTATCTTCAGTATTAACTACTTTTGGAATAACATCCAAAAATTGATGATTTATCTCCACCTCCTGAAATTTGAATTTTTCTTCAAAATGTGCAACAAGATTTGAGGAAATATCTTTCTGTGAAGTTATTATGTTTCCATCCTCATCTTCTAACTCCACTATCATGTTCTGAGCTTGCCTTACTTTCATATTGACATGAAAGAATTTAGTATTTGAAGCTCCATCCTTAAGCCACATTACTATTGATTTTTGTTGAATGATGTCTTTTTGCTTTTGAGAAAGAATTTCCAACTTCCCTCTTGCAGTCACTAGTTTATTTAAGAGGATATTATTTTCTGGTTCTTGGTCTGATGCAATGGTAAAATTCAGTATCTCCTCTTCTGCAGTCTTCAAATTTTTATTAACATCCCCAAAAACTGACCAATTCCATTCCTTAATGTCATTTTTCAGTCTCTTAATCTTGAACATGAAAATATGTATAGGATTACCTTTTACTTCTTTGCTCCATGAATCTTTAATAAGTGGTAGGGAACCAGGATGAGTCTTCCACACCTTGAGAGCTCTGAAAGGAACATTTTTTGGCTTAGGGATTGAGTTATTCCCCCCAAATAGAGTACTATGATCAGATACCCATCTTGCACCTACTTTATATGCCCAACTTGGATACATGTCAATCCATTTATCATTGTATACTGCTCTGTCCAAATTACAAACTATTCTTTTTTTTCCAGCTCTATTGTCGCACCAAGAAAATTCCAAACCAGAGTGAGGAGCTTGAATTAGTCCACAACTGTGTAGGCAATTATTGAATTCTATCATTGATATTCTCAATGGCCTTAAACCTCCTTTTTTTTCTTCCTCTCTGAGAACTGAATTAAAGTCACCAATTGCAAGCCATGGTTTATTTAAATAACTAACATCTTCCATCTCACCCCATAATTCTCTTCTATGAACTGTTAATGAGATTGCATGAATTCCAGTGACTAGAGAACCCCCCCCCCCACCTCCACAGTTATTGATTGATCAGTAATTGATATAATAGATGGTTTTTGAATAGAAGAACTCCATAAAATCCATAGATTACCTTTCCTTGAATCTGTTGAGTTGTGAATAGCTTCATAATGCATTCCTTTTAGTCTCAATTTCCTACAAAAATCCTCAGAGTACTGTACTTTTGGTTCCGCTAAATCACTAAATATGGATTAAAATTGTGTACTAAACTTCTTAGTTTATTTTTGGCCTTAGCTCTTCTGAGGCCTCTGATATTCCAGAAGATAATCTTCATTGTTTAGTTTGATTTTTTGAAGGATGACCCCCCTCAGTTTCCCAATTTGATGATCACTATCCACTAAACCTGAAGTTTGATTTCTTTTCTTGATAATACTAATATGTTTTGCTTTCTGCTTAATTTTTGGAACTTCAACATGCACAACTTCTTTTTCCACAGGAGGTATAACATGACAAGCTTCATTTATTGAGGGAGCACTTGCAGATGACTGTAAAGTTTGTTCCACATTCAACACTGGGAATGCTACATGTGAGTTGAATAAATCTTCATTCATATCTTGTAGAACCTGGAATCTTCCTGAATTACTAGCACTTGTAAAAGCTTCATTAGTTAGTATAGGAGGTATTATTGCATCTACTTCATCATCACTATCCAGTAAGTTTTCATCTATTTTATCCACTGGGTTCTTCTTTGAAGGAGTACCAAAACAAATATCAAATCCAGTTTTAAAAGGAGTATGCTTCTTCTTTGGCTCAACTTTTTTCCAAATCTGCTTGACAGTCTTAGTTGTAGTAGCTTCAGCATGATTTCCTTGTTCTTTTATCTTACTTCTACACTCTGCAACATGATGACCAATCATTTGACAATGGTTACAGAACTTAGGTAGATTAGGAATTTGTATAAATTGTTCAAAACCACCATACTTAGACTCAACCCATATCTTATTTGGAATTGATTTAGTTAATTCTATCTCAAGAAATACACTTGCATAAAATCCTGCTTCCTTCTTCAGTGTAGTTTCATCAACCTTTATTGGTCTTCCTGAAGTCTTTCCCATTTGTAAAATAATTTTTTCCTTCCAATATTCTATACTAAGACCAGGAAAGTTCACCCATACAAATGCTGAAGTAGATTTTTGAGCTGTTGGGTTAAAATTTGGCTCCCAGTTCTTCAGAGTAAGATTTTGTTCTTCAACTATCCAATTACCAGACCAAATATAGAGCCTATCCTCGTTGTTATCTAATTTGATTATAAAGTATCCTTTTCCCAGAGGAATAAGCTGAACAGAACCCTTTAACTTCCATTGTCTTCTAAGTGTTGATTCTGTAATCTTAAATTTTAAAGTCACCAAATCCAATCTACCAATCAAACTAAACTTCCACTCATCAATGCTATCATCAATTATATCATCAGGAATAAACAAAGATGGTGAGTTTCCATGAGTACCAGACTCAGGGAGATCTGAAATAATCTTTGCAGTTTCACTAAATTTGCTTTGAATTTTTTTTTCATTCAACACAGAATCAGATCCCATTTCCGTCATCTTTTTTCAATTAAAACAACACCTAATACGAGATTGTATTATCACCAATCATTGAACCTACCTGAAGAACTCACCTGAATTGATTGTTTTCCTACCAGATTCTGAGAAAATCGAGAAATTAATGAGACAATTTGAAGACCGAGTTGATCACCCGGTTCACCGATTCACAAACCCTCTCTCTACTCAAAGCAACCTTTAATTTAAGAGGAAATAATAAAATAATGGGACGTGAGGTGTGGGACCGGCTACGGCCCAGGAACGACCGGCTGGTGCTCGGTCCCACGACACCTTTCCCTAATTTTATTATTTTTTGATGAAATCATGTGATTTTAGAGAAAAATACATGAAATTAGGTGATTTTAGGGAAAATTCATGAAATCAAGGGAATTTTCATAATTTAAGAGGAAATAATAAAATAATGGGGCGTGAGGTGTGGGACCGGCCACGGTTAAGGCATGACCAGCCGGCCGCGGTCCCGCGACACCTTTCCCTAATTTTATTATTTTTTGATAAAATCATGTGATTTAGATAAAAATACATGAAATTAGGTAATTTTCATGATTTTAGCGAAAATTAGTAAAATATGATAAAAATATAAAATTGGGCGTGGGACTGGTCACGGCATGACCGGGCGGTTGGTGAGGCCAGTCCCCTGGCGCCTTTGCTAATATTTTTACTATTTTTCCTTCCTATTTTGCATAGGTTCCTCGTTTATTCGTATTTTCTGAAATGTTCGTTTGCGCATTAAAAATGCTGGTCTGTGTACTATCTGCTAATTACACTTGCACCATTTTGTCAGGGCTTATTCGATTCCCAGATGCCTGTTTCGTTGAATATTTATTACTAACCTGTGGAATTCTGCTGGGAAGAACCGCAAATTGAAGTAACGAAATATAACGAGGAATCGTAGAATATTGCTGAATATTCAGGCGATTAATTGACGACTCGTAGAATATTGCTGGATATTCAGACGATGGCTCGTAGAATATTGATGGATATTCAGACGATTTAAGATAATTAATTGTTGGCTCTGTACTAGAAGGGCTTCCTATCTAGGAGCATTAATTATCTGAGGGTTGAGCAATATGAACTTGATGGAATGTCATATTCCTCTTGCATAGACGGGGAAAATCTGGTTACATCCCGAAGACGTTGTCGCTCTATACTAGCAGACATGTTGTCTAGGAGCCTCCCAATATTTCGATTCTATACAGTATGAGATGTGTTGTGGCCTCAGCTGAGAGACTGCACATCTTCATCTTCTCTGAGAGACTTTCTCCATCAGAGGTGGCATGAGCTTTCATGCACAGAGACATGAGTCTCGATACTCATCCGATTGCCGGATCCGAAGTAATTACTGAAATTGCTCAGTATTCATGAGATGTGTCGTGGCCTCAGCTGAGAGGCTACACATTTACACGTACTCTGAGAGACAACCTTCTCATTCAGAGATTTATGACATGAGCTTTCATGCTTTAATGAGAGACATGAGTCTCAATACTCATCCGGTTGCCGAATCTGGAGTATAGTTTTACAATTCTACCCTTTGTCGAAAATCCACCATCTACAGTAATGTATGATTCTCATACTCATGAAATAAAATATTTATGATTTAAAGAATGCAAACTAACTTTGCAAACCGTGGCTTAATGTTCATAAATTGATTCTTGTATAAGTACTTTGTACGATTACGAATCAAACCGATTTTGATTCAATTTGTTTATATATATTTCTATGAGATAGTGAATAATTGAACAACTCTATTTGAAAGACAATTAGATTCATTTGATTATCTATCATGATTGATTGATCTTCATTTTTGATCTAGAAGTGTTAGAGGAATACGTCTAAGAAAAAAGTGCTTATATGGATAACTTCGGTTAACTGTTATTGAGCCATCTCAATATACACGTTTCGGTATGGTAACCCATATCTAAATATAAGTATATTTCATTTGTGTGTAACAAGCTAAGACGATCCAGCGGTGGAGATTAATTGATTAGTTTCTAAGCATACTTTGCTTGAATCTCAAATATGGAGTTCATCTAACGGTGAATATTGAATGCTTTGTTACTAAGCTATCTTAGCTTTGATTGTAAGCAACCCTGATTTGAAAGACTATATAAGGGAGAACTCTAGCAACTGGAAATCCTAATCCCGGAACTTTCTTGTGTCCTAGTTGCAAAATAGAGTCGATTCTCCTTTAACCTAGGTTTTCCAAAACCATTATTAGGTTAACGACTTGAAGATTTCATTTGGGATTCTTGATCTTTATATCAAAACACGGAACGGAAACTGAATAAAGAATAGACATATATGTGGGAGAAATATTTGTTTATAAGTCTTCGACTTTGGGTCGTAGCAACTCTTCGTTGTGGGTGAGATCAGCTAAGAGAATCAAGTGCGCAGAATCCGACGTGGTTCTAGAGGCGTAGATAACGTGACTGTACCTTAATCGGTGTGAGACTTAGTTAGGGATCAACTACATTCCAGTATGAAGTTAACTTGTAGTAGGCTAGAGTCTGTAGCGGCTTACTACAGTGTGGTGTTCAAATCTGGACTAGGTCCCGGTTTTTTTTTGCATTTTCGGTTTCCTCGTTAACAAAATTTCTGGTGTCTGTGTTATTTCTTTTCCGCATTATATTTGTTTATATAATTGAAATATCACAGGTTGTGCGTAGTTAAATCAGTTGATAAATCCGACCTTGTTTGTTGGATAGAACTTGATTGACACTTGGGCATTGGTCTTTGTTGTCGTCCAAGTTATTTCTCATACCAATCAGGATCGCGGATTTCCATCTGTTTGATTTGCTGTTTGTATTGAGAAAGATATAAAAACTCTTTGACATAATTCTTGATTGAGTCTCTCTTTTAAGTTGGTGCTCTTGGTTGGAGTTTAGTCCATACAGATTTCCGAACGAATTTTTGCGTGTGGTTGTTATACCCCCTCCTTTTTAAATCCTTTGAAGAACTAAGTTAATACCTTACTATTCTTGTTATCCACAACACCAAGATCTAGAAAGTAACTATGTTCGTGGACGTTTACACCGCTACCATTAATAGACATCAATCGTATTTGTCAATCATGGTCATACTAAATACGACAATTATGGGTCTCAATGAATCCTTGTAAGTCTGAATACATACCACCAGTGCCATAAAAGATTAAAAAAAATGGTGGTTGTTATTGGTGTTGGCAACTGCATGAGTTCCATGGTTTAACTACTCTAGCATATAACTATTACCAATCAGGTGACTCATCCATGGTATTATAATGCTATAAAATTTTAGGCGGACGAACGAGTTTTCTTAGGTTCATCTTTCAGATTTTGATAGCAAATCAATTTGGTTATGGTTTATATTGAACTAATATATTATTATTTTCCGTAATCTTTGTTTCTGTTGTTGTCTGATAAAGATTTCCGCAATGATTCATGTGATTTTGCTATCAAATCCGTTTGATTATGGTTTTTATTGAACTTATTTATGCGGTTCTCCACAATCAGTTAGTTTGAATACCACGATCTATTTTCACACCACACATCTAGGGAAGTGCATGCTTCAGTGATTCAAATAACTCTTGTAATAGGTCTTTACATACATTTTGAGGTGTGAAAGTACTGAATGACCTTATTGATACCTAATGCAATCTTTGTTAGAGCAATGCTCGGTCGAACTTGCAAGCGTTGCTATCTAAAGCTTGTTGTCAAGTTTAGTTTCCAAAACTATAAGTCTTGATTTCTAGTCTACTTATAGCTAAGTCTCGTATTAGGATAGAAAGTGTAGTTGAGCATTAGAATTCGTGGCGTTCATCGATCAAAGACAAGAACTACTAAGGGGAGCTTGTGGAACTTCATCAACAAAAGGTATGTGGAGACTTGAACTCATCTAGATATCACTCAAAATTCTATCTACTCTATCTCCTATTTGATACAAAAGTCGTATAGCTATATAGACTTCAATTATACACATTTGATATTTCGAGCTGAGTTTAACTCGCTTACACATTTCTCGAAATATATGTTGGCAAGCTTTCTCTTTAACCAAGTTCATCTTATATTCTTAACGAAAGTCAAAAGATGATCATGTGAAAATCGCCTTGTAACATCTTACATGATTTGTGTGAGATAGTCATTTGATGTGGACTTGGAATATTTCGTATTGATCATTCAATCACTTGAAAATTGCTTCGAAGCTAATAGTTTCTATGAGACAGCTATTGTCGTCTTCTAAGAATGTTTCAATGGTTGAAATGGGAGTTTAGAACACTTAACCATAATTGGATTATAAACACAGTATGCGTACTTGCATATGTGTTGATCCAAGACCGGAATGTATTATGCATACCCGTATGCGTACTGGCAAGGTCAGGTAAAGTCCGGGAGCTAGAGTATGCGTACATGTACGCTTACTGGCGAAGTCAGTTGAAGTCCGGGTACTATAGTATGCATACCTGTGCGCGTACTGGAATCAACTGAAGTTTGGAAGTGTACGACAGTATGCATACCTGTTTGCATACTGGCGAACACAGTCCAAGTCCGGCTACTTAGGTATGCGTACCCGTTTGCATACTGGCGAACACAGTCCAAGTCCGGCTACTTAGGTATGCGTACCCGTTTGCATACTTGAGTGGGTTATTTTCTAAAATCGGTTTGTTCATGAACTAATACATTTATATAATGAGGAATGCAATATTTTGCAAACCGTGGCTATAATGTTTATGAATTGATTCGAGTGAATCAAAATCAATTTTGCTTCAATTGTGTCTTATATACTTCTATGAGAATATAAACAATTGAACAACTCTAGAACTAGTTTCATTTGAGTCATTTGAACTAGTTATGGTTAAGATGAATAAGGTTGATATGAAAGTGCTCATATGGATAACTTCAGTTAACTATTGTTGAGTCAACAATGGTGTACACGCTTAGGTACGGTTACTCATATCTAAATGAATTCATTTTTCATTTGTGTGTAACAAGTTAAGTTCGATCCAACGGTTGAAAGATATTATCTTGAGTCTAACCAGGTTTTCATCTAACGGTGAATATTGAATGCTACCAAGGTAACATTGATTGCAAACCCTGATTTGAAAACTATATAAAGGAGAACTCTACCAACTGGGAAACCTAATCCCCACACCTCTTGCGTGATACTAGTTGCGACTAGAGTCGATTCTCCTTTAACCTTAGGTTTTTCCAAAACCCTGTAGGTTAACGACTTGAAGACTTCATTGGGATTGTGAAGCCAGACCCAACTATTTTCTATGTAGTTGCGTGTTCTGATCTTGCCGTTTTCTATCGTGATTGAGTATGTTAGAGCATTGCTCGGTCGAACTCGCATTCATTGCTATCTCAAGCATGTTTGTCAATATTAGTGATCAAAACTATATGTCTTGATTTCTAATATACTTATGACTAAGTCTCGGTCTAGGATTGTTAGGAATAGTTGAGCTCCATACTCCATGGGGATTATCTTGCAAAGAAGAAGAACTACTCAAGGAACCAGTGGAACTTCATCCGAACAAAAGGTATGTGGAGACTTGAACTCATCTTGTCACTCAAAATTTTATCTACTCTATCTCCTACTCTTGAGACAAAAGTCGTATAAGTATGATAGTTTTCATACATACACATTTGTTATTTCGAGCCGAGTTTACTCGCCTATCTTTTTCTCGAAATACGTGTTGGTAAGCTTTTAACCATCTTCATCTTTACCGTGACGAAAGTCATGATGACGTTTCAATCTTGAAAATAGCTTTGATGACGACAGTCGATTTTTTATGTCTGACGACTGTGATAACATTATACAAGAATGTTTCAATGATTGAAATGTAGAGTTGAGAATATGTAACCACCTATGGATGTAAGCATATAGTGTGTTCGCACATTAGTGTATAAATCCATGTGCCGAAAACCAAGTGCGTGCATATGTGTGCATGCGATATTGGTGAAGGAGACAGGTTGGGTACACGTACCCATACGCGTACTGGCGAAAATTCACGTCCGTGAAATTTTGCTGAGTTTGAAGTTTACGAACTCAAAAACCAGTCACCTTAGGTACGCGTACCCGTACACGTACTGGCGGAACTTTTTCACCCGAAAAAGTTTGCTGAGTTTGGAAACTAAAACCAACTCAAAATTCGGTAGCTAAGGTACGCATACCCGTACACGTACCCAAGCTAGTTATTTCTCAAATCGGTAGTTCATGGACTTAAAACAATAAATTATAAGGAATGCGATGTTTGCAAACCGTGGGTATATTGTTCATGGATTGATTCAAATGAATTAAACCTATTTTGTTTCAACTGTGTCTATGTATAAAGACCTAAGCAATTGAACAACTCTTGAACTAGTTCTTATGAGTCATTTGAACTAGTTATGAGAAAGGTGAATACGGTTAATTTGAAAGCACTTATATGGCTAACCATTGGTCAACCATTTGCGAACCAACCAATGTACACGTTTAGGTACGGTTACTCAAACCTAAATGAATACATTTCATTTGTGTGTGACAAGCTAAGTTTCGATCTAACGGTTGAAAGATATTAGCTTGGATAAATCAGGTTTTTCATCTAACGGTGATTATTGAATGCTTTGTTACCAAGGTAACTCAGATTGCAAACCCTGATTTGAAAACTATATAAGGAGACGTCTAGCAACTGTGCAAAACTAATCCCCACACCTCCTGTGTGATACTAGTTAGTTTGCTAGAGTCGATTCTCCTTTAATCGTAGGTTTATTCTCGAGACCCCGTCGATTAACGACTGAAAGACTTCACTGGGATTGTGAAGCCAGACGAAACTACTTCTCTTGTAGTTGAGCGATCTGATCTTTCCATTTTCTATCGTACGAGTTCAATTGAATAATAGACTTGAGATTATATCTCCGATAGGGCAAGATAAAAAGAAGTCACAAACATCTTCGTCTCATCGTTTGTGATTCCGCAATATCTAGTTTCGCTACCATACGATTTAGATTATTGTGATGTGATTGATAATACTAGGCTGTTCTTCAGGAATATAAGTCTGGTTTACCAATTGGTTCTTGTTCACCTTAATTTTTATCAAAAGACAGAACAAAACTTTTAGGTTTATCGGTGGGAGACAGATTTATCTATCCTTGTAGACTTTTCTGTGTGATACAAATTTGTTTATCAAAGTCTTCGACTTTGGGTTGTAGCAACTATTGGTTGTGTGTGAGATCAGCTAAGGGAATCAAGTGCGTAGTATCCTGCTGGGATCAGAGACGTAAGGAGCGCAAATGTACCTTGAATCAGTGTGAAATTGATTAGGGTTCAACTACAGTCCAGACCGAAGTTAGTTTGTAGTAGGATAGTGTTTGTAGCGGCTTAATACAGTATGGTGTTCAATCTGGACTAGGTCCCGGGGTTTTTCTGCATTTGCGGTTTCCTCGTTAACAAAATTTCTGGTGTCTGTGTTATTTCTATTCCGCATTATATTTTGTTATATAATTGAGATATCACAGGTTATGCGTTTGTATCGATCAATTGTGAAATCCAACCTTTGGTTGTTGCTTGGAAATTGATTGATCCTTGGATATTGGTCTTTGGTACCATCCAAGTTTATTATCCTTGTATTTGATAAAGACTCGTAGATCTATTTGCTTGAGTAAAAATCAAATGAAGTGAGAGAGATATTAACTCCTCGATATACTTTTATCTAGATTGAATCTGACTGTCTAGTTGATTCTCTAAAAAGTATATTGGAGTTAGTCCATACAGATTTCTAATCGAAATATTGGGTGTGGTTGTTATACCCCCGCATTTTCAATTGGTACCAGAGCAGGCAAACAGTGAAACCTTATAAGTTTGTGTTTGTCCGATCCTCAAAAGTCTATCCTTATGGGAAATCTTTTTGGGAGGCTTGCTCATGGCATCTGTAATGCGCACCAGAGCCCCTTAAAGACTGTTCAGAGATTATTATTTTCTAGACCTATGGTCACTCATAACAATCATATTCCATCTAAGATTCTAGACGGTGAAAAACAGTCCAAAGGGAAAACTAAAAGTTCTTCTAAGAAAGATGGTTAAAAAAATGTAGTCAACGCTCAAAGTAATGGAATCACACTAGATTTACTCTTAATCTTTTTGAGGAATATTTCCAGAATAGATCAATTGACAAAGATCTATCTAGAGCGTTTGAAAGTGTTTTTAAACTCTTATAAAAACTTCATTCGATTGAGGAAAAGAATTGTTCCGACAAAAGTTCTGTACCCATCAAATCATGTGCACATGATGTACGAACTTGTTCCTCTACCAACTCATTAGAAGCTGATAACAAGACTTCCAGTGGGTTAAATGTAGACTCTAAGTGTCAGAAAAAGTCATTCCTTAAGAAAAGGATTCGAAATAATTATAGTAACCCTGAGTATCATCATTACTATGATTATATATTTGGTACATGGCATAAATATCAACCCGGAAAAATGCATGAGAATTTCTCTGCATATCCTTCCACTTGATAAAAGGATGGCTCCTCCCCATGTGTATATAACTTGAAATAGGGCAAGTAATGTGTTGATATGATGTGTATCCAGGGTAATATATAACATGTTTCAGTAAAAGTTGTGTAGTACTCTCCTACTACTCCTTTTTCTTCTTGAATCATTTGTTTCCAGTATGTCCTTATGGAAGTTTGAATGATGAGAATCTTGTTTCAAGTGAAGATTGCAGATTTGGACAGATGGATGGCAACCTAAAGGATATAAAGGAATCATCAACAAACTGTGCACTGCATCTTGGCAACACTTTTCAGGTATTGTGTA
The DNA here is from genome assembly GCF_003573695.1 of Papaver somniferum. Lineage (NCBI taxonomy): Eukaryota > Viridiplantae > Streptophyta > Magnoliopsida > Ranunculales > Papaveraceae > Papaver > Papaver somniferum. The sequence continues at coordinate 169,921,717 of NC_039364.1, read as the reverse complement.
GTCTATCGTCACATATTAGCCTTTTTTCTTAGGGTTGTGGACCTTTCTTCAATAAGTTCATGTTTGTTTTTGGGTCCTCACAAACCAATCTTGTAAACCCTAAGTCTTTTCAAAATCGTTTATATACCTTTCCTATTGAGTTGACATATCTCACTCTAGGCTTCCTATTATCAATGGCTTCTTCTTCATGTTCTTGGGATTTACCTGAAGACTTCGTTGATAATGCGGTGTATTTCGAGTTCGATAAAAAAAAAGAACCTTTGTTGAAGTTGAAGGATCTTTTCCTCAATCTCCTGATTCCTAATCAGATATTGGGGAGAAGATTTCAGTTGATGTGGTTCTTGACGTTCAACAACTTGTTAATGCAAAGAAGTGTCTTGATATGGTAAGATCTGAGTTGAAAAAGGTTAATCCTGACCTTGGTTTCATGAAAAATCATGCAAAAGATCTTTCCAACAAGGATATCCTCTCTGAAGATGCATAAGATGTTGTTGATCACAAGCTCAAGGATCTCAAAACTCATGAGGATCCCAAATAGGCTAACTGATGATAGTTCGTGTTCGGTTGACACAATATCTTCGCTTTGTTTTGCTTTTTAGCCGATAGATTTGTCTAGTAAATCTTCTTATAAGAATTCTATTCTTGTGTTTTTAGGAAGAATAACTAGAGTCTGGAATAGCCATTATTGTGAGTACACATAGCTATGCCCGTCGTTTTTTCATCTTTTCTTTTTTAGATTTATTTAAATTATAAAAATTGTTTGGAAGATGATTTTTGCAGTATTAATCTTTATGGTTTTATATATTGCAATATGTTATGGGATATGTGTGCTTGCGTCCGTGAACTATTATTGTCCCATATGTTGTCAAAAGTTATCTCTTTTATTTGTCGATATGCAAGTATTGATACAAGATCGATGAACTTTTGACAAACAAAAGTTAAGCCTATTATGTAAATTATTGATGGAAGATAGGTTAAAATCTTTTGTTTACAAGGATTATGTCTATTGTATGTCATTGTGCAAATAGTGATGGAAAATAGAATGAATCCTTGTATATGCCGCATTATTGATCATTCCCTGATCCATATAATATGTGTGCTCCATAAGTTTTTCTTGTGTTGAGCATAAGACGATTGAGTTAATCATTCTTTTATGGTGAACTTAGTCGTAGCTCCGTAAACTCTCTTATGTCGAGCATTTCCAACTAGATTAATCATAGATTCGTTTGTGGTTATTTTGGTTGTGTATTCCGATTAAATTAATCATGAGTTCTCTTGTGGTTAGTTTAATTGAGAATTTTGGATATAGAAAATCATTTTTATGCTTTTTGGTGTCCAATAAAATCCTTCTTTTCTTGTAAAAGTAAGGTCGCTCTTGTTGTTCTCTTGGGAATGACATCAAATGGGGGAGAGTTTTTTTGAACTTGCGCTTAATTTACATATCTTTGTGGGGAGTGCGGCTGTGGAATTATTTAGGGGTTATCTTGTATCTTTATAAACTCCTTGATGAATGCATTTAGCCTCGGATTTATGATTGCATCTAAACAAGTTGATATGTACTTTTATTTGGTGTTGAAGCGTCTTCGTGGAAATTTCATTAGGATCCCGTTTTCGTACCTTTGCCAATTTTATTGACAAAAAGGGGGAGAATTAATGTGTAGTTCACACTACAAATACATATGATTTATGTGTTTTACGGGTCATTATATAAGGGGGGTGGTTTTCATGTTGAGACGAAAGTATTGACTAAGGGGGAGTGATACATATCACCATAGTATTGTTGTCGAAGTTATGATATGAGAACTTTGATGTTGTGTAATAATACTATGACACTGTATAACAATGATCGAGATCTTTTGTTTTCTCATTGTTATGGCTACGGAACTTCAACAACTATGATGCTGAATTGAACATCTATGGAATCATGGGAGTACTTGGAAAAGACGAAGTTTTCAAGTAACGTTGAATCACCAAGGAGATCAAGCATGTGGACGAGAAGCTACAAAGTTTTATTTATTTTGTAATCCATATGTATTAATAGTTTTGTCATTAAAATTGACAAAGGGGGAGATTGTTAGAGCATTGCTCGGTCGAACTCGCATGCGTTGCTATCTCAAGCATGTTTGTCAATATTAGTGATCAAAACTATATGTCTTGATTTCTAGTATACTTATGACTAAGTCTCGGTCTAGGATTGTTAGGAATAGTTGAGCTCCAGACTCCATGGCGATTATCTTGCAAAGACGAAGAACTACTCAAGGAACCAATGGAACTTCATCCGACCAAAAGGTATGTGGAGACTTGAACTCATCTTGTCACTCAAAATTTTATCTACTCTATCTCCTACTCTTGAGACGAAAGTCGTATAAGTATGATAGTTTTCATACATACACATTTGCTATTTCGAGCCGAGTTTACTCGCCTATCTTTTTCTCGAAATATGTGTTGGTAAGCTTTTAACCATCTTCATCTTTACCCGTGACGAAAGTCATGATGACGTTTCAATCTTGAAAATAGCTTTGATGACGATAGTCGATTCTTTATGTCTAACGACTGTTATAACATTATAGAAGAATATTTCAATGATTGAAATGTAGAGTTGAGAATATGTAACCACCTATGGATGTAAGCATATAGTGTATTCGCACATTAGTGTATAAATCCATGTGCCGGAAACCAAGTGCGTGCATATGTGTGCATGAGGTATTGGTGAAGGAGACAGGTTGGGTACGCGTACTGGCGGAAATTCACGTCCGTGAAATTCTGCTGAGTTTGAAGTTTACGAACTCAAAAACCAGTCACCTTAGGTACGTGTACCCGTACGTGTACTGGCGGAACTTTTTCACCCGAAAAGTCAGCTGAGTTTGGAAACTAAAACCAACTCAAAATCCGGTAGCTAAGGTACACATACCCGTACGCGTACCCAAGCTAGTTATTTCTCAAATCGGTAGTTCATGGACTTAAAATAATAAATTATAAGGAATGCAATCTTTGCAAACCGTGGGTATATTGTTCATGAATTGATTCAAATGAATCAAATCGATTTTGTTTCAATTGTGTCTATGTATAAATACCTAAGAAATTGAACAACTCTTGAACTAGTTCTTATGAGTCATTTGAACTAGTTATGAGAAAGGTGAATACGGTTAATATGAAAGCACTCATATGGCTAACCACTAGTCAACCATTTGTGAACCAACCAATGTACACATTTAGGTACGGTTACTCAAACCTAAATGAATACATTTCATTTGTGTCTGACAAGCTAAGTTTCGATCTAACGGTTGAAAGATATTAGCTTGGATAAATCAGTTTTTTCATCTAACGGTGATTATTGAATGCTTTGTTACCAAGGTAACTCATATTGCAAACCCTGATTTGAAAACTATATAGGGAGACGTATAGAAATTGTGAAAAACTAATCCCCACACCTCCTGTAAGATACTAGTTAGTTTTCTAGAGTCGATTCTCCTTTAATTGTAGGTTTCTTCTCGAGACCCTGTCTATTAACGACTGAAAGACTTCATTGGGATTGTGAAGCCAGACGAAACTACTTTTCTTGTAATTGAGCGATTTGATCTTGCCATTTTCTATCGTACGAGTTAAATTGAATAATTGACTTGAGATTATATCTCCGATAGGGAAAAAATAAAAAGAAATCACAAATATCTTCGTCTCATCGTTTGTGATTCCGAAATATCTAGTTTCGCTACCATACGATTTAGATTATTATGAGGTGATTGATAATATTAGGCTGTTCTTCGGGAATATAAATCCGGTTTATCAATTAGTTCTTGTTCACCTTGATTTTTATCAAAAGACAGAACAAAACTTTTAGGTTTATCTGTAGGAGACAGATTTATCTATCCTTGTAGACTTTTCTGTGTGATACAGATTTGTTTATCAAAGTATTCGACTTTGGGTCGTAGCAACTCTTGGTTGTGTGTGAGATCAGCTAAGGGAATCAAGTGCGTAGTATCCTGCTGGGATCAGAGACGTAAGGAGCGCAACTGTACCTTGAATCAGTGTGATATTGATTAGTGTTCAAATACAGTCCAGATCGAAGTTAGTTTGTAGTAGGCTAGTGTCTGTAGCGGCTTAATACAATGTGGTGTTCAATATGGACTAGGTCCCGGGGTTTTTCTGCATTTGCGGTTTCCTCGTTAACAAAATTTTTGGTGTCTGTGTTATTTCTATTCCGCATTATATTTTGTTATATAATTGAAATATCACAGGTTGTGCATTTGTATCGATCAATTGTGAAATCCAACCTTTGGTTGTTGATTGGAAATTGTTTGATCCTTGAAAATTGGTCTTTGGTACCATCCAAGTTTATTATCCTTGTATTTGATAAAGACTCGCAGATTTCTATTTTCTTGAGTAAAAATCAAATCAAGTGAGAGAGATATTAACTCCTCGACATACTTTTATCTAGATTGAGTCTGACTGTCTAGTTGATTCTCTAAAAAGTATTTTGGAGTTAGTCCATACAGATTGCTAACCGAAATATTGGGCGTGGTTGTTATACCCCCGCATTTTCAGAGTAATATATTCTCTAAGATTTGCTCGAGATTTGATCTCCGATAGGTAAGATAAAAAGTAGTCACAAACATCTTCGTCCCATCGTTTGTGATTCCACAATATCTTGCTTCTCTACCGTGCGATTAAGATTATTGTGAGGTGATTGATATTTCTAGGATGTTCTTCGGGAATATAAGTCTGATATATCAATTGGTTCTTGTTCACCTTGATTTATCAAAAGTCGGAACAAAACTCATAGGTATATCTGTGGAAGACAGATTTATCTATTCAATAGACTTTTCTGTGTGAGAAAGATTGTTTTATCAAGTCTTCGACTTTGGGTCGTAGCAACTCTTAGTTGTGGGTGAGATCATCTAAGGGAATCAAGTGCGCAGAATACGGCGTGATTCTAGAGGCGTAAGGAATGCGACTGTACCTTGATCAGTGTGAGAATGGTTAGGGATCAACTACATTCCAGTCCGAAGTTAACTTGGAGTGTGCTAGTGTCTGTAGCGGCTTAATACAGTGTGATTTTCAAATCAGGACTAAGTCCCAGGGTTTTCTGCATTTGCGGTTTCCTCGTTAACAAAATTTGTCTGTGTTATTTCTTTTCCGCATTATATTTTATATATAGTTGAAATATCACAGGTTGTGCATAAGTTCAATCAATTGTGAATCCAACCTTTGGTTGTTGATTAAATTGATTGACACTTGGATATTGGTTTTTGATACCGTCCAAGTTATTTCTTATGTTCAACCGGGCTCGCAAATTCCTATTTGTTTGATTACAGATTGAATTGAGAAATTAAGATATAACTCTTTGATATACTGTTCTTAAGATTGAGTCTGACTGTCTAGTTGATTCTCTTGAAAGTATATTGTAGTTAGTCCATACAGATTGCTAAGCGAAATATTGGGTGTGGTTGTCAGACCCCCGCTTTTTCAATTTTGATTTAGGGTTAGCCTCATATCAATCAGTTCGCACTTGGAGTATTATTAATTCTTTACCCGGTGAACACACCTTCCCCGAAGGATCATGTTCAATTAACTTCTTCATAAGCTTGTTCCTTTATGGGATTTAACATATTTTACATGAATAAGAATGTCATTATTTGGGCTACATGCGCTTCTAAATCCAGATTTTTTTATTTAGAAAATATAGGTTGTATCCCAGAAGAAACTATAGTTTATAATGCATGAATGATAAAAGCGCTTGCAATGTTTCCAGTTCCACATCCGAAAAAACACTTGGATTAAGCCTTCTTTAAAAACTTCAATGCTCAAATGAATAATCTATTGATTGGATTATATTTTTAATCTGGTAATCTTAAGGATAATGACTGATTTCTGTACAGTTTAATAAGTAGTTGCACTACTCTAAGTATTCACTACTTTTTTTATTGAACCAATACTCGATCATACTTCAATGAGCATCTAGCTGATCGTATGAGTTGCTATAGAACCAAATATGTCGTTGTGTTATCAATAATTTAAAGGCATGTTCTTGCCATTTGTATGTTTTTTTTATTAGGTATACATATGATTGTTTTGTTATTATTATTATTATAAACGAAAAGGTAGATTACTAGTTGGACAAAATCATACAGAGATTTTGTGCGTCTTAGGTTTGAGGACTTTAGTTTTTACCACTAATTAAAATAACATGCACCAGGTCATGGAAGCCTTTGGACTGAAAGTCCTTATAAATGACCTTTCCAAAAGAAGTTAAAGAGGATTATAGACTGTCTACAATAGCATTTGTCTTCCCGGTTGTCATTTTATGTCTACCTTGCAGAGTGTTATTCAGGTTTCTGTTGGTGCCTAACAGATTGAAAATCTGCAGTTTAACTTTGAAGCCCACTGGAAAGCATCCTGTGTTGCTATGCAATCTCCTTCATCTTTGCTATGTGATATGACTCCTCTTGTTGTCCTTCGAATTGTATTTCCAAAAGTTTTTGTAATAGTCACACCAACACCAGTTAGCCTGTATGAGAGTTAAAGATGGATATGTAAGCAAAAGTTAGATTTAGACAGAGATTATTATCATTATCTCTAGTGATTATATTTTCAATAGTAGTGGGGACCCTGTTATTGATTCTCTGAGATAAATTCAGATGGTTTATAATGAGAGTTTTTGTTGTTGTTTTAGGATTTGGATTAATATACTGGAAAACAACATCACATCTGGCTTTTCAGATGAACCAGCACAAAGTGGCAACTATAGTCTCTCAAGCACCCCAATGTGTTTGAGGATGGTTTCTAGAAAACCAATAGGAGCACTAATCAGCTAGAGATATGAAGTCTAAGGTATAGGCATTCAAGTTTAAGGAACAATGATCCCAAACTTCTCTAGTAAAATTGCATTGCATTAGAAGATGTTCTCCTGTCTCAACATGATTCATGCACATCACACACACAGGTTTAATATGGGGAATATAGGCATAAATGTGCATACTAAAGGGTAAAATGTTTTGTTGTATTTTCCAAGTGAAAAACTGATTCTTGGTATAACATTCATGCCCTAAATTTTTCCAGCTAAAATATCCTTCTGTTGAGAGCTTTTCTTATCAAGAATAGAGATTTACTAGTAAAATAGCCTTGTGGGTTATCTATCCACCTTAAAATGTATGCATTTTCCTTGTTAGGTTTGATACTAAGAATTTAGTTGATAATATCTCAATCAAAGAGGATATGAAGGGTTTAAATGTTCCATCCAGTCTCAGACATGAGATCGGAAACAAGAAAGTGCCCACTATCACTTCCTTCCCCATTAGGAGAAATTAGATTGCCCTATAAATCAGGGATCCCCTTGTTTTTCCAAATATTCACATTTTTATCATTCCTAATCTCCAAAATGTTATTTTCTTTTATCAATATAAGGCATTTATACACCCCTTTCCATTCCCAAAAGGATATAGCATTACAAGAGGCATGGACATGATTAATTTTGGGAAGTATTTACCCTTCATAGCTTAGAATACACAGAGTTTGGATGGTGAAAATGTCTCCAGTCATTTCAAGCAATAAGAGACATATTGAAACAGGTAAGGTCCTTGAGACCATTACCACTTTTTCTTTGGTTTTACACAGACCTTTCCGGTTCTTAATGTAAAAGTTTTTTTCCCATCATATTTGCCCCCAAAAGTCTCTTAATTATAACAGTATCCCTCTGGGGAATCTTTTTAGAAAGGATAAAAGTAGACATACTATATACACTGGTATGGTTTCTAAGATAACATTTGCCCTTATGCCTCTACCATTTTCAACATTCTATCCTTCTACTCTCCTTTCCATTTTATCTAAGAGAATTTCAAAACAAGTAATTTTAGATTTATTTGTATATAGAGGACCCCCTAAATATTTATCGTTAAATTTAATTTTTTTAACCTGGAAGATGTTCATAATATCTCTACCTAAACTATTACTAACATGAGGAGTGAAAAAAATACCTTATTTAAAGAAATTAATCATATGAGCAGAAGTTTTGCCACAATTATCAAGCACTTTCAGCAAATTAGTACTTCAGGTGATGAAGGGAAGTTTTTTATGAATTTTAAAACCATATATAAGACCACATGACTCAGCATTAAATATAGTTCTAGAAAAGGACTCCATGCACAAAACAAAGAGGTAGGGATATAGAGGATGTTTCATCGGTGTAATTTTCTTCGCTTATATAGATAAAGAATTATTTATCAATCCAAAAGTATATCCCATCAAACATTACTAAGCATGGCATATCAATCTAAAAGAATAAACAATCAATGAAGCTATCTAAGTGATATATAGTCGTAAAGAATCACATATCAATTTGATAAGCATACATTGTTGAAGAAAATATCCAAGAACGACGTATCAAGCGGAAAGAATATGTGATCAATTCAACTATTTATGCAATAATTAATCAAGCAAATAATGAGGATAAATTCCTAAACATTGGAATCATTATTATGGAGAATTAAAGTTGAGTTTAAAGAATTAAAATTGGTTTCCTCCTAATGGTTAAACCAATAATTATTTGCGCGTCAACGCAATGTAATAGGTCTCCATCCTCCTTCTGTTTTCGATTCCAACCTTCACACCAGCTGTTATTCTTTCCTCCACAGTACCGTACCAAAACCATCGGCCCCATAACCTCTAGGCAGAACCGCCTCCCCCCCACCCCATTCTATCGTCTCCCTCTTAAATATTTTTAACTCACATAAAGGAAGATAATTACCCTGTCAATTAAATTTCGGTGTAGAAGGAAAAGAAATCATATGCTACAAATTATCCTCCTCCACAAATGGTAAGATTATCAAATCATTTATTTAGAAAAAATGTCTGGAATATTACCTATTCCCGGTAAAGGTTTTAAAGTAATCTAACTCATTAAAAAGCCTCAACCATATGGGTGTTGGAAAATGGGGTGAATCAGTCAACTGAGTTAAGTTTTTATGCCATACATGTCCTTCTTGGTCGAGTTAACCTTTTTTTTTTTATAAAACTGGTCGAGTTAACTAGTATATTTAAGGTTAGGTTGGAGAAATGGGTTTACTGGGTCTCTAGTTTGTTACCGGATCAAAATGGGTATGAATTTTATTCTTATTTTGCCATTAAATTTCCATTAGCGAGAGCTATTTTGTGGAAGAAGAAGAGTTTGGCATTGGCTCAATATGCTTATGTTGTTCCTAATTATCAGAGATATAAATTGTATGCCTTACCAGATATGAGGTCAGGTACCGAGAAGATTTATTTTCTTGATTTATTTTTTCCTAGCATTAATTTTCATGGGTTTTACATGGTGTCAAAGATTGTCTTGTTTGTGAATATCATGAGGTTGATATATTATCCAGTTGTATGTGGGTGAAAACTGTTTCCTCTGATTTTGGTAATTTTGGGTGTGTGGATGAGAAACGAATCTAAACCCTAAACAATGCACTGCACGGGAGTACTTTTGATTCGAGAGATCAATCTATACACTCCTGGCCTAAACCAAGAAATGGCCGTTCCAGGCTTGCTTCGGTCACAAAGTGAAGGAGAAGGGTTGGTCTTAGGGAGGGAAGCGAAGAGAGTGTTGAGACAAGAATGGTTAATTCGGAAGACGTGGCTTGTTCTATGACTTGTATCAGAAAGTGGAACTGGCTTGCCGAGTGAAAAGCTTATCAGTTCTTGGTGATTTCTGGATACTATTTTGTTGCCAACCAAAAACTTGTTGTTTGGTGGAAATAGGTGAAGCCTATTTATACAAGTCATATTGAAACGTAACCTAGTCTCGTAGGAAGTGGGAACGATTGGGTGATGGAAGAGTGGAGTAACGTATAACCGTCAGAAACACATGCTTCCATGATGAAAGAAGTGGATCTGTTTACACCCATTACTTATTTCCGCCAATAATTATCCCACTTCATGACACTTTCTTATAACGGGCGTATTGCACGCCGCACGCTGTAAACCGCCAAACCAATACCCTGATGAGTATCCCCCAGTTTGTGACATGTTTGATATCTCGAGTGTTTTCGTGGAAAACATGTAGCACTTTGCTATGTGTGGCAAGTCAAAGTCAAGAGTCTTGCCGCAGGAAAATAGCATGTGATGCTATCACGCACGTCTTGGATGGTTTCCTAAAACTTTCCACAAGTTCGTTAGTTCGGCGGAAAACTTGGATAGCTGAGATTGCATCTCATGAGGAAGGGTAGTCGTTGATTATGGCTACCTTCTGTTGGCGCCTGGTAATGGCGTTTTGGTATATGCTTGTGGCACTGCTGCATGACTGGTATAGCTCGTGCATTCCAGTGGCACGGTGGTATAAGTGGCGCCTGGCGTAGCCATGGCCACGAGATTTAAGCGGCTGGTAGCGTAAAACTTGCCACAAGTTTGTCAGTTCGGTGGCAAATTTGGATGGCTGAGATCGCATCTCATGAGGAAGGATGTGATGAGTGCCAAATATTGTATATATTTATCCCTTTTTGTTGGCATTTAACTCATCTTTTGCGCATTAATTCTACATTTTATCCCATATTCTGTATTTTCATTGTTTTCAAGAATAAATATTTTTATTAATTAATTTTGCATTTTTAGGTAATAAATAAAGTTCGGATGAGTCGCGGAGCGAAAAGAGCAGAAAAGTAGTGAAAAGCCGGGAGAAATTACGCAAGGAAGCCGCGAAGAATGGTGCGCACAACCTCATTTTCTACACACAAAAGCGCCTCCGTTCTCAGCCATCAGATCAGTTCTCAGGAGCATCCGACGGTCGCTCCTTCATAGATCATCAAAATCGGAAGTCTCTGCCAAGCACCACAGCGCTGAAATTCCAAGCCTTCAGATTAGATGGTAGTTGAATCCAACGGTCGTTCCTATGCCTGTTCATCAAATCCCGATGATTCCGCCTTACACTACAGTACCTAACTCCATCTGGTGCCGTTAACTTCGTTGCACCTCAGAATCCGACGGTCGATTCACACATCCTTCCATCTATCCGTTCGATTCCACTCAGATCCAATGATCCAACATCTCAGCTCGCCAAACATCAAAGTTTGATGAACCCGCTCAACACCCTAAGCATCAAACCCATCGACCCAAAACAAACACCCACCTTCTTCTTCCCCAAAACTCATTTCCCCCAAATTTCTTCTCTTCCCCCGACCATGGCAGACCCTGCCATGTCTGCTCCGCCGTCTCCATCTCCACCACGACCACAAGGACGCCACCACCATCACCTACCTCTTCCCTAGTCGTGTCTGTCTTGTTCTTAGCATTAATTTTTGATGCTACCAAGAAGACAAACATAGCTAGGGTTTCACAGTGGAGAGAAGAAGGAAATTGGAGCAGCGTTCGAGTAAAGGATTAGCAGAGGAGGAGAAGTACAAGCATGGGTCGAGGCTATTTGCATCAGAGAGTGAGTTTAATTTCCAATTTAAAAATTAGGGTTTCCAATTTAGGGTTTCTGAAAATTTGGATATTTTGTAAGCTATAAAAGGGAAGTGATGTGAGATGTAAAAACTGTTCTTGGACTAGCCAAGTTTCCACCCAATTTGGGTTAGCCTAATTTCAATTGTTCTTGCACTGTTAATTGTCCTGTTAAATTTCAGTTTCAACTGTTAGTTGCATTTTCACCCTTAGTTGCATTTGTTGTCATGTTAGTTTGCCATTGTTAAATGTTTGTTTGTGTGTGTTCATGTTAGACTCTCTTGTTACTGTTAAATGTGTTCTTGTTAATGCACTGTTAATGTTAATGTGTGATGCTCCTGTTGTTAGTTAGACTCATTGTTGTGTCACTGTGAATGCTATGTTTAGTATAATATTTGTCATGTTCTAAATCACCTTGCTAGGGACTAGATGAAGCTCTATTGTCTTATTGTGTAGTACATTGATCACATTGTTCTAGAAGGCTAAACAAGTTTAGGACAATACTGAACTTAGCTCATCATCACCTCACTTTCACAATGTATGCCAAGTATGCTTTGTAGTTAGGTTCATGAGCTGCTGATAAGCTGCAACTCAAGCTGAAGTCATAATCCCTTGACTAGTTGTGCTGTAGAAAGACAATTAGTGCTTTGGAAATAATACCATAGTTGTGTTTAACTTCCTATAGGAAAATACACAGTAAAAATTAGAGTGAATTCAACCCCTAGTTCCCATCCATAAATCCATTTTCAACTGTTAGTATTGTTTCTTCCATTTGTTTGGTTTACTGCATTTTCTGTTTTGCATTTTCACTGCTTACTTGCTTTCCCTGCTGCATTCTTCTATTGCTGCAACTGCTGCTGCAGTACTTGTGCTGCTGCACTGTTTTTCCCTCTTCTTGGCCTTGTGCTGTTTTGCCACTTCTTTGCCTGCTGCTCTGCCAAAGTGCTGCTGCTGCCCCTTCTTCTCCTGCAGCCAAGCCAATTCTTCTGTTGCTGCTGCCTTTCTGCAGCTGCTGCTGCCAAACTGCTGCAGCTCTTGCTCCTGCTGCTTGCTTTGCTCTCCATTTACTAAGCCCAACCATCTGAGCCCAACTCACAGTTCACTTCCAAAAACCCAGAGAACAATTTGAGCCCAACTGTAAGACCAAGGCCAAAGCCTAGTGAAATGTTAAGCCCAAGTCATAGTTGAACTGTTGAGCCCAAAGCTCAATCCAGTTTCTAGAACCAAAGCCCATTTGCACTTTAAATATAACTGAGCCCAAGCTCAGTTCATTTTATGTTTAACAAACCACTAAGCCCAATTCATTCAAAGGGCATTCAAACCCATTAGCACTCAAAACCCCATTTAAGCCAAAAGGCTTCTAAACCCAAAGCAAATCTAGGAACCCAATTAGCTAAAACACTTCCGAAACACACCCAATCTCTGTGGATCGACCCGTATTGCACGAGCTACAACTGACGACCGTGCACTTGCGGTATTACTGTAGGCCCGTTTTCATCGCACCATTTATACCCTTCCGGGCACCAAGTTTTTGGCGCCGCTGCCGGGGATTGGTGCTGTGTTTTTCTTGTTTTTTCTTTAGCTATTTTGTATTTCATTTCATAGCATTTGCATCTGCATCTGCTTCATTCATTTGCTGTTGGACATGCTGTTCTGAACCTGTTTTTCCTCTGCTGGGACGCCACCAAGGAAAAGAACCAAAACCCAACTGGGTTTTTGCAACAATATCAGAGCAGCTGGGCTGTGCTAAAAAGGTAAGCCTAAACCCATTCAATTGAGAGAACCCAACCTGTGGGCTTCCAATTTTTTTTTGTGGGCTTGTAATAATTAACCCAATTTTTTGGGCTTTTTATTTTTCTATTTTGGGTTTGTAATAATTTATTTTTGGGCTTGTTGTTTAATTTGTGGGCTTGTATTTATTTTGTGTGGGCTTGTTTAAATTTTTCCATTGGACTTGTATTTTGGACTCTGGGTTTAAACCCAGCTGATAAACCGATTGTGGGCCGCAGCCTTCCTTCCATTTCATTAGAGGCTTGCACAGTGGGCTTGCTCCCATTCAAAAACCAAATTTTATTTTCTTAAAAAAAAAAAAAAAAAAAAAAAAAAAAAAAAAAAAAAAAAAACCAAATTTTACTTGCTCCCATCTTAAACCAAAATTTTTATTTTTACTCCCATTTTAAACCAAATTTTCAAATATATCCCACCAAAACCAAAATTTTCCCAAAAATCCAAACCCTCTAAAAACCAAATTTTGGGCTTTGTAACATAGTTACTTAGCTTTTGAGCCCGATCATGTATAGATCTTTTTCTACAGTTGGGGAATACAACAAATCCCTTAGAGAACTTGCGTGTGGACATACTTCACGTTATGCACCTCCCATAGACCATGATGTCAATAGTCATAGGAATTATTATGGACATTTTCAAAGTCCCGAGCCTCAATACATGAACCCTAATGACTATTCACACATGCATCATTCGCCACAACGTGAAAATGAACATTTTGCTAGTGCCTCACTCACACAATCATCTCTGATCGATCAATTAGAAGCTCGAATCGCAGCTTTAGAAATGCAATCACATGAGGAATCTGTCACATCTAATTTTCTTAGGCAACCTGAAATCTATGCATGTCCCGCATGTGGTAGTTTAGACCACCCTGTTGAGAATTGTCATATTTTGCATAATTTTAGACAATCTAGAGAAAATCCAAGGTATGAAATGCCCATAAATTGTGAGAATGGTAGTCATTGGGACCATAATCAATCCTTTGAGGGTTGCGATCAATCTTTTATAAACCCTAATGACCATGCACACATGTACCATTCACCACAATTTGAACATGAAGAATTTTGTACTCCCATGAATTTAGACTCCACCACAGAAGCTTTCAGACTCAGTGAGCAAAACTTCGATAGATCTACATCACGAATTCAGGCATATTTAGATCAGATTTTGCTTCACCTACAAAAGGAGGAAATTCATGAGGAAATGTATGTTGTCCCTAATGAAGTGTCTAGTCCCATTCATATAAATAATGTTGAATATGAACCTAATTTAGAGGAACATGAATCGACTAACGACACCACCACTTTTAATGAGGACCAATATGCATGCTACCATGATGATGATTATGATGATTATGATGATGTTAGAAGAACATGAAAATATTGTGGAACCTGTTGGTTCAATAACATATGGCTTCTCGCCCTCGACCTTCATGAATGTTGTTTTTTCTAATACTCATTGTAATTCATATGATTTTGATATTGACATGGGATTCGTACAATTATTCTGTGAAGATGAGCATGACATAGGAATAGTTGAATCTTCTGTAGACACCAATATGCATGAAAATATATTTGATGTGTCTGATTCTCTACCTAGGTCACATTGTGATATTTCTCCTGATTTGCCAATGCATGAGAATGAATTTGTTGATGATGTTGATGATTCTAATTGTGATTGCCAATGTATGATGATTGTGAGCATGATGTGACATGTGTAGATGAGTTAGAAGATTTTGATTTGATTGATAATGATATGCCTATTCTTCTACCTAAGTCACAATCTGATGGCCTTCCACCCAACCTAGATTTGGTTTGTACCAATATTATAAAACCAATTTCTCTGAGAATGCCCAACCTAGGTTTGGAACTGTGTGCTTCCCAAGTCCTCTTGGACTATTTTGCTTCCAATAATACATTTGAGGAACCACAGTTGGAAATAGCATGTTTGCCCGTCCCTAGCACAGTTCATTTTGAGCTAGACCTTGTGCATGATGAACCCCCAAAACTGCGCGATTTTGTTTTCAAAATTATATCTTCTGTAAAATCCAGGTTTGGGGGTAGCTCATTTTGTTTCACAGTTTCACTTGCGTTTCTTTCCTGTTATTATTGTGTGAAGCTGTTGAAATGTCTACACTTCGTTTTGGGTTGATCCTCAACTCTTTAGATTGTTAGTGTATGGTGAATTTTTTGTATATAATCCAGTAGATAAAATTTTAAAAACCCTTTTGTTCCTTTTGTATATATTTTGCTAATCCAATATGATCTCGGCTGAAATATGTTGGATTTTTGCCTTGAATAACGGAGTTTTAATTCTGCTTTCGCCGAAATCGGGTATTCTCTCTCCTTTTACTCTACTCAGCATGTCCCTTTCCATAGATGCATTTTAATTCTTTCCATATTTTGAAACATTGAGGACAATGTTTAGTTTAGGTTTGGGGGTATAGAGTAGATGCCACGATTTGCATAATTGAAAACGAACTCCTTCTTCTTTTGAAAAAAGTGAAAAATTCCAAAAAAAAAAAAAATTTGAAAAACTAAAAATTCAAAAAAATTAAAAAATGAAAAAATCATAAAAAATGGAGCTCATTTACCTTGAAATGTTGACTCTTGTGCAAATATGTATTTTATTAGGAGTCTTAGTCTAGATATTTAGGCACCCTGATTCTAGCACAATTCACATAGTGATAAGAAATTTGCACGCGCACGATCTACCAATACATGTATGGCCTCGATCTTCAAGGTGTTTGATAGGAAGTTACGATTGCCAATCACTTTAGAATACTGAACGAAACTTGACTAGCTTGTTCTTTGGTTGGTTGGGATAGAAGGTGGAGGTTACATTAAGAAAGACAACCATCGAATTTAACTGGGTGCATCAAAAAGGGCTACCTCTTGCAAAGTGTCATGTAATCTTTTGTTTCTTTTGTTATGTATCAAAAGTGTTTCCTTCGAAAAAAAAAAAAAAAAAAAAAAAAAAAAAAAAAAAAAAAAAAAAAAACGATGTATATATTCAGAAAAAAAAAAAAAAAAAAGAGAAAAAAAAATCAAAAATACAAAAAAAAAAAAAAAAAAAAAAAAATCAAGTATTTATCAATTCCATCATCTCTTGTTCCAAAAATAAAAGAGATAGTCAATGTAAATAAGAGTCATGTAAATAGTCATCTTTTGTTGTTTCATTGTAATAAGCAAGGAGGGTGTATGCCATTGATGTACAACGCGAGTAATTGTGAAATACCTCCAACTCATTCACAATTCTCGTAAAGTCCGGACAGCTAGCTAGATTTCGACCTCAGTTCTTAGCCTGAGAAACTATCTCTTGGTGATTAGTAGTCATGACTTCAGATCTTTCTTTACACATGTGTAGATACACTTTACACTCTTATCACATGTCCTTATTTGTTATCAGTGCTAGGATTGTGCCTTCGATAGCTAGATTGACATCTCCATTTTGCTGTGAGCTTAAACTGTTTTGCACATGTCACATTTGATGGAATCTGAGCTCATATTTTGTCCTTAGGTTTTGTAGGCACACCTCTGGTAAACCTTCACGAGACTTCAACTCGTCCACTAGGGACACTTAGTGGTTTAAAAGGCTTAGTGCATACGCTAAATGCATTCGAGAGACCAGCGACAGTGGTATAGTTAGGATTTCCTTAGTTTTGTTTTACTTGAGGACAAGTAAAATTCAGGTTTGGGGGTATTTGATGAGTGCCAAATATTGTATATATTTATCCCTTTTTGTTGGCATTTAACTCATCTTTTGCGCATTAATTCTACATTTTATCCCATATTCTGTATTTTCATTGTTTTCAAGAATAAATATTTTTATTAATTAATTTTGCATTTTTAGGTAATAAATAAAGTTCGGATGAGTCGCGGAGCGAAAAGAGCAGAAAAGTAGTGAAAAGCCGGGAGAAATTACGCAAGGAAGCCGCGAAGAATGGTGCGCACAACCTCATTTTCTACACACAAAAGCGCCTCCGTTCTCAGCCATCAGATCAGTTCTCAGGAGCATCCGACGGTCGCTTCTTCATAAAGCATCAAAATCTGATGTCTCCGCCGAGCACCACAGCGCTGAAATTCCAAGCCTTCAGATTAGATGGTAGTTGAATCCAACGGTCGTCCCTATGCCTGTGCATCAAATCCCGATGATTCCGCCTTACACTACAGTACCTAACTCCATCTGGTGCCGTTAACTTCGTTGCACCTCAGAATCCGACGGTCGCTTCACACATCCTTCCATCTATCCGTTCGATTCCACTCAGATCCAATGATCCAACATCTCAGCTCGCCAAACATCAAAGTTTGATGAACCCGCTCAACACCCTAAGCATCAAACCCATCGACCCAAAACAAACCCCCACCTTCTTCTTCCCCAAAACTCATTTCCCCCAAATTTCTTCTCTTCCCCCGACCATGGCAGACCCTGCCATGTCTGCTCCGCCGTCTCCATCTCCACCACGACCACAAGGACGCCACCACCATCACCTACCTCTTCCCTAGTCGTGTCTGTCTTGTTCTTAGCATTAATTTTTGATGCTACCAAGAAGACAAACATAGCTAGGGTTTCAAAGTGGAGAGAAGAAGGAAATTGGAGCAGCGTTCGAGTAAAGGATTAGCAGAGGAGGAGAAGTACAAGCATGGGTCGAGGCTATTTGCATCAGAGAGTGAGTTTAATTTCCAATTTAAAAATTAGGGTTTCCAATTTAGGGTTTCTGAAAATTTGGATATTTTGTAAGCTATAAAAGGGAAGTGATGTGAGATGTAAAAACTGTTCTTGGACTAGCCAAGTTTCCACCCAATTTGGGTTAGCCTAATTTCAATTGTTCTTGCACTGTTAATTGTCCTGTTAAATTTCAGTTTCAACTGTTAGTTGCATTTTCACCCTTAGTTGCATTTGTTGTCATGTTAGTTTGCCATTGTTAAATGTTTGTTTGTGTGTGTTCATGTTAGACTCTCTTGTTACTGTTAAATGTGTTCTTGTTAATGCACTGTTAATGTTAATGTGTGATGCTCCTGTTGTTAGTTAGACTCATTGTTGTGTCACTGTGAATGCTATGTTTAGTATAATATTTGTCATGTTCTAAATCACCTTGCTAGGGACTAGATGAAGCTCTATTGTCTTACTGTGTAGTACATTGATCACATTGTTCTAGAAGGCTAAACAAGTTTAGGACAATACTGAACTTAGCTCATCATCACCTCACTTTCACAATGTATGCCAAGTATGCTTTGTAGTTAGGTTCATGAGCTGCTGATAAGCTGCAACTCAAGCTGAAGTCATAATCCCTTGACTAGTTGTGCTGTAGAAAGACAATTAGTGCTTTGGAAATAATACCATAGTTGTGTTTAACTTCCTATAGGAAAATACACAGTAAAAATTAGAGTGAATTCAACCCCTAGTTCCCATCCATAAATCCATTTTCAACTGTTAGTCTTGTTTCCTTCCACTTGTTTGGTTTACCTGCATTTTCTGTTTTGCATTTTCACTGCTTACTTGCTTTCCCTGCTGCATTTCTTCTATTGCTGCAACTGCTGCTGCAGTACTTGTGCTGCTGCACTGTTTTTCCCTCTTCTTGGCCTTGTGCTGTTTTGCCACTTCTTTGCCTGCTGCTCTGCCAAAGTGCTGCTGCTGCCCCTTCTTCTCCTGCAGCCAAGCCAATTCTTCTGTTGCTGCTGCCTTTCTGCAGCTGCTGCTGCCAAACTGCTGCAGCTCTTGCTCCTGCTGCTTGCTTTGCTCTCCATTTACTAAGCCCAACCATCTGAGCCCAACTCACAGTTCACTTCCAAAAACCCAGAGAACAATTTGAGCCCAACTGTAAGACCAAGGCCAAAGCCTAGTGAAATGTTAAGCCCAAGTCATAGTTGAACTGTTGAGCCCAAAGCTCAATCCAGTTTCTAGAACCAAAGCCCATTTGCACTTTAAATATAACTGAGCCCAAGCTCAGTTCATTTTATGTTTAACAAACCACTAAGCCCAATTCATTCAAAGGGCATTCAAACCCATTAGCACTCAAAACCCCATTTAAGCCAAAAGGCTTCTAAACCCAAAGCAAATCTAGGAACCCAATTAGCTAAAACACTTCCGAAACACACCCAATCTCTGTGGATCGACCCGTACTTGCACGAGCTACAACTGACGACCGTGCACTTGCGGTATTACTGTAGGCCCGTTTTCATCGCATCATTTTTATACACTCTTCCGGGTCCACCAGGATGGTCATTGATTATGGCCATATCTTGTTGTATAGCAAAGTGGCATCATTGGCGTCTGGCATTACCATGGAATAGTGGCATGCCAGTGCCGTAGCCGTGGCAGCTGTTTTGGCATATTGGTGTTGTTTATGGGTGAAAACAGTTTCTACTGGTTTTGGTAAATTTGGGTGTGTGTGGATGAGAAACGAATCTAAACCCTAAACAAATGCACTGTACAGGAATGCTTTTGATTCGAGATATCAATCTATATAATTCTGGCATAAACCAAGAAATGGTCGTTCCAGACTTGCTTCGGTCACAAAGTGAAGGAGATGGGGTTGATCTTAGGGAGGGAAGCGAAGAAGGTGCTGAGATTGTGAAGGTGTTGGATGTTTATGACTTGTATCAGAATGTTGAACTGGCTTGCACAATGTAAGCTATCAGTTCTTGGTGTTTTCTGGATACTGTGATAACACTTGGTTTCTCCGTGTTGTTTGAAAATAGGTTGAAGAACCTATTTATACAACTCATTTGAGCGCAATCCTCATCTCGTAGAAAGTGGAGGAAGTTGAGTGATGGAGTAGTGGGGTCGTGTAGGTGATTGTCACACGATCACACCTTTGCCCACTTCCCTCATCATCGTTAACCGTCCATTCCTCCTGACACGTTCTCGTAATGGGCGCGTTGCACGCCGCACGCTGTAAACTGCCAGACCAATACCCCATTAAGTATCCCCCAGTTTGTGACATGTTTGATGTCTCGAATGAGTGGGTCAGGTCGTGGGACACGCCGCAGGAAATAACATACGGTGCTATTAGGTTAAATAACTGAGTTATTTAAGGATTTCATATTCATGAAATATCGTGTATGCTCGATGCATGTAATGCATCGCTTTAAAGCAAACATCTCAAAACAATTGATATGCATGAAGCATCGCTATTTTAAAGCTTGATTGAATAAGTCGCGGATTAAGCGTCTTAAAATGGCAACACGTCCAACCATCTTCGAGTGATCGTCTGGAAGCCGCATGGGAGGGCCACCATCTGGTCGATCACTCCCTGTGACAGAGTGGCGGACGGTGATCATTGAGGCGCTTCATTGATCGCCTAACTTTTAATCCAAGCCGTCCGACCAAGCTGGCAAAGTTGGACGGACGAGATGATTTACGACACATATTTGCTGCCGTTGATGGATTTTAGGATTTTTTAGAGGTGCGCAACATCCCCTCTTTGGCTTGACCGAATCTAAGCATGTGCGCTAATTTTGGTGGGACCGACCAGGTATGCATGGAGACGGTCCGCCGGCGTGCATGCCTACACCTCTCGGTGCCACAAAGATTCGATCTAGGCCACTCAATTGGACCGGCAAATATGAGTGGTCGTGATCGATTTGCGACAGAAATATATTGCCGCAAAGGTTTAAAAGTCGTGTGGCATGCCACCTTTGGGCGTGCGTTTCGAGGCGCCGGGACCTAATCTGCATAGGCGGCCAGTCACACGCAAAGGTGGGCCCACGGTAATCACGTTGACATCCTTGGGACCTCTTGAGTATATATCTACACCCTCCGTTTAGGCTGCCAAATATGGATGGTCACGATCGAACTACGACAGATGTGCATTGCCGCAAACTCTAATTAGGGTTTTGAAACAGTCATGTACACGTGACTTTGGCCAAGCGGTTTGGCACGCCGTGATCCTCCTTTGGAGAGATCGATCACGTGGGTCCCATGTTGGGCTGACGGTGAACGTATGTGCACCTTCCTGATGGTTCTAAATGCGATCTAAGCCATCCAAATAGGCTGGCTAAGTTGGATGGTTGTGATCGATTTAAGACACTAGTGGAATTCCGCGACCCTTAGAAACATAACGCATGCCATGGTTTGAGCAACTGTTTTATTGCTCCATGGCCTCGCCGTGAGAAAACCGATCAGGTGAAGGAGAAGTGGGCCCGCCGACGTGTGCGTTAGCGCTTCCCTGATAATTCATGGGATGATCTAATCCATCCAACCAGGCCGGCGAAGTTGGACGGTTGCGATGGCTTTAAGACTGCCCTGAACAGTCTTGCTCGTTCGAGCCTCTCCCAAAACAGCGCGGCGACCCTTCTTTGGGTTGGCGTTTGACGACGCTGGGGAATATGGTGTGGTGTTCGACCGGCTAGGGCATAAGTGGGCCCGTCGGTGGTCATCACAACAATTGCCTATTTTTTCCAGGGTTTGGCTAGGCTTGTTAAATTGCGCGGCTAACTTGCGTGGCCACGATCGTTTCTGAGACTGATATGGACAGTCGAGATTTTCCTTAAGTAAATTAATACGTTCGATCGAGCTGTCTTTAATCAAAAGCGCGTCGATTCGAAATTCTCTTTGTCAGAGAGTGATGCAACCTGTGTGGGTATTTCATGCATGTCTCAATATTGGCACGGAGATTCATGCTACTCTGCTGAGAGTGAACACTCAGTCGTCATGTCATGTCAATAAAGAGAGTTCGGCTGAGAACATAGCACGGTAAATACTAGGCAAATCATGCATTAACTAATAATGCTAATAAAATTCACAGAATATTTACGATTGCTGTTGCACGCACCATTCTGGGTGAATTTCATGTATATATTGAATTGCTTCAAATAAAGTGGAGAGGTTTTATGCACTCATCACTTCTTAAACGGCTTTTCCCTTTGCAAGGTGACAACGCATAAAATACTGGTTTTACAATTTTATCCTTGAACTAAAATCCATCAACAGGTGTTAGACCCAAATATGGCTCTGACAATATTGGCCATGTTGCTAAGTTAAACTTAAGGCCTTAGGAGAATCACTTAACCTAGTTGGCATGGCGACTTTAGCTAGACTAGGGTTTGGCGTATCGAAACCTTAATTAGCACGTGCGCTGCGGCACAGTGGCGTGGCTGAGATAGCTGGCGCATGCCAGTGGCACGATGATGCAAGTAGCGCCTGGCGTAGCCATGGCCGCTATATTTTGGCACATTGGTGTTAGACCCGAAATGTGGCGTGGCAACATTGGCCCTGTTTCCACATCAATCCCAATGCTCTGGGGAACGTTACTTGGCTTGGTTGACGTAACATCTTTTCCTAAATTGGGGTTTGGCATGCCGAAACCCTAATTAGTGTGTGTGGCATGCGGACGCGGCATGGCAACACTTTTTGTGCAAACAGTGCCATAGATGGGCCAAGGGAACTATAGCAAGGCCATGGTATGGAAACGGCCACAGGAGTAAGGATTGTCGTGGGTGGCTATGATATGGCGCCATTCCTAGGGTTTCTTGGGTCCCACACGACTCGTGGCATGCTTTGGCATGATGCCGCAAAGTGGGATGTTGGCATACCGCTTATCTCATTGGCGCAACATGGCATGTTTGGCATGTTAGCGCGGTTTTTGGAAAGCCAATTGGCTTCGTGACTATATCAGGCGCAGCTTCCCCTTTTTAATACTGTGGCGAGTTTAGAGCAACCTGATTGGTCATAAAAGAGGGTCGGCCAAGTATGGGCGTGGCTGCACTTCTGGTGTGAGTGTAACGGCTTTAGAGCGACATGATTGGTCGATGGGGAATGAAGCCAGCAAGTATGGGCCCAACCACAACTTATGTGCGTGTGATGAGTTTAAGGAGACCAGATTGGTCGAGGGAAATATGGCCGGTTTAGGATGGGGCGTGACCAATGACAAATGGCGTCGGCTTGGCTTAAGGCATGGCCACGTCTCCCTTTGCTGCTGCTCCTATCCTGCGGCTCCTTGTTTTATGATTCTGGGCAATATTTTGCATCTACTAATCCATGGCGGATTAATTACCTAGTTTGCCTAGGCTTAATTTTGACAAGCAAGACCTGATATACTGCGCAAGGCGCAAAACCCTAACTTTTGCAAATTAGTTAGGATAATTGATTGAATTCTATATGTTGACACAGAGTTCTTTTAAGTTCATTGCCAGAGAGCAGCATGCTTTCTGATTGAATACCTTATACAAGGACCTTATCCTTGATACTTGGAAATTCGTGCTACTCTGTTGCGAGTGAACACAAATCGTCATGCCATATCAACATTAAGGATTCAGCCGGGGAAAATAGCACAGAAAGCATTCAAAGAAACTTATATTAATTGAATGTAGGTAAGGTGCCAAAATTTACAGAATACCTGGGATTGTTGTACATGCACCATTCTGGGTAAATTTCATGAGAAAATATTGAGTTGCTCAATAAGTGTGCCAGTGAAGAGGTTGAACACTCATCACTTTTACATGGATTTGTCTCTTTGCAGAGTGACAGCCTATTAAATATAGGGTTTTACAATTTTATCCCTGAACTAAAAACCACCATCAACATTAAGTCCCTTGCTTAGCACATAACAGTGGCATTGTTGCGGGGTAAGAATGAGATAGTGACAGACAAGAGTAAAACCGAAAGGGCAAGACGTGAAGAGATTGCCAAGGAAATTTTACTAACCTTTGGCGGAAGGCATGAGGAATCTGTAATCCTTGTATTGGCGACTCTGCATAATTCCGGCTTGGCCATAGGGTGTTGGCGTCAGTGCTGCAACTTTGGCTACTGGTCGGCGGAGATGGCACTGCAATTTGGTCCGCGGAAAGGGTGCTGGCTGGCTAGGCCACGGCCGTGTGTAGTGGGCGCTTAGCTTGGATTGGTGAAAAAAACTGGCTTCAGTCCATGGAATGGTGGAAACTGGCTTCATTCCATAGAATAGTGGAAACTGGATTCAGTCCGTGGAATGGTGGGAACCTGCTTCAGTCCTTGGAATGGTGGAAACCTGCTTCAGTCCGCGGAATGGTGGGAATGACACTTGGAACTTTGGCTAACGAACAGTGAGGGCGGAGATGGCGCTGCTTTGAGCGGTGAAGGTGGCGCTGCTTTGGCAGTGGAGCGCGCGGAGATGTCGCTGTTTTGAGCGGTGAAAATGGCGCTCCTTTTGCTAGGTCACGGAATGGAAGGGATGTCGCCTGACTGGCTTCGCGAGCCTGGTTTCCTTCTTCTGTGTATAGCCCTCTATTTTGTATCATTGGCCTTATCTATGTAGCGGAGAGCCTTTTTCCATCAGCAGTCCAGGTGAGCCAATTATTATGTATAGATAAGTATATAATCCAGTTGATATCCCGCGTTCGAATCCTTGATACACGGTTGGCAATAAATTTTTCTTTCTTAGGTTTCACCAATCCGCTTAGTATAAGATGCAATCTTGAACCTTTCTTTCATATAAATCATCATAGAATTGCATCCATCTTCTTCACAGGTACTGTCTCGTGTCTCTTCTCATAGTTTTTCATTTTTTCTTCTTCATCATGTAGATTGCCGATGCAAATATAATAATAATAAACTTTTTTTGTAGTGCACAATGGGATCTTCTGGTGATGATCATACCTCTGACTCTTCGGAGAAAACTTTTGAAGTTGACAAACCCAGGTTTTCTTCACATGAGGAGATATTAAACCAAATCAACCCTTTTTTCCATGCAGACGGCCAGATTATACAAGGCACGTCTCTCACCTATCTACGCATCGTGCAGGTGCGTGCTCAGGCTTTCATGGCTTTGATGGACATGGAGGAGAAGTGGAGACATGATGAAGCATCCCATCAAGTCGGGAAATCTCAACGTGATGAAGCTTCTCCACATCCCAATGCCAGAGATGAGCGATTCGCTTCTCAATTGAAACGACGAAGGACTGAGCCCAAGAAACTTCTGGGCGAGAGCCAGTTTGATTACCCTGTCCATAATGGTATCGTAATCCTCGATCCTGAGTTGGACGAACCAGAGCATTCTCAAGAGGTTGTGGTTTGCGAGACTGAAGCAGCTTCTGACGTGGATGTTGAAAGTGTTGTTGGGGAAGTCAGAGCGACCGCCGAGGATGCTATCAAGGCAGATGGGGAAGCGGCGGAAGCATATGTTGGAGCCGTTGTTGAAACATATTTTGGATGGGATGCTGAAGCTGCTGCTGAAACGGCTTCTGGATGGGATATTGAAGCTGCTGCTGAAACGGCTTCTGGATGGAATATTTGCTGTCGGAGAGAGCGCTGGGGCAAGTGCTTGAAAAATATCTGATGGAGGCGTCATTGACCAAGGCGTTTGTCATTGACAACTGGTTTTGCATTTTGTGATTTCCTTCTGTAGAGAAAACAATCTTTTCGTAGCTTATAGATGTTTTTGATACTTCAGTTTTTTTTTGTTCGTGCGACTGAAGCCATGCTTCACCGAGTAATATTCTTTCATTTATGCCGCTTTGATAATTTCATATCTTCGATTGAATGAATATAATATCCCGGAAGAACCCCTTTTTGCGAAGAATCACTTCTTTCATCCCCCATAACAATCCAGCGGAAAGGGATCCAAAATACAATAATGCTAATAGGCGTGTTATCTTCTTCCCGTTTAGCTACTTTCATAGCAACGCCTCGCATGTCGTTGGCAACAGTAACTCAAAACATGCGAAAACAGTAGCAAAAATTAAGGATTTGACCAACCTTTTATTGGATTTTCCCTTGCAAATTATCCAGGGCGTCTGTGGCATGCGGCCTGAGTATGTAGAAGTGTGAGATGCCACAAGATGGACATTACGTCATGAGAGGAATAGGGAAAAACCTTCAGGTGAAAGCTGAGGCTAGAGATTCTTGAAGGAAGGTGTCCGTGCCGCCGCTTGATGATCTTCTTTCTTGCATATTCCTTTCTTCAGTATCTTTGAATAAGTTATTTTTTGTGGCGTTTGATTTTTCTGGTTTTCAATTTACGGGTAATGGCTCTGTGAGGGTTTGGGTTCACTTGGTATTTTTCCTTTAAGATGGTCCAGGAAAACTTATTTTTAAGAAAAGATGCTCTTAATTGAAATTGAAAACCCTAATTATGAATGCAAGCAGTGCAATCATTTTTAGAGAAGTTACAAATATCGCATGAAAGGGGAAATTTCTGAAGGAGATACTAAAAGGAAAACGCAGGAGGAGAAGGTAGCACAGCGTCTTAGATATTGAAGGGCTTGATCCATCGCGAGTGAATTGTCACACCTTCCAATTTGTCGGCATTGATGAGTTTGCAGTAACCACCCAAGATATCTGTCACCAGATATGGCTCGTCTTCCATTTCTTTAGGCGAATCACGTTGAGTGGCTACCTTCACTTTTACATCTCCTAATTGAAACGTGGTCGCCTTGACTACCCTATCTCCAATTTGAAACAGGTTTGAGCGTTGCGCAACCACTTGACTTTTGAGCTCGTCATCTTTGACCGAAGCAGCTTCCAAATTTTTGACAAAGCACTTGAAAGGCCCAGCATCCCATTCACATCTCTTAATGACGCCCGGGTTGATAACTGGACCGAGTCCCCATGCTTGACCGAGAGGATAAGTGACTGGTTGGAGAAAGGATTGTTCAATAAGATTTAATTGTGTTCGGAATCTACGGACGAACGTCGACGGGCATTCTCCATGTAATTGAGTTACATTGGTAAGATGTTTATACGGCAACATGTGATCTTCAGGGTTGGATGGCTTGTTGAAAATTCTTTCGGGCATCGACACCGGCAGAGGGGATACTCCTAATTTCGCTTTGTTTCCATGTACCCATGAGCGCCCCGAAATCATGTCGTAATTTGAGAGTTCTTTGACAATGTGGAATTTGCCATGCGTCAGAGCATCTCCCACCTTAATTTCAAGGTTCATGTATCCATATGCGTCTAGTGCTTCTCCTTCCAATTTTTTGACCACATTTGGGGAAAGGGTAGCCTCCTGTTTCGAAATTCCCGCAGCTCTCAGAGTCTTGATGGTAATAATGTTGAAGTCATAGGCCGCGTCGATCAATGTGCTATCAATATCGGCGTCCCTCAGATAAACCATGGTCAGCAGTCCCTAGTTGCATTTTCCAACACCGCTTCCTGAGAGAGCTTGGGATTCTGGCGTGGTTTCTTCAATAGGAAAACGTCGCTTTCCCGACACAACGCGATTAAGGGATGCAAATATATCTTGACGTTGCACCTTGGAGAAATAGAGAATTTCGCATACATGCTACATCATGGATTGCACGGTTTTGTGAACAGAGTCCCCAGAGAGCATGCAACTCCTAACTGGAAGAGGATCTCTGTGAACTCCCTCATGGCCCAGTTGAAGTTCCCTGCCTCCACCTTTTCTTTGAAGATACGCTTTAATCTATTGCAGTCACTGGTCAAGTGATGGACAAACCTGTGGTAGAGGCAATACTTAGGATTTGCCATTTCCTCTTCAGTTGGCGGGATCCTGATAGGAGGCAGCTTGATGGCGTCATCTTGGATCCATGCTTCCAAGAGTTCAATTACTTCTTCGACTGGGAACGGGAAATCTAAGGCCTTTTCTCCGGTTTCTTGATGCTGCGCAGGAGCCTTAGCTGCAGCCTTTCGCGGTGGAGCCGCCTGATGTGCTGGCATTGCGCGCTTGGATTGTTGTTCTGCCGCTGGAGCCTTCATTTTTCCTCTTTCGCTTACCATGCTCACATAGGGGCCAGTGTTATATTGCTTGTTGATGAGGCGTCTATTTCCTCGAGTTTCGCGTGCATCTTCAACCTTGGCTGGCCTGATTCTTTCCAAAAATGCTGGTGTTTTTGTGGCTGACCGTTTAGCAGCCTCATGAAGTTTAGAGAATGTCTGGAATCGCAGATTCTCCAGTAAGGCATGGTAGATGGGAACCATGCCATTGATGCAAGAATCCACTAATTGTTGTTCGGTCACATTTGGGTGGTGACAATCCAGCGCTTGAATTCTGAATCTTTTGACATAATCATTTGGATGTTCATTGTTTCGTTGAAACATCCTTCCTAAATATGAGAAGGTAATTTGCTCAGACACAAAGAAGTACTTCTTGTAGAAAGCCGTAAACATGCCACTCCAGTTGGATATGATGTTTGGTGCAATGATGTTGTACCATGTATATGCTCTGCCGGTAAGTGACTTTGAAAACTCCTTTAAACGGAGAACATGATTGTATTCGTGCTCGCCCAAGGATTCCAAAAATGGAGAGACATGTTCACGCGCATTAACGGTGTCGTCATACATGGAGAATTGAGGAGAAGAGTATCCTCTCGGAAGAGGAATCCTTTGTACTTCACGAGGATACGGGGGTTGATGCTGATGCATGCCTGCATAATCGCTTTTGTCTCAGTTTCGAAGAATTCGTTCCAAATCTCCTCGTGTGACAAAATTGGATGGTTGATTCCTCTCTGCTGGAGCTCCTGAACGAGTCTCTTCATCTACAAAGGTGCGCTCTGCTGAGGTATCGACGCCAGGAGTATTGAAGGTGTTCCTCATTGGCTCTAGTTGGCGTGATGCCTGTGGTAGCCGCTCCGTTAGTGTCTTGAGGAAAACAAGCACCTCTTTCTGAGTCGAAGCCATGTCCGTCTGAGCTCTAGAGAGAACTCCTGTCTTTCCATCAAATCAGCAATGGTAATATGGGATCGGTGATCGCTGTCGTATGCGTCAAAAATAATTCACTTTCTTACTTAATAAAATATAAATGAAGTATAAGATAAGAAAGAGTTCGTTCCCACAGAGAGGCTTTTGTTATTATCAAATTTTTAGATTCTAACCAAAGGGGGGATTTTTTTTTATCTAAATAAACAAAGCAATAAAATAAATTGAAAGCAATAAAATAACTTGAATAATCAATAGAAGAAGATATTTGTCACGGGATAGTATCATTCACAAACATGTATTTTCATCAATGATTAAAATTGATATTTTAATCTCTCATTTACTAAAAGTCCTAGGATATCTTGATCGCAAGAGTATCCCGTTTATTTCCTGATTTTATCACAAACAACATTAAAAGATGCTATTGTGAAATCTACCTAGAAAGCAACCTAAAGTGTAAAAGCACAATTAAGTTTAACTCCCTAAGAGGAATAAGTTCTATGAAATAAGACTAATCAATGAAAACAAACGTGTAAAAGTACTAATTCGTTTTAACAAAGGTGATGATTCATATGTGACTAGTAGGATATATCACTACAAGCACTACTCACACTATGCTACTTAGAATCAGTGATAAACAACTATTTCGTATTAAAAACCCTAATCTGGCAATAATGATGAATGTAAATCGAACTGATTCCGGACTCAACCACACTAGCATTCAAATCATATGACAAAATTAATAATGAATCATAAATAATAAAGTATTGAGACAAAACTAATTCATTGAATCAAATATCATTTGTGAAATCCACTTTATCCCATAACCAATAATTGTATTTAGCTACTCATAGCTTTTGAGTTCATCATAATCATTATCAAAAATGAATTGAAGAAGATGAAAAAATAAATGAAAGCAAACCCTAGTAGAATCGCCGCTCCCAAAGTTCCAAGTAGAAAATACGGGATATCCCAAGTTGTAGAAAACTTTCCCTTTTGTAGCTTTTCTCCAACTTCTAAAATTAAGTCCAATCTCCAAAGTCCAATAAAAAGATATCCACCAAGCCCATATGTGAGGAGTACCCAAGTGAAGATATGTCCCAAAAGAGGTCACCGGAAAACTGGGTCCACCGCCGGAAGTTGGCCGGAAAAGTGATCGGGAAGTAGCTCAGGTGACCGGCAAAGTCCACCCGGTCACCGGTCAAACATGGTAACTCGGAAAGTCAACTGAGTCAACTCAGGTCAAGAAGACCGAGTCAGTGAATCAACTCAGTGACATCATTGGGTGAGTCATTTCCAGAGTTGTGTTGCACAATGTTTGCACACCGCAACCTCAGTCCAGCCATGATGGCTCTGCATTCTCTCAATTCTTCCCTGTAGTTCTGTAGCTTCAACAACAATATCCTGCAATCTTCCATTCCTCCTTTCCTAGATCAAATTCATAACTCTGCAACACCGGCAATGTTGCAACAGCAATGCACCACTTAATTCTCATCTCCGCATCGTTCATATCTTAACTAGCAGCTGCAAATATTCTCTATAATCTGCAATCAGCACCAAGCACCTGCAATGTCTCTCGCAAACACAAACATGGATGTTACATAACCTTCAGATGTGTAAAACCATCAGCTCCTTCCCAAGCCATAACTGCACTTCAGTTAAATCCCTGGACAATCACCAGCGATTACTCCCTTGACTGTGATTTCCATTTCAGTCCGTTCAACACACAACAACACCACCAGTTCATCCATGCAAATTCTCCACTTCCAGCTGCTCAAGTACACCACTGCAATGCTCCTAGCATACATATCTCTCACAACCTTAGGCATCGCATCAATCACTGCAACAGCTTCTCGCGCAACTAGCCATCGCCTCAGTCCATTATCCCTTTTGATTCTCTTATTCACTTTTACAGCAACAACAACCAAACTGCAAACAACACAACCACTGTCTTGCCTGCAATATCATCTTCTCACTGCACACAACTGCTCCACCATTCCACTTCATTCTTCATCTCAGCAAACTCCAAACACAAACCACATGAGAAGCAACAACAGAATCAACTCATAACCTGCACCTAAATCATGTGCATCTTCCTGGTCACAGACCATCAATCCATAATTCAACCACACTAACTCAGCCGCTCTTCTTGCGCACAACCAACGCCAACACCTTGCTTCTCCTGCAATTTCCTGCAATCTCCATAACTAGTTGCTGCTTCTCAGTTTCCTCCTTGATCATTAACTGCAACAACAACATTTCTTCTTCCATGTGATGCCAACATAACTGCAGTTCCATTTTATTCTTCTCTGCACTCCCCTTTCCTGTTTCTGCATTGCGTCCACTTCCTGCAGCACTCAGCTCAACTGACCTGCAATCTCACATTCACTTGTTGTAGATTTCACTTGGTCTCAATTCCATGTTCTCGCCATCGGCAGTAGCTTATCTTCTCGTGCACCACCAGTGCTTTATAATCTCCAGTATTACCACCTGCAATCTCAGTACCACCATCAATTCCATGGCAACCTGAAAAACTGTTCACTATCACCAACTCAGCACCATTCTTTCAGCGCTTCAGTCACCAGAACCCATTTCTCTAATGTTTTATTCTCCATCTCAATCTTTGCCACCATTTCCTTTAATTTCTCAGGCACTGAACCCTGTTGACTACAGCATCAGACCACCAGTTTCCAACTGCAATTTCATCACCATTGCAACTCACTTCCATTACTGCACAACACAGCAGAAAATTCCATTTGAACTCAAACTGCATCTTCAATTTCATGAACCTCCTCCCTGTAATTCAACCAACAAACCCTAGTTCGACTGATTTGTTCATCATCTTCTTCTCTGATACCATACAAACCCATATCTCGACCTTTTACAGCAAACCCATATCAATTTCAGCCATCAATTCATTTGTGATTCAGTCAAATCTTCATCAGCAACTCTTTGTTAAACTCAAATTCGAATCAACCCTAGCATCCCCATTTCTAGATCTCTCTGAATCTCGTCTCTGTTACAGTAATCTTCACAAGTCTCTGAGGTTTATCATCATCACTCGATTCCATCGCAGCCATCATCAACATCAGTCTCAACAACATCAACTTCTCATCTTCAGTAAGCCGCCATTTCTTTTCTCTCTGAATTATGGAATGAATGATTGAGAAATCATTTTCTCAATTCCAGGTGTTGGTAATAACCCTATAGGCTAGAGACAACCTGAGATAAGATAAAGGCCATCCTGAGGCTTTAATTGGTTTCATTCAACTGTCAGTTCCCAGTTCATTCTTTGCCTTCATCTTGCTCAGCCTTAGCCGACTCCAAGTATCACCTGTGAATTGACCTTTTTGTGCTTTTCGCTCCAAATGGCTAATTTTTCCTTCTTTTGATCCAAATGACTCCAAAGTACCTAATAACTCAAAACGAAATATAAGATACATAATTTACAAGAAAACTCGCCAAGAAAGCATAAACAATAGATAAATATCAAGGTGTTTTAGACACCTATCAAAGTCCCCCACACTTAGACTTTGCTAGTCCTCGAGCAAATCAAACAAAACTTATTTTAAGTATACATACAACTCCGTCTCATGAGGGTTTACTAGAGATATACCCACAAAACCTACTTTTCCAACTTACTAGTTCTCCGTAATGATAGCATCCAACGCGCTAAGAAGACATAGAAATTCTGCACACTAGTCATAAGAAGTTAGACACATAAATGAACACAATCCCATCCTTAAAAGTTGAGAGAGAAATAACCATCCCTTAACGAAAGAAATTCGGGTTCAGAGTGATCAAAAGTCTCGACTCTGCCTCACAAGAAAGGGTTTTATGAAGTTGCTCTCAATAATAAATAGCTCTTTATGGGTCACACATGTGTCCAAGTAGGAATGAAGAGTGAATCCTGCGACACCTTGAATGGTAGAAGGGAAAAAACCCTCCGAATTGTTTTGAAAACCCACATCTTTTATTCATTTTGAAAACCCTTTTTTTTGACGATCTCTAAGAAAGGAAATCAACCACTTAACGAAGGTGGGAATATGCTTACTTACCTCGTTATCCGTTCGATGTGCAGTTAGCACCACTCTCACAGCATCCATAGAAACGTCTTTGGTCTTCAATTCTTGTCTTCATCTTCGTCTTCGGTCTTCAACTCTTGATGATGAAATCTTGAACTTCGTAGAATCTTGACAATATGATTCTTTCCTCTAATTCCTTGTTGCTTGAAACCTCATTATGGATATTTCTTCTTCCATTGGCTTTATTGAATGAAATACAAAACCAAAAACGAACTAAAACAAACCAAATATAGTACAATGAACTCTTTTTTTTTTCTTTTTCTTTTTCTTTTCTTTTCTTTTCTTTTTTTTTTCTTTTTTTTTTACCTTTTAAATGCAAATAAATAAAGTAAATACAAAATGAAAACAAACAAATATTAAAACTAATGATGACCTAATGAACTTTTCTCTTGTCTCTTTTTTTTTTCTTTCATTTTTTTTTTGACAAGAGACCTAGCATAATGATGACCATGTCCCAAATTTTTTTTTTTTTAGAACAAGAGAAAATAATATACAAATATGATAAAAAAAATGCAAGTACAAAGGCCATGGTGTAAGTACTTTACCGCTCAATTCTTCACAACTTGTATGTTTCGATATCACAACTTCTTGAATTCTCATCTTAATAATCTTCATTCTTGTACAATAGTCTTCAACTTGTAAAAATTCTGCTCATTATCTTGTTGCTATACTTAAATCTGAAATCTGCTCATTTCTGTATTGTTGCTTGTAAACCTTAAACGTCTTTAACTTTCCTTCGAATTTGTGATGCTCCTCTTGTTGTTGATGATGGTGTTTCTATGGACCTGTTGGTGTAGAGAGAAAGAGAAAGTGGATGGTGCTAACTGCGAACAAGATTACAAGTGGTATGTAAGTTAGCAATTCGATGTCACCATTCATGACTGATAAAATAGCACTCAAGAGATCAAAATAGTTCTTTTATTGGTGGGAGGTTGGGTAGCTCATCATTCTACCCGGAGTTTACGTAAGGTGACACACTTCTAAAAGCACATATTTAGACAGCTACAAAGAAGTGAAGGTCGGTGCCTCTCATGATGTAACATGGGTAGTCTCCACTATAGGGGATCACAAATCTAATACCGAATTCAGTCTGCACTTCATTTGCCACTGGGATGGTTAAATCCAACTTTAACTCTCATACAAGTAAGAAACCCGATCATGTTCTCTGTCATCTCTAAGTTCAGTGACTCTTATGAGAATCTCGATGTAATATTAGCGACATGTATACTATGTGACTCTAAACTAACCACAAGTTGGCGTTTTATTATTCACTATTTTACACAAAAGTTGAAAATTTCATGAAAAATTTACAATGAAAATGCTTAACCACTCCCCCACACTTAAACTTTACATTGTCCTCAATGTAAATTGAATCGTCCAAAGTAAGTCAAGGTGGGAAATCCTACATGATAATGTGACAAGAAATCAGAAAAAAATAAATACAAGACAATAAAAAGCTAAAAACAAGACAAGAAAATAAAAATAAGACAAGAAATACTCATCCGATGGGTTATCCCCCATTTAGCGCTTGGTTTAAAGTCGTCAGCCCGACTATCTCCTTGCTTTCTACGCCTTAGCCGGATTCCAACAAATTATGGAAATCTGATTGAATGGTACTTGGGTGTTTCCTCACCCCAAAGATGTTGAAGTGTATGATTTCTTCATCAAACTCCATAGTCAAGGTGTCATTGTGGACATCAATCTTCGTTCTAGCGGTACTCAAAAATGCTCTACCCAACAGTAAAGGTGTAAACGAGGATGAATTCACATCACTCATGTCTAAAACGTAGAAATCCACTGGAAATATTAGTCCTTTTACCTACATCAAAACATCCTCAACAATCCCTTTCGGGTAAATATTAGATCTATCGGCAAGTTGAATAGCTATGCCGGTTTTCTTAAGAGGACCAAGGTTTAAAGCATCATAAATAGAAGTAGGCATAACATTAACAGAAGCTCCTAAATCTAACATAGCTTTTGTAAACCTTGTTTTACCAATAGTGCATGGAATAGTGAAACTACCGGGATCTTTCAATTTAGGTGGGAGTTTCTTTTTAAGATACGCCGAAGCGTTTTACCCCACACTCATTACCTCATTACCGGTTAGCTTGTGCTTGTTAGTGCACAATTCCTTTACACACTTTGCATAGAGAGGAGATTGCCGAATTACTTCAATGAGTGGAATATTGACTTGGACCTTCTTAAAAACATCCCAAACATCTCTATCTTGTTCCACCTTCTTATTAGCTTTAGCAAACCTACCAGTAAAAGGTAGAGGGGGAGCATAAGTAGAGACAAGAGGTTTAGGCTTAGATTTATGTACCTCGGAAGTTTGGGGGAAATCAACATCCTTTTCCTCCAAAACTGGTTCCTTTGGGGTTTCTTCTTCACCCGAATCAGTAATTTCAGGTTGCACAAGTTGTGTACCACTTCTCAACGTAATAGCATTGGCACCCTCTATTGGGTTACGAAGTTGGGAAGGGAGTTTCTCACCATTTTTTGCATGTAACTGATTAATTTCCTCGGCTATTGAACCAACTTGTGTTTGCAAGTCCTTGACCGCACTCTCCGTTCTTTGCATAAAAGATTTCAGCAACTCTTCTATATTGGACCCTTGATTTTGAGGTTGTTGTTGTTGCTGTGGTTGACCAACTTGTGCTTGCAACTCTCTAATTACGTTATCCGTTTTCTGTTGATTTAAGTTCGCTAGTTGTTGATTTTGCTGTACCGTGGATATTAGAGCCTCCACCAAAGTAACCATCTTTTCCAATTCTGGATTATGCCCTTGTTGTGGTTGTTGCACTTGTTGTTGGAACTCACTCGGATGGTTGTAAACAGAACTTGTACTTCCAACTTGTTCGTGAGTGTTGGATTAAATACCATACGACTGAGTTGAGAATATAGCATTGACATGCTCTACGTTCTCATAAGCTGGGCGTGATGGTTTTACAACCACTGCTGCAATTTGTTGC
Organism: Papaver somniferum; assembly: GCF_003573695.1. Classification (NCBI taxonomy): domain Eukaryota; kingdom Viridiplantae; phylum Streptophyta; class Magnoliopsida; order Ranunculales; family Papaveraceae; genus Papaver; species Papaver somniferum. The sequence goes on along the minus strand of NC_039364.1, from coordinate 169,885,890 downwards.
ATCATTTCCATCATATTGCTCATTTGTTGACGTAATTCAATAATCTCGTCAACTTGATTAACTCCCTTGGTAGGTGGTTCTGATCCACGACTTGAAAATTGTTGAGAATTTGCTTCCATACTCTCAATCAACTCTCTAGCTTGGATCTCCGTCTTGTTCATAAGTGCACCACCACTTGCAGCGTCAATAAGATTCCTATCACTTGCTTGGAGACCTTCATAGAAGTATTGGATAATCATTGCGTCATTAAATTGGTGGTGAGGGAAGCTTGCTACCAATCTCTTGTACCGTTCCCAACATTCATACAACGATTCCCCCACACTTTGTTTCATCCCACAAATCTCCTTGCGAATTTGAGTCGCTTTCGACGCAGGAAAATATCTCTCCAAGAAAAGTCTCTTCAACTCATTCCATGTTGTAATACTACCAGGCAGTAAGTAATATAACCAATCTTTAGCTGCATCGAGTAAAGAGAAAGGAAAAGCACGCAACATTCCTTAATCTGCATTAGCTCCATTAGGTATCATGTTTGTCATCAACCATTGAAACTCCATAAGATGCTTGTTCGGATCTTCCCATACACATCCATGGAACTTTGGTATTTGACTGATCAACCCTGACTTGATATCAAAAGTGGAAGTTGCTTCAATACACCATTGTTGTTGATCTAACTTCTGAGAAGCTAGCTCCTTGAGTGTGCGATTTGCATCACCCATTGCTTCTCCAAATTCGTATTTCAGTAAGGTACCTGAAACAAAATTCTCGCGAACAAGTGAGAAACAAGACAAGAAAAAAAAAATCAAATATGAATTCAGAAATGATGATAAGAAACTAAAAACTTAATAACAACCCATATGCCTCCCCGGCAGCGGCGCCAAAATTTGATCGTTGTCGTATGCGTCAAAAATAATTCACTTTCTTACTTAATAAAATATAAATGAAGTATAAGATAAGAAAGAGTTCGTTCCCACATAGAGGCTTTTGTTGTTATCAAATTTTCAGATTCTTAAGTAACCAAAGAGGGGATTTTTGTTTTGTCTAAATAAACAAAGCAATAAAATAAATTGAAAGCAATAAAATAACTTGAATAATCAGTAGAAGAAGATATTGGTCACGGGATAGTATCATTCACAAACATGTATTTTCATCAATGATTAGAATTGATATTTTAATCTCTCATTTACTAAAATTCCTAGGATATCTTGATCGCAAGAGTATCCCGTTTATTTTCCGATTTTATCACAATCAACATTAAAAGATGCTATTATGAAATCTACCTAGAAAGCAACCTAAAGTGTAAAAACACAATTAAGTTTAAATCCCTAAGAGCAATAAGTTCTATGAAATAATACTAATCAATGCAAACAAACGTGTAAACGCACTAATTCGTTTTAAAAAAGGTTATGATTCATATGTGACTAGTAGGATATATCACTACAAGCACTACTCACACTATGCTACTTAGAATCAGGGATAAACAACTATTTCGTATTGAAAACCCTAATCTAGCAATAGAGATGAATATAAATCAGATTGATTCCGGACTCAACCAAACTAGCATTCAAATCATATGACAAAATTAATAATGAATCATAAACAATAAAGTATTGAGACAAAACAAATTCATTGAATCAAATATCATTTGTGAAATCCACTTTATCCCATAACCAATAATTGTATTTAGCTACTCATAGCTTTTGAGTTCATCATAATCATAATCAAAAATGAATTGAAGAAGATGAAAAAATAAATGAAAGCAAACCCTAGTAGAATCGCCGCTCCCAAAGTTCCAAGTAGAAAATACGTGATATCCCAAGTTGTAGAAAACTTTCCCTTTTGTAGCTTTTCTCCAACTTCTAAAATTAAGTCCAATCTCCGAAGTCCAATAACAAGATATCCACCAAGCCCATATGTGAGGAGTACCCAAGTGAAGATATGTCCCAAAAGAGGTCGCCAGAAAATTGGGTCCACAGCCGAAACTTGGCCGGAAAAGTGATCGGGAAGTAGCTCAGGTGACCGGCAAAGTCCACCCGGTCACCGGTCAAACATGGTAACTCAGAAAGTCAACTGAGTCAACTCGGGTCAAGCAGACCGAGTCAGTGAATCAACTCAATGACATCATTGGGTGAGTCATTTCCAGAGTTGTGTTGCACAATGTTTGCACACCACAACCTCAGTCCATCCATGATGGCTCTGCATTCTTTCAATTCTTCCCTGTAGTTTTGTAGCTTCAACAACAATATCCTGCAATCTTCCATTCCTCCTTTCCTAGCTCAAATTCATAACTCTGCAACACTTGCAATGTCGCAACAGCAGTGCACCACTTAATTCTCATCTCCGCATCATTCATATCTTAACTAGCAGCTGCAAATATTCTCTATAATCTGCAATCATCACCAAGCACCTGCAATGTCTCTCGCAAACACAAACATGGATGTTACATAACCTTCAGCTGTGTAAAACCATCAGCTCCTTCCCAAGCCATAACTGCACTTCAGTTAAATCCCTGGACAATCACCAGCAATTACTCCTTTGACTGTAATTTCCATTTCAGTCCGTTCAACACACAGCAACACCACCAGTTCATCCATGCAAATTCTCCACTTCCAGCTGCTCAAGTACACCACTGCAATGCTCCTAGCATACATATCTCTCGCAACCTTAGGCATCACATCAATCACTGCAACATCTTCTCGCGCAACTAGCCATCGCCTCAGTCCATTATCCCTTTTGATTCTCTTGTTCACTTTTACAGCAGCAACAACCAAACTCAAACAACACAACCACTGTCTTGCCTGCAATATCATCTTCTCACTGCACACAACTGCTCCACCATTCCACTTCATTCTTCATCTGAGCAAACTCTAAGCACAAACCACCTGAGAAACCACAAATCAACTCATAACCTGCACCTAAATCATGTGCATCTTCCTGGTCACAGACCATCAATCCACAATTCAACCACACTAACTCAGCCACTCTTCTTGCGCACAGCCAACGTCAACACCTTGCTGCTCCTGTAATTTCCTACAATCTCCATAACTAGCTGCTGTTTCTCAGCTTCCTCCTTGATCATTAACTGCAACAACAACATTTCTTCTTCCATATGATGCCAACACAACTGCAATTCCATTTTATTCTTCTCTGCACTCCCTTTTCCTGTATCTGCATTGCGTCCACTTCCTGCAGCATTCAGCTCAACTGACCTGCAATCTCACATTCACTTGTTGTAGCTTTCACTTGGTCTCAATTCCATGTTCTCGCCATCGACAGTAACTTATCTACCTGTGCACCACCAGTGCCTTATAATCTCCAGTATTACCACCTGCAATCCCAGTACCACCATCAATTCCATGGTAACCTGCAAAACTATTCACTAGCACCAACTCAACACCATTCTTTCAGCGCTTCGGTCACCAGAACCCATTTCTCTAATGTTTTATTCTCCATCTCAATCATTGCCACCATTTCCTTTAATTTCTCAGGCACTGAACCATGTTGACTACAACATCAGACCTCCAGTTTCCAACTGCAATTTCATCACCACTACAACTCACTTCCATTACTGCACAACATAGCGGAAAATTCCATTTGAGCTCAAATTGCACCTTCAATTTCATGAACCTCCTCCCTGTAATTCAACCAAAAAACCCTAGTTCGACTGATTTCTTCATCATCTTCTTCTCTGATACCATACAAACCCATATCTCGACCTTTTACAGCAAACCCATATCAATTTCAGCCATCAATTCATCTGTGATTCAGTCAAATCTTCATCTGCAACTCTTTGTTAAACCCAAATTCGAATCAACCCTACCATCCTCATTTATCGATCTCTCTGAATCTCGTCTCTGTTACAGTAATCTTTACAAGTCTCTGAGGTTTATCATCATCACTCGATTTCATCGCAGCCATCATCAACATTAGTCTCAACAACATCAACTTCTCCTCTTCAGTAAGCCTCCATTTCTTTTCTCTCTGAGTTATGGAATGAATGATTGAGAAATCATTCTCTCAATTCCAGGTGTTGGTAATAACCCTATAGGCTAGAGACACCCTGAGATAAGATAAGGGCCATCTTGAGTCTTTAATTGGTTCCATTCAACTGTCGGTTCCCAGTTCATTCTTTGCCTACATCTTGCTCAGCCTTAGCCGGCTCCAAGTATCACCTGTGAATTGACCTTTTTGTGCTTTTCGCTCCAAATGGCTAATTTTTCCTTTTTTTGATCCAAATGACTCCAAAGTACCTAATAACTCAAAACGAAATATAATTTACAAGAAAACTCTCCAAGAAAGCATAAACAATAGATAAATATCAAGGTGTTTTAGACACCTATCAATCGCTGGCTCCCCCAGTTTCTCGTCTTGATGGTGGAGTAGCAGCGGCTATGGTGACGGTTGGAGGTGTCACACTTGAATAAACGTTGGGGGTAGCGACAGCGGCTCTGGCTCTGGTGACCGGAGGTGTAACGCCTGAAGGAACATTTTCCGCGACGCTGGTGTTGACAGGTGGCGTGTTAATGCCACTGGAAGGAACGTTAATACCGAGAGTAATTTCAGCGCCAGTGTTTTCAGGATTTTTGCTGATCCGGACCTGAGTTCTACCATCTTGAGATTGGGTTTGAAAAATGAAATTTGGAAATTGGAAATTGATATTGCAACCGAGAGATTAATATCCCACTGTGGTCGCCAAATGTTTGTGGTGAAAACTGTTTCCGCTGATTTTGGTAATTTTGGGTGTGTGGATGAGAAACGAATCTAAACCCTAAACAATGCACTGCACGGGAGTACTTTTGATTCGAGAGATCAATCTGTACAATCCTGGCCTAAACCAAGAAATGGCAGTTCCAGGCTTGCTTCGGTCACAAAGTGAAGGATAAGGGTTGGTCTTAGGGAGGGAAGCGAAGAGAGTGTTAAGACCAGAATGGTCAATTCTGAAGATGTGGCTTGTTCTATGACTTGTATCAGAAAGTGGAACTGGCTTGCCGAGTGAAAAGCTTATCAGTTCTTGGTGATTTCTGGATACTATGTTGTTGCCAACCAAAAACTTGTTGTTTGGTGGAAATAGGTGAAGCCTATTTATACAAGTCATATTAAAACGTACCCTGGTCTCGTAGGAAGTGGGAACGATTGGGTGATGGAAGAGTGGAGTAACGTATAACCGTCAGAAACCCATGCTTCCATGATAAAGGAAGTGGATCCGTTTACACCCGTTACTTCTTGCCGCCACTAATTGTCCCACTTCATGACACTTTCTTATAACGGGCGTATTGCACGCCGCACGTTGTAAACCGCCAGACCAATACCCTAATGAGTATCCCCCAGTTTGTGACATGTTTGATGTCTCGAGTGTTTTCATGGAAAACATGTAGCACTTTGCTATGTGCGGAAAGTCAAATTCAAGAGTCTTGCCGCAGGAAAATAACATGTCATGCTATTAAGGACGTCTTGGATGGTCGCCTAAAACTTGCCACAAGTCCGTCAGTTTGGCGGAAAACTTGGATGGATGAGATTGCATCTCATGAGGAAGGGTAGCTGTTGATTATGGCTACCTTCTGTTGGCGCCTGGTAATGGAATTTTGGTGTATGCCAGTGGCACTTCGACATGACTGGTATAGCTCGTGCATGCCAGTGGCACAGTGGTATAAGTGGCGCCTGGCGTCGCCATGGCCACGAGATTTAAGCGGCTGGTAGCCTAAAACTTGCCACAAGTCTGTCAGTTCGGTGGCGAATTTGGATGGCTGAGATCGCATCTCATGAGGAAGGATGTCCATTGATTATGGTAATATCTTGTTGTATAGCAAAGTGGCACCATTGGCATAGTGGCATCTGGCGTAGCCATGGCATAGCGGCATGTCAGTGGCGTAGCCGTGGCAGCTGTTTTGGCATATTGGTGTTAGACCCAAATATGGATCTGGCAACATTGGCACTGTTGCTAAGTTAAACTTAAGGCCTTAGGAGAATCACTTAACCTAGTTGGCATGGCGACTTTAGCTAGACTAGGGTTTGGAGTATCGAAACCTTAATTAGCACGTGCGCTGCGGCACGGTGGCATGGCTGAGATAGATGGCGCATGCCAGTGGCACGATGATGCAAGTAGCGCCAGGCGTAGCCATGTCCGCTAGATTTTGGCACATTGGTGTTAGACCCGAAATGTGGCATGATAACATTGGCCCTGTTGCCACATCAATCCCAATGATCTGGGGAACGTTACTTGGCTTGGTTGGCGTAGCAGCTTTGCCTAAATTAGTGTTTGGCATGCTGAAACCCTAATTAGTGTGTGGCATGCAGACGCGGCATGGCAACACTTTTTGTGCAAACGGTGCCATAGTTGGGTCAAGGGAACTATAGCAAGGCCATGGTGTGGAAACGGCCACAGGAGTAAGGATTGCCGTGGGTGGCTATGATATGGCGCCATTCCTAGGGTTTCCTGGGTCCGACATGACTCTTGGCATGCTTTGGCATGCTTCCTCAAAGTGGCATGTTGGCATGCCGCTTATCTCATTGGCGCAACATGGCATGTTTGGCATGTTGGCGTGGTTTTTGGAAAGCCAATTGGCTTCGTGACTATATATGGCGCAGCTTCCCCTTTTTAATACTGTGGCGAGTTTAGAGCAACCTGATTGGTCAGAAAAGAGGTCCGGCCAAGCATGGGCGTGGCTACACTTCTAGTGTGAGTGTGGCTGCTTTAGAGCGACCTGATTGGTCGATGGGAAATGGGGCCGACAAATATTGGCCCAGCTACACCTTATGTGCGTGTGACGAGTTTAAGGCGACCTGATTGGTCGAGGGAAATAGGGCTGGTTTAGGATGGGGCGTGGCCAATGGCAAATGGCGCCGGCTTGGCTTAAGGCA